>NW_027187361.1:7736992-7766086 GCF_028583685.1 Petaurus breviceps papuanus | reverse complement strand
TATATATATATATATATATATATATATATATATATATATATATATATTCATTTATGCAGCCAGTGAAGTTGAATGTAAATTTTCATTCTTTGAAAAAATAGTAGATATGGATGAAACTGCCTCCTATTTTTAGTAACCTTCATCAGCAGCTATTTTAAAAGTTTTCATCGCTATGTGATGCACTTTCTAAGCTTAGCAATTTCTCAGAGGATAGTCTCACAGATCATTACTAAACATATGCCTAAAGATCTTTCGTCTTACTAGGGTCTACTCATAAAGCCTTCTTGCTAACTTCCCTCTCTGCCAAGATGAGGATTTATAGTGGTATGGAAACTTCTCATTGTTTTGGACTAGCTTTGGATGTGTAAAAAATATCAGAAATGTAAAATGCCTTTGTTCCTTGCATTTAAATTCCCTTTGAGGCTATTTTTGCAAATACTGATTTCAAGGGGGAAAGTTGAAGAGTTTGAAAACTGAGGAAGCTTCAGTCCTTGAATTGTTTGATAGTTATTGAACAAATCAATATTGATGACATAATTTAGCCCTCAGAGATGAAGATCTTTAAAGTATATTGAAAGCTGACTATGGGTTGGAATGTGGTTTACAATAAAGCAGAATTTCTTAACCTGGCATACATTGTTTAACCAAAACAAAAAACCTGGTAAAATGTGATGATCAAGAGGCCACATCTAGACTTTGCTCTAAGAGATTTTTGGTCCCATCAAATGTAAATCGCAGATAAATTTCAGATATTCATAATAATAACAACAGAATGCCTAATGATATTGATATGTTTGAAATGACCTGAATATGTAAACTCTAAAGTTTTACTGACGATTTTTGGATGCTTGGGATATATTAATGAACTAAACCCAAGATTTCATGGATAAAAGTCTTCTCCCCACTGATCCAACCATTATGCAGAGCAATTTTGAACTATGCCCAAAGGGCTATAAATATGGCTTAAAGAGGGAATGACATACACACTAAATAGGGTATCTCACCCTACAGGACAATAGGAGTGAAGGGGATGAGAGGGGAGATGATGGAAGGGAGGGCAGGCTCGGGGCGAGGGAAGGTGGAAGCACCCACTTTTGAAAAGGGACAGGATCGAAGTAGAGAATTAAACAAGTGGGAGGTGAGTTAGGAGGGAGGGAAACATAGTCAGTCTTTTACAATATATCTACTATGTTAATGTTTTGCATTAGCTACACATGTACAACCTATACTGAACTGCTTATCTTCCCAGTAAGAGTGGGTGAAAATGGAGGAAGGTATTGAATATGGAATTCAAAGTTTTAAAATCAAATGTTTAAAATACACACACACACACACACATATATACAGTATTATTAATACTATTTTACATGTAATTAGGAAATAAGATATACAAGCTCTGGGGCATGGAGATACACCATGTCCTACTGGAAAAGTCGAAGGGGGTGTGGGAGAATATATGGTAGAGAGCAGATTGGAGGATGGGATACCCTGTGTGACTGCTACTTTGGGGTGTTGGGTAGGAGAAAAACGGGGAGAAAATTTGTAATGCAAAATCTGGCGGAAATGAATAATGTAAATCAGAAGTTAATAAAGCATTTGAAAAATTAAAAAAAAGAAATTAACCATTTGTACATGGAACAGAAATAGAGTTTAACTGTTCAGGTCTTGTAAAACTAAAACATAAAAATAAAATTTTTTGTTTTTATATTTTACATATTATTTTATATGTTTTAATATATTATATATTTTATACATTTTTGTAAAATATTTTAATTAAAGCTTTTTAGAAAGCAATTTATTTTTTTAATTTGTGATTTTAAAACTCAATATGTGATGTTTTATTATCTCGATTAATTTTTTAAAAAATATTTAAGATTTTATTCAGATTTAAACCAGTTAAAGACAGCATCATTCACAAGACCCTAAGCACTACATAGAAAGCATTTGATAAACAAAGTTTCTTTGAACTTTTTGTGAACATTAACATCAGGGTCAATCCTAAAGAAAATAAAAAGTACACATGATCTGTCTTCATCATCCAGCCTTCTCTTTTTGTGACCCATTTTACTCTTTGGTGAAATTTCTTTACCATTCCCCAAATTAATATTACTTTAAAATCTTATTCATTCAATATTGAGGGGATATTGGGGGAAGGAAACTCTCATGTTCACTATCCCATTTGAATCTCTGCATAAATACTCTGTAGTTGTTCAAAGCTTTCATTTTATATAATCATCTGTACATGTTCTTCCCCAACACAGTGCTAAAGAAAATAATTCTCCAAATAAAAAAAAAAAGTTTGTTTTCTCCTTCCTTTGTATTTTAATCTGAAGTAATTATAAGACAATTTTTTTTATAATTTAACCCTTGATGTAAATAAGTGCATGAGTAAACAAATAATTACAATTTTGTTGCTGTTGAATGCAGCTGACTATGAAATAACCTGGTCTCATCCCTGTGCTGTGAGTTGCCTAAGGATAATTGAAACTACATAGGAGAACTGCATAACCAAAGGAAGGAAGGAAGGAAGGAAGGAAGGAAGGAAGGAAGGAAGGAAGGAAGGAAGGAAGAAAGGGAGGGAGGGAGGGATGGAAGGAGGGAGTAAGGAAAGAAGGGAGGGAGGGAGGGAGGGAGGGAGGGAGGAAGGAAGGAAGGAAGGAAGAAAGAAAGAAAGAAAGAAAGAAAGAAAGAAAGGAAGAAAGAAAGAAAGAAAGAAAGGAAGAAAGAAAGAAAGAAAGAAAGAAAGAAAGAAAGAAAGAAAGAAAGAAAGAAAGAAAGAAAGAAAGAAAGAAAGAAAGAAAGAAAGAAAGAAAGAAAGAAAGAAAGAAAGAAAGAACCCCTTCTGAATATATTTTGCCGCTCTATGCAAAACAACTTGCTTGGCCTCTTTCCCAGGCGATTTCTCATGGACTTCCTCCTGGTTGAAGTGTATGTAACTCTGTCCACCTCTGCCCCTCTATCCCCTTGCCTCCATTAAAGATTCTAGTTTTTACTACTTTGGTATTGTCTTTTTTTTTTTTATTGCAGTTTAACACTGTCATTCAAGACAGACTAATAAGGAATTTGGAAATGCATCAAAAATGTAGGATATCACAGAAATAGCACACTATTTGAAGTCAATTTGGTATTTAGTGACATTCTAAACAATTAAAATTCAAGCTATTATATGAGTGCACTAAATGAGTAACTTTCAGGAAATCTGTGCCAGATTTGTGGGCATGTGGATATAATTTATTTTCCCTCATAATCTCATGAATGTATTCAGATGAAATACATGCATTTTTATCTGTGGTTTCCTGTGAAATGTGGAAGGGACAGATTTTGAGGAGAAACTATAGCTGACAAAAAAAAAAAAAGATTCTCTGAGGAAAAGGAGTTCCAGAGCTGTGAATGCATACTTAGGTTTCAAACCTGATTACCGCTATCTCAAAGAATCAACTCTATTTTTCAAAGACATAAGTTGCCTTATGGCACTCCATGATAGATCTATATACATTTAGAAAACTGTCAAGGATCAAGCAAATGTTTTATTTTTCCCAGTTTATTTCTAATCTGAGGAGTACACTTGCATTGAACATTATTTTACCAGACCATTTTAATGCAGATGATGCACAGTAAAAGCAGGCAATGAGTTTCTTCTGTTATTTTCCATTGCAAATTTTCTTAACTAAGAACTGCATGTTTCTTGAAGCTACAAGTTTTACTGAGAGATGAGTATTCATTTAATTAAAGAAAATTTTTTCAGTATTCATTTTGACTACTATGTAAAACTACTGAAAATAGTTTTTGCTTTTCACAGCAGAACTTCTATACAAGGTAGGAAAAATGGTAGGAGACAACAGTTGATAAGAAAAGGCATATTTGGTATATCATCTCTGCTTTGATTTCTGGGATAACAAATAATAAACAATTCATTTCTACATGCATTTATTTTTTCATATACATAGGAAACATGAATATATACTCTCACTCATGATGAAAAATAGTATTGCAAAATAATTTATATTATTCTTTGGTAAGCATATTATTTTTTTACATTTTTAAATAGACATCTCCTAATCTAGAAATTAACAGTGTCTTTAGCAAAAAAGAATGCAATTAGAATATGCATGCTCACACACACACACACACACACACACACTCTCAGGACCAAACCTATTTCATCTCTCCCTTAGGGGTTCTTTTTTGAATAAAGTATTTAAGATTAAATTAAAGTATTTAAAATACAGAGTAACCCCTTAGGTTTCTGTGGTAAATTAAGGGATTAGGGAAGCTTTTTACTACAGCCATTGTATCACACCTCCATTGGCTATATTATTCCCATTTGTTATGAGGTCAGTGACAGCAGCTCGTGTTCAATATAACCAGCCAACATCATGTTTGCCTTTATAAAGGGATATTTACATGAAAGAGACAGTGAAAACAAACAACCATTGTCTCCCTTGCAGCCTCTCTAAGGCACACTCTCAACTCAGTCTCTCAATGAAGATTTTCTAGGGAAACTCTTGAGTTACGCTTATTTCTTAGTTCCTTTTCCACCTAACATTGGCCCCACCAAATTTGTGTTCAGATACAGCATAACTACCAGGGAATTCTGCTTCTCAGCCACTGCTGGGCAGCTAAAAGCCCTTCCAAAAATCAGTATCAGTGCTATGTTGGGTGGGAAATCTGAACGCTGGGACAATGGAATGGCAAAAATTACTCTAAAATTTCGGAACTCACAAAGTCATAGACCCTAGTCCCTTCACTAAGAGAACTAAGTCCAAGAACCCAAAGCTATAGCTAAGAAGAATTTCTGAGTTCCTCTGTAGACAATAAAAGAACAATCTGTTAACATGTGGTTCATGAGTGTGTTGATCTTTTGTCTATGCCAGTGTAGTGAAGCTATTTATAGGTCTATTTTTGCATGGAGGAAAAAAAAAACCCTTCATAACTAATTATGTAAATTTCTGGGTGATATAGCTTAAATTAGGAAAAGGATTCAAAAAGAAATCACTGATTGTACTGTGCAATTTAAAAAGTACCATATAATTCTCTCTCTTCTCCATATTTAATTTTAGCTATTTCTCATTTTCATCTGTAGTGCTTGATAAAGACAAGAACACCAATGAACTAATTCAATAGATAGACTTTGTGATCACAAGTCAAAATCGAGACAGAATCCACCCTTTATTTAGCTTTTTTTTTTTCTTTCCCTAAATGGATAGCTTGATTTATCTCTTTTGGATAATGCTCCTGATGACAATCTGTATTATTCTGGGACTTAAAACAATCATCAAAATGATACCTTAAAAAATCAAGCATATTTACACTTTACAAAAAGCTTTGATCTTTAGATTGCATCTTCTATAACATTAAAAACTGCCTAAATGAGCATGGATGTCAAAATCAAAGTCAATAAGCCTTTATTAGGTAAGAAGAATAAGCCAGGCACTCTGTTAAGCTGTAGATAGACAGAAAATAATGTACAATGATATCTGACCTCAAGGAGCTCACAATCTAAATGAAGAAGATAATACACAAAAAGAATTTGAAAAGAGTGTGAAGCTTAATGAAGTCAAGTAGATTAAGCAAACATTACAGAAGAGACAAAGTCTTTAAAGAGGAAGAACAGTAAATGTCTAGTTTAATGACCTAATTATCAGGGTCCAGAGGAGAATAAAACAAAGGTTCATGTCTTCCTTTCCTACCCATCTACTCTGCTGTTTTTCATGATCTCTATTAACTTATGATTCTGGAAGAATAAAAAAAAAAACGAATCTCATAAACAAAAATAAAAAACATAGCTCAAATATCCTTAGGGTATTTTCCAAATGTTGATCTTTACTCTAGTTAATGTTTTCTATGAACTTAGCCATCTGATTTCTTAGGACTGTTTTTGTTTTGTTTTGTGCTTTTTAGAGGGCAATTGGGGTTAAGTGACTTGCCCAAAGGCACACGGCTAGTAAGTGTGTCAGGCATCTGAGGCTGGATTTGAACTCAGGTCCTCCTGACTCCAGTGCCTGTGCTCTACTCACTGCACCACCTAGCCACCCTAGCCAGCTGATTTCAAAGAGATTTTCATATTAGTCACAATATTTTTCTGTCAAAATATAGCACATTTCTTTAATTTTCATATTGCTTAGTACTTGACAAATCCAGTCTATGGGAACTTTTTTAAATAAAGTATATAAGATATAGAGTAATCTATCATAAATTGATCATATGAAGTTTATTTTTTTAATCCAGATGTAATTTTCTGACAATTTTTTTCTTTCATTTACCTCACCTTCACAGTGAAGTCACTAAAAATTAATATTGACATTGAATTGTTTTGTAAAATCTTGGCAACTATTCACAGATTATCTCTTCATTCTAGTATAATAGGTATTGGCAAGTAAATTACCATTGCAATAGTGTTGGGGAAGAAAAGAGTATATCTACATGGAATATTACATTATTTTTTCCCTAAAATTGATTTTTGATTTACATAAGATTTGTAGTTTTCAGATAATGTGAATCAATAAGTCAACAACTAAAAATTTCAACAAAAGGTTTTATAGCCATCTGTTACTTATAGGGTCTGTAACATGACAGTTCAGTTGATAAACCAACATCAGCCTGTTTTAAGCATCTCCATTATTTCCTCTCTCTTCAATATGTTCTTTTCCTTCCACGGAATGTAGGTAAAAAAAAATCAGCATTAAGCAATCACAGTTGTTTCTAAACTTAAGAAGCCACTTAGGCTTAAGAAGCCACTAAGAACAGTTCCCTGTATTACTTACCTTCCTTAAAGTTTCTTCAGGATCTCTTGATCCTTTGCAAGATTTTATAAGTGTCCTCAACTCCATATCAGACCTTTGTTCTTGTTGTACCCCGCCTTCCACTCTTTAGGATGTGAAATGGATAACTATAGCCTAGAAAGAAAACCTCCATTTCTAAATATCACAAATCTATTAAGAAAACTTCCAATACTCTCCTCTCATTTCTTCTTTCGAGTATTGGCTGATTTCTTTGTTTCACTTTATTCTCTTTTCAAATATTTCCAAAAGCATATTCTCAGTATGTGGGATAAAAGCCACTGCTAGATCTTCAAAATTGGAATCTGAGTTGGAAAGCAGAAAAGGTCTCTATTCTTTCTCATGAGAAGGGCACAGCCCTCATTGCTCAAAGGGGCATCTGAAAGGGAGCGCAAATTGCAGGAGCCCAAAGGCTTCTGTTTTCCTAATCCAAACCCAGTCCACTCCCCTGTCTGGTCTCACCATTGGTTGGTGAGGGGGGCTCACAATCTAAAGCTAAATGGTTCAAAACAATCCCAATCCTTCATTACCATAACTATTCCTGAATTAGTATCCTATCAGAAGATGATATTTTCCAATCCCTCATTATGCACCAAATTTGGAGAGAGACAATGAGAGTTAAAATTGACAATCTTTTATTATCATAATTATTCATTTGACCCTTCTACCCAATCAGAAGGAAACATCCTTAAATCCCTTACTTGTGTATATCTACACCAAATTTTGGAGGGACAGCCAATGAAAAGAAAACAAGAGTTCTTTCCTTTAAGTTGCATTACCTCATTCTGGGGCCTGTGGAAATTTAACTCTTTACTATCTCTCACATCAGGCTTTGTGGTCCTGCACATTTATTAGCCCTGCTAATATGAAAGATAAGACTGGTGGATAGCTGGAAATTGGGAGTTTTGATATTTAGAAGGACTAAAGTAAATTGAGTTTTCTACTATTTGGAACCAATTATAATTATTACTGGTGTCTGAGGTTAGTGCCCAGGAGTGGAAGCATTGGGACAGAAGAAGAGAAGGCCATCAGACTGTCTAAGGAGGGGCAAACAGAGTCAAATAGCTAGGAACATGGCAAATCAAAACTTCTGGGATGATCAGAAGTGGGATGGCGCCATGAGTAGCAACTATACCTCCATTATGATCAAGAGAGGCAGATTCAATGCCCCCCCCAAAAAAAAATCCGAAACAATGAGGATAAGAGCAACAACAAAGTTTATGCCTCATACTAGAATTCACAATAACATTATCGTTTTATCTTTTAGACTTCTTGGCATTATAACCCTTTGGGAGCTCGGTTACCACATTTTATTTCTAACTCTCAATCATCTGAACATTAAAAGTCTGGAAACACAATGAAGAATCTAGGTTAACTTGACTGAGAATAGACAATACCATCTCTTTCTCAATTCCCCTAGACATTAATCTGATTCCAAATGCAATTCAAAGCAATGTCTTTGGACCACAAAGACCTAAATAAATCTAGTTTGGATGATCAAAATGACTAAATCAGTCCAAGAACTAAGGTTGAAAATAAAGCCATCTTTCCTCCTTTGCCCAGGAATTGCCACTTATATTTCCACCACTGACACTTTTCAGAAATAGTTATAAGATGGAACTTTAATATATGATTTTTATAAAATCTCATTTTTATATAATCTCACTGTATTGACATCTATGTTTCTACATAAAGAATACTAGACTTTGATGAAAATGTCTCAATGACTTTACCTAGCTGCTAAAGAAAATACAAACATGTTCATTTGACATTTAAAACTATCCATAATCAGATATCAACAAACCTTCATTCTTACCTTAATTCCCCCTTTAGACATTTTCTCAGAAATTTTCCTAAACTGGTTGTCGTTTTGCATATTTTCCTTAGTCACAGAAGCCAGAACTAGAAGAAGTGATTGAAATTGCAATGGTTCAAAAAATTATATATAATATATATATACATATACATATATATATATATATATTCATGAAATATTTCACAAGTATATGTATAAAAAACTCTTTTTCTCAATTTTGATTTGACTTTACCTTGCATCGGTTTATGTAAGTATTTTTCTGGGTTTTTTCAAAAGATCCTACTCACAATTTCTTGTAGCATAGTTGAATTCCATCACAATTATATTCTACAACATGTTCATCTATTGCCCAACTGATTGACACCCTCTTGATTTCCAGATCTTTATCATCACAAAAAAAGAGAAGTGCTGAAAATATTTTTGTACAAATAATTTCTTTTTTTTTCCTTTTTATAAGAAAAAAGTCTCTTTGGGATAGACTTAGTAGTGGTTGTTCTGGTTCAAAGGATATCTATAAGTTTGATAGCCCTTTGGGCATAGATCCAATTTATTCTCCAGAATGGTTAGACTACTTCACCACTGCAACAACATTTCTACATCTCTACCAATATTTGTGATTTTCTTTTTCTGTCATGTTAGTCAATCAGAGAGGTGTGAGAGGATATCACAGTTGTTTTACTCTTCATTCCCTAATGAATAGTAGTTTAAAGCATTCTTTAATGTGACTATTAATAGCTTTGATTCTTCTTGTGAGAACTGCCTGTACATATCCTCTGACCATTTATCAATCAGAGAATGGCCCTTATTTTTACAAATTTGGCTCAGTCCCTTATATATTTGAGAAATGAGGACTTTATTAGAAAAAAATTGCTATAATCCTCCACCTCCCTGGTTTCCTGTTTCCCTTCTATTTTTGACTGCATTAGTTATGTGTGTGTACAGAAGCTTTTTAGTTTCATATGATCAAAATTATCTATTTTCTTTGTATAATCCCTTCATTTACTTGTGATGTCACCTTTTGTGCCTAAATAATTTATGTATTTTGACTTTGCCTTGATATATAGTGAGACGTTGTATTATATACCTTGGTTCTTCAAACTGTTTTTAAGTTTTCTTAGTCATTTGTGTCAAATTCTGAATTCTTAGACCAAAAGCTTGGATCTTTGGGTTTCTCAAACACTAGATTACTATATTCATTTATTACTAGGTATTGGATACCTAAACTATTCCACTCATTTACCACTCTATTTGTTAGTCAGTATCAGATTATTTTGATGATTATCACTTTGTAATATATTCTGGAACTGTTGGTCCCCTTCCTGCATATTTTTCAAACTAATTTTTTTATATTCTTAATGATATGTTCTATCAGATATATTTTTCTAGCTCTATAAAATAATTATTTGGCACTTAATTGCTATGACATTAAATAAGTAAATGAAAACAAAACAATAAGTAAAAGTAGAGGAAGAGTGGTCATTTTTATTACATTCGCTTGGTATAGTCATAAACAATGAATATTTTTTCCAATTTTTGGATCTATATTTATGTGAAGTATTTTGTGATTATGTCATATGATCTTTGTGTTAGCCTTGGCAGTTAAACTCCCAAGCATTTTATCTCATCTGCAGTTATTTCAAATTATTGTTTTTTCTTTCTTTTATTGGTGATATATAAAAATACTGACGATTTATACAGTTTTATTTTATATTTTGCAACTTTGCTGGATTTATTAAATTTTAAATTAGTTTTTTAGTTAGTTCTCTAGGATTTTCTATGTAAACCATCATATCAGCAAAGAGTGAGTTTGTTTTTATTCCCCTCATTAACTCTTTTTATTCCTCCAATTTCTTTTTTCTGTCTCTTATTGCTTTATTCTAGAAAATGTTGTGCAAGAGTTGTGATAGTGGACATTCATGTTTCGCTCCTGATCTCAGTGAGAAGATTTCAAGTTTATTACACAAAACCTTTCTTAGTTTGATTTATTAGTGCAATGGTTTTCTGACTTTCAATTTTGTTAATCTCTCCTTTGATTTTCAACATTTCCATTTTTTTCTGTTTAATTGGCTATTGTTTGTTTGCTCTTTTTCTCATTTTTTAGGTGTTTCCCAAATTCATTTATCTGATCTTTCTTATGTATCTTTCTGTCTTTTATTGATTTACACATTTAGAGATATTAATTTCACCTAAGTACTTTCTTGGCAGGATTCCACAAATTTTAAAATGTTGTCTCATTTTTGTTATTCCCTTTAATGAAATGATTGATTTTTTCTTTGTTTCCTGCTATTTCTTTAGGATTAGATTATTTAGCTTCTTATTTTTTTTAATTTAATTTGTTTCTTTCATATATATATAAAGTTATATATATATATATATAACTTATATATATACATATATATATATATATATATATATAAGTTCCACAATACCTCCCTCCCTTCTCATCCCACACTAGAGAAGACTGCCTTTTGTCACAGATATATAAATATACGTAAAAGCATACTATACATGCTACTACCTGTCACATCTTTCTCTAGAGGTGGATAGTGTCCTCCTTCATAAATCCTTTGAAGTCTATACAATGTACTCTTGTTTCTTCACATTTCACTAGCCATTATTTCATGCAAGTCCTTCAATTATGTTTTTGGTTTTTGTTTCATTTTGTTTTGTTTTTGGTAATCAAATAGCTAATGATTTCTCACAACACAGCACTATTTCTTCACAATTATATACCAAAACATGTTCAGCCATTTCCCAATTGATGGGAACCCCGTAAAAGTCCACCAATTAATTTAAATATATCCTTCAAAAGCCATTCATTATATATGATCTTTATTGCATTTTGGTCTCAAAATGGTGTAGTTAATATTTCTGTTTTTATGCATTGGTTGTGAAGTTTTTATGCCCTAATTCCTTGACCTTTCTGTGTGTGTGATGCGTGTGTGTGTGTGTGTGTGTGTGTGTGTGTGTAAGTGCCATGTACAGCTAAGAAAAAAAAGTATACTCTTTTTTTTCCCATTCGGCTTCCATTTTACTGATGAGTTCATTCCATTCACATGTACAATCGTGATTATCAACTCTGTATTTCCCTCAATGCACTTTTCTTCTGTTTTTTTCTTTTTCTCACTTTTTTATTATGTCCTTTTCCCATTTATTTTTGACCAATGCCTTTTTGTAATCTGCCCCCACTTTTATCATGTCCCCTTTCCTCTTCTACTTCTCTGTTAGGTAAGATAGTTTTCTGTTACTGGTTCAGCACAAAATATAGATAGATCTGAACACATATATGTATAAACACACACACATACACACACATAATTTGCCATCTTTGAACTAATTCAGATGTGATTAATGTTCAAGCATTTCCCAATATATTAGTAATGGAAGTTAAACACCCCCCCCCCCTATTTCCAGTTGAGTCTTAAAACCCAGAGCTTGTAAAATCCCACTTGTGGGTGGACTTGTTGACATGAAAAGAGAGGGCTGAAGTGAGAGGAGCTGGTTACATGGATTTAGAGAGACACAAGCAGAGGAAGAGAGGCAAAAGGGTTTTTGGAAGCAGCACCATGTAGACAGAGAGAAAGAGGATTGCTGAGGGCCAGTTTGAGCTGTCTAGGACTTTTAAGGGCTACCACCCAGAGATGCCAAGGACTGAGGAGATATTGCTGTAATGTCAGTATTTTGTCTGTCTGTTTTGATGGTTTTTTGCCAGATTCGTCCACTGGTGAAAGCCAGTGCTGTTGTTGCAGAGGTTCTGGAACCTTGCAGGAGTGCTAGGACTGTTCTGCAGACAAAGAATGAATCAATGAGAACACTGGCAGTGTATTTGGTGGCCTTGTTAAGCTTTGTCTCCCCAGGAACAGAGATTTCTGAGAACTTGGCTCTGGTCAAGGTGAAGAAAACACTTTTCTTTCGGTATTAAATGCTGTGCTAAGGGATAGATGGCCTTTGTGCTCTCTACTGCCCCTTTTGAGAAAGTGCTTGGCTGTTAACTGATGATAATTGTAAATCAGTTGTGATCCAGGGGTGGGAAACTTTTTATTTTTTTGTGCTGTGTGAAAGATCAAATGAATGTACTTTGTTTATGATTGGAAACTAATCTCCATTTGAGAAGAAGGGCTTTGTGATTAACTAAATGAATGTTCTTAACCAGGGGTGGTATAGTACTTGAAAATTATTGAATTATACTTGGTGAATGCTGTATTTTGATTTTCTGTGTTCTTAATTCATCACTAAATAAAATGGAGGACTGCTATGCTGGTATTTCTGAACCCCAGAAGTTGCTTTTGCTTCGCATTACACCCATGCCCCATTTTCTCCTTCACTGAATAAGTTATTTCTTGCACACTTATTTACATGAGATAATTTTTCCATATGTCTTCTCTCTTCCACCTTGTCTAAGAAAATCCTTCTTTCTTGACTATTTTTATATCATCCCGAAACAAGTGACTCATGCCCATGATCTATTTGTGGATAGAATCCTTCTAATACTCCTAATAATGATAAGTTCTTAGTTCTGTCTTCTAATATAGAAAGTTATATAGTTTAACCATATTGAGTCTCTCATGATTATTCTCCCATGTTTACTTTATTATACTTCTTTTGAGTCTTGTATTTAAATGTCATGTTTTCTATTTAGCTCTAGCCTTTTGATCAGGAATATTTAGAGGTTTCATGAAATGTCATTTTATATTCTCTTGAAGGATTATATTTAGTTTTACTGCATACATTATTATTGGTTATAATTCCAACTCTCTTTCCTTCCAGAATATCATATTCCAATCTCACCACTCCTTTGATCTTATAGCTGGTAAATCTTGAATGATCCTTAAATTTGGAACCAGTGTGGGAAACCTAGGACACTAAAGCATTGTTGGGTGGAGTTGTGAACTCATCCATTCATTGTAGATAATTTAAAATAATGCCAAAAGTGGTATAAAACAGTGCATACCCTTGGATTTAAAAAAAAAGAATTCTAGGTCTGCATCCCAAAGATATATTTTTTAATGTATTTACTTTTAGTTCACAACATTCAGTTCCACAATTTTGGAGTTTCAGATTTTCTCCCTCCCCTTCTCCTTTCCCCTTACACCCCATGGCAACAAGCAATCCAATATAGGATCTACATATAGCTTCACATTAAACAGAAGTCAAGTCGTAAAGAATTATAACCAATGGAGTGAACAAGGAAGGAGAAAAATAATGGAAGGAAACAAAAAAGAGAGAGAGCAAGTAGTTTGCTTCCATCTGCATTCAGACTCCATGATTCACTCTCTGGACATGGATAACCTTTTCTGTCATGAGTCCTTTGTCATTGTCTTATAACCTTGTATGGCTGAAAAGAGCCCAGTCTATCAAAGTTAATTATCACAGATAAGATATGTCTGTAATTGTGAACAATGTTCTCCAGGTTCTACCCCCCTCACCCAGCATCAGTTTATAAAAGATTTTTCAGGTTATTATGAAATTCATTTGCTCCTCATTTCTTACAGGACAATAGTATTCCATTACATTCATATACCACAACTTTTTTAGCCATTTCCCAACTGAAGGTCATCTCCTTGATTGCCAGTTATTTGCCACCAAAAAAGGAATTGCTATAAATATTTTTGTACATATGAGTCCTTTTACCCATTTGCATGAACTCGTGGAATATAGACCTAGAAGTGGTATTGCTGGGTCAAAGCATATACACGTGTTTATAGCCCTTTGGGCATAGTTCCAATTTGCTGCCCAGAATGGCTGAAACAGATCACAACTCAACAAAAAATGCATTAGTGTTCCAATTTTCCCACATCTTCTCCAGCATTTATAATTTTCCTGTTTTGTAATGTTAGTCAATCTGACTGCTGAGATGTCTTACCTAAGAGTTGTTTTGATTTGCATTACTCTGAGCAGTAGTGATTTAGAGGAATTTTATATGATGATAGATAGCTTTGATTTTTACCTCTGAAAACTGCCTGTATATATCCTTTGACCATTCATCAACTGGGGAATGACTTGTATTCCTATAATTTTGACTCATTTCTCTGTATATTTTAGAAATGAGGCCTTTATCAAAAACACTGGTTGTAAAAAATTTTCTCCATGTTCTACTTCCCACCTAATGTTGGTTACATTGACCTTGTACAAAAACTTTTCATTTTAGTGTAATCAAAATTATCCATTTTGCATTTTGCAATTCTCTATGTTTTTGGTCATAAATTCTTCCCTTCTTCATAAATCAGATAGGCTAACTATTCCTTGCTTTCCCAGATTGCTTACAGTATTAAATTTTATATCTAAATTGTGAACCCATTTTGACTTTATATTATTCATTTTGTTATACAGTGTACAACATTGGTCTATGCCTGGTTTCTGCTGTATTGTTTTCCAGTTTTCCCACCAGTTTTTGTCAAATAGTGAGTCCTTATCCCAAAAGCTGGAGTCTTTGAGTTTGATTATCAAACAGTGGATTATTATAGTCTTAGACTACTGTGTCTTCCATACCTTACCTACTCCACCAAACCATCACTCTGTTTGTCAGCCAGAACCAAGTTGTTTTGAAAACTGCAGCTTTTTATTACAATTTATATTCTGGTATGGTTAAGCCACCTTTCCTAGCATTTTTTTTCAATAATTCTCTTGATATTCTGGACCTTTTTTCTTCCAGATGAATTTGTTATTACTTTTGTAGCTCATAAAATAATTTTTTTTACTTGGATTGGTAAATTAATTTAGGTAAAATTTTCATTTTTATTATATTAGATCAATCTAACCATGAGCAACTGATGTTTTTCCAATTATTGAAATCTGACTTTGTGTGAAAAGTGTTTTTTAATTGGGTTCATACAGTTCCTGGGTTTTTTGGCAGGTAGATTTCCAAATATTTTATATTGTCTTCATTTACTCTAAATAAAATTTCACTTTTTATTTCTTAATTTTGGACTACATAAGATATATATATAGGAATGTCAAGGACCTATGTGGCTTTATTTGATATTCCGCAATATTGCTAAAGTTATTTATTATTTCAAGTCATTTGATTCAACTTGTCTAATTCCAATTTTTAAAGAATTGTTTTCCTAAATTTTTTAATATCCTTTTTCCATTTGGTGAGATTTTATTTTCAAGGATTCATTTTCTCCAGTTAGATTCTGTCTGTTTTCTTTCACAAGATGAATAACATTGAAATGTGTTTTTCATGATTGTACATACATAATCTATTTCTAATTTTTTACCATCTCTCAGAGAAGATGAGAAAGAGAGGGAGGAAGAGAATTTGGAACTCATAATTTCAAAAACTGGATGTTAAAAAATTATTTTTACATGCAAGTAGGGAAAAATTAAATGTTATTTAAAAAAAATTAGTTATAGGAGCTTAGAACAAAATCCTAAGGGTGTCTGGCGACAGGGGGCATATAATAAATATTGACTGGAATTCCAAAGGGAATGTGTCATCACACCACAGTGCCTAGAGGTAAACATATATAAAAGACAAGTAGCCAATGGCAATGGAGACCAAAGAATAATAAAATCATACATGAGACCTGAAACTGAAGAAAGTGCCTTCTGAAAATGAAACCTAGCACTAAATATCCTTGCCCAAAGCTGCTGCCACAGGCATTAACAGAAACTCAGCAAAGATTCTTTTTTGGAACTAACCATATCTCAATTATAACAAATGAATGGTGTGTTAATTTAACTCCTAAGATGTCCTTTTTTGTGTATGTTTACACAGTAAAGACAGTTTTCAAAGGATTCTGTATTTCTCTTTAGGGAATTGATTTATGTTTTGAAATTCCCAAGTAAAGTATTCACTTTCCTCCAGAGATTATAGTGTGGAAAAACAAAACAAAACAAAATAATGATAAAAAATTGTCTTTCAATGGGAAGAGATTCTAGATTAAAATATTCCTCATGCTTAGATACATTTAATCATAATGTTATGGTGCTGTAACTCTTGAAACTTAGCTCCCACTGTTTTTAAGAAATAGAATTCTATTATTGGAAATAATTTTTCTATTATTATTTTTATCCTTCAACTAGCTTTTCATCAAAAGTTCATAGGTGTTATATTTCAATTGCAAATGGTGCCCAGATGGTATAAAGTGGTTGAAAGACCTTAATATTCTAAAATTCAGTTCTCATGATCTTGGATTTGTGCTACCACATCTATAAAGAGTGAACTTCTTTATAATGTAATTATTCCTTTATATTGATTCTGAGATACCATTAAATGAATACTTTTTAAAAACAAAGTTATTAGTCATAGAAATGACCTCAGATCCTCTAGAAAACCTTTCAATGGTATTAGTTTTGCCTCCCAACATGAAGATGTTAAAGAAGTGTATATTGTAAGAGACACTTTAGTCGTGATACTGGAGTGGGCCTAGGCCCAAAAATGAATTTTGGGAAAATACATTCAAATGATAGACTTCAAGATAGATGAACAAGAGTACCTATAAAAAGAAGAGGCTTTTATATATTTTGCAATCATTATAGAAGTAACTCACCTTAAGAAATGACTTGGAAATATGTCATGGATAAGGTAAAGGTATCTCACCAAGACTTGAGGAACTCTCACACCCAACAGAGTCTTAAATCATTATGAACTCTCAAGAAGCCTGAATCTCTTCAGAGATTCTAACATGTCTACCTTGGTGTCTAGGGTTATGGTTGATTCTTAAGTCTTCCACCATGCTCACTCATATGCATCAATTCTGGGGAATATAGGGCTGCATCTTTTCTACCAATAACATAATCTCCTTGTTAGTTCAAAGCGATTCCCAAAAGGCTTTGTGACAGATGGCATACCTATGGATAAGTATATTTATGGTCCTGTTTAAAACAGACGACAACAATCCTCTATTTTTATACTATTCAATGAAAATAATAATATATGACTTGAAAATGTGTTATTTTTCCTTTCATTTTGCAGGTTGAACCATAGCCAATATTCCTTGTTATTCCTTATCTAAGATCATTAATATTCATGAGCACAGTGTAGCTGTAGCTTTTCAAATGTTTTGCTGAACCGTCATCTTCTTTAAGAGATGTGATAGAGTTCTATCAAATCATAGCCAAGCCACTGTAAATTGATGTTGTTGTGTGATCAATTAAACGACAAAGAAAATCACCACCACGAGAGTTTTGGATTATACATGGGGCCAAGGGAAAAAAAAGAAATTTTCATTTTATTCCAAAAGGCTTTGATATATTGTTTCAGTCCAAGCCAAGAACTATACAAAATGTTTAATTACAATTCCATTTTAAAATGTTCCTTAAGTATATTAAAAAACAACCACTATATTTTGGCTGGATAGGAAAGTTAATATTTATGTTTGCAGTACTTCCTTGGTTCACAGGAACCATTAGCTTCCATGGGTTATTGAACTTTAATTGCCCATTCAACCTAGAAGTTTAGATATGCTCAATATATTGCCTTCTCTATTCCATAATACCATTACCAATGAGAAGGTTTTCTTCTTTAGATAACTGTCAATAATACACATTTTATAAAATAATCTCAGTCAAATTAATACACATATACAGGTTACTCCATTGTTTGCTTTTCAGAAAAATTTAAAACATTGATATAAAAATTATGCTTAAAAAAGGACAAGTGAAAAATCAATATCACAATAATGAAAATTATTATTATTTAATTAAGCAAACTATTGTCATGGCTGCATTATTGCTATTAAAGAGGGACCAGAAAAAAGAATCTTAATTACATGATTTTAAATCTTATGGTTTATTTTATTGTCTTGTTATTCACTCCAGTGTTAATAGAACTCAAATAACTTTCTTTTTAAAAAAAATATTCCATATGTTTTTACCAAGCTATTTTATTTATTTTTGACCCCTAGAAAATTACAAATCACCACCTCATATGTGATATGAATTGGAGTTCCCACAATAAAAAATATCTTTTTAGAAACATATGCTTGTATCTGAACACTAAAATTGTTCAAGCTATAGCAAAAATATGTTTTAATTCTAACCTGCATTATTAACATTTTGCTTATCACTTTGTTTTCTAACAAATTTAAATTTTAACTTTTTCCAAAATTTTAGCTTTTTCTCCCTTTCTTCACCCATTGAGAAAACAAGCTATATGATGTTCATTATATGTGAAATCATGCAAAATATATTTCCATATTAGCCTTGTAAAAAATTAAGAAATTAAAATAAATTATGATTTAATCTGCATTTAGATTTTATCATTTCTGTCTCTAGAATTATATAGTATATTTTATCATAAATAATTTGGAATTGTCTTGGATTTTTGCATTGATCAAAGAGCTAAGTCTTGCACAGTATATCATTGTAGTGTAATTTCTGTTAATGTATCCAATATTCTCCTGGTTCTGCTCACTTCACTTTGCATCAGTTCATGTAACTCTTCCAAGATTTTTCTGAAGTCATCTTGCTTGAAATTTCTTATAGCATAATATTCTATCACAACCATGTATCACGACTTGATTAAATCATTGCACAATGGATGGCAGACTTCTAAATTTCCAATGCTTTGGCAAAAGAAAAGAGCTGATATAAATATTTTTGTTTAGATAGGGAATTTTTGTTTTCCTTTGATCTCTTTGAGATATAGAATATGATTTAAAAAATCTGAAGAAAGCCAGTTAATACAAAATAATTACACAGATAACCATTTTAGAGAATCTACTAATGGTTTATCTAAGTTTCTGTTCACCTCAAATGTTAGTCAAATGTCGGAGATGGTGCATTTAAGGATTTATTAAGTGATATTTATTAATTGTTAGGGTACATATTTAGTGGAAAGAGTTATAATCTGTGGGGAAAAAATCAATTTGTGATGTGGTTTGTGATTTTCATTTATCTACAGTAGGCTTAGTTTCTATTAGCAAGTTAATTTAGAACAAATAATTATTAATAAAAAGGCAAAAGAATATTTCCTCAAGAATATTCCCATAATTTTCATGTTTCATATTTTATTGCACTAAGATGTTTATAATGCTTTAAACATGCTATTCATAACAAAAGTAATACATATCATTTATTATTTTAAAATATTTTATTATTATTCCTATTAATTAATTTTTAGTTTTCAACGTTCAATTCCACAAGATTTTGGCTTAAAAATGTTCTCCCCATCTCTCCCTTTCCCCCATCCCACATGCATTCTGATTACTCCTGCCAGCAATCTGCTTGTCATTCCATCACACCTCCCCCCTTCTCTTATCCTCTTGCCTTCTATTTTCCTGTAGGGAAAAATGGGTTTCTATACTCTGCTGTTGCTGCATATTACTTCCCAGTTTCACATAAAATAAATTTTTAAAATTTGTTTTTAAAACTTTGAAATCCACATTCTCTCCCTTCTGCCCTCTCTGCACTCCCTCTTTGAGAAGGCAAGCAATTTGATATAGGATATACAGGTGTAGTCATGCAAATCACTTCCACAATAGTCATGTTGTGAAAGACTAACTGTATTTCCCTCCATCCTATCCCATCCCCCATTTATTCTATTCTGTCCTTTGACTCTGTCCCTCCTCAAAAGTATTTGCTTCTGAATATAACCTCCTCACATTTGACACCCCTTCTAAAATTTCCTCCCACTCCTTTCTTATTCCCTTCCTTCCTATTTTCCAGTAGGGTAAGATAGATTTTCATAACCAATAGAGTTTGTATGTTACTTTTCCATAGGGGAAATATTGTGAAAGACCGACTATATCTCCTTCCATCATATCCCACTCCCCACTTGTTCTATTCTCTACTTTGATCCTGTCCCTTTTCAAAAATGTGTGCTTCCAAATTTCCTCTCCCCCCATCCTTCCCTCTCTTCCATCATGTTATAGGAATGTACATTTTTAAGATCTTCCCTGATCCTAGACTTGAGTGCACCTGGATTCTGTGGTGGGAGGCTTATTTTTCAAGAGACACTTTGTGATTGGGCAGTGGGTCAAGAGGGTTGCTGCATTCTCTGAGCTAGGAGAAGGCTATATAAACCCTGATGTGAAACATTTTGGGGGGACTCACTTTGAGAAGTGTTGTGTGATTTGACCACATGAGTCTCTGGGCAGCTGTTGAGAGCTCCCTAGCTTTGAAAAACCCAGATGTTGATGCTTCCCTCTCTGGCAACTGTGATTGGGTATGGATGTAATGGTTGGACAGTAGGAAGCCTGTCTGCTTCAAATGTTTCTGTGTGTATACTCTGAAGTTCGGGGTGCTGACCATTTTCCCTTGAACTAGATAAATAATATGTTTCATTGAATAAAGCAAGATTGTTAACCCATTTTGAGTTGCTTTGCTTTAGAAAAGCAGATTTAAGAATGAGTGTTGGCAGCCACCCTGGAGATGCTGGGGTGTTTGCAGCTACACATCATCCCCCCTCTTATCCCTTTCACCCATACTCTCCGGTAGGGTGAAATACACTATTTTTTGTGTATGTCACTGCCTCCCTAAGCCAAATTCAATTAGAATAAGGTTGACTCATTTCCTTTTGCCTCCCTGTTCTTCTCCTCCATTGTAACAGTTTTCCCTTACCTCTTCTATGTGTGATAATGTGAAATAATGTGTTTCCCCATCTCCTCTCATTATATTCTGCTCTCCCCTCTTAATTTCACTTTTGAAGTATCATCCCTTCCTATTCAATTGGTCCTGTGCCCTGTCTATGTATACCTATACACATATAAACACACACTCACATATGTATACATATTCCCATATAAAGTATATAGACATATGTATGTATGCATGTATGTAAGCATTTATATATGCATGCATGCATATATATGCATTTTTATACTCCCTTATCTGTTCTCATACTGAGAAGTTTCATAAGTTATAATTACAGTTTTTCCATGTAGGAATGCAAAAGTAAATTCCTTATGATTTCTTTACCCTATTTATCTTCTCATGCTTCTCTTGCCTTTGTGTCTGAATGTCAAATTTTCTATTCAATTCTGTTTTTTTTTTCATCAAGAATGCTTGAAAGTCCTCTATTCCACTGAATGACTATATTTTCCCCCGAAATATGATACTCAGTTTTGCTTGGTAGGAGATTCTTGGTTTAATCACAGCTCCTTTGACCTCCAAAATAGCATATTCCAAGTCCTTCGATCCCTCAGTGTAGAAGTTGCCAGATCCTGTGTCATCTTGATTGTGTTTTCACAGTATTCAAATTGTTCCTTCCTGGCTGCTTGTAATATTTTCTCCTTGATTTGGATATTCTGGAACGTGGCTATAATATTCCTAGGAGTTTTCTTTTTGGGATCTTTTTTATGAGGTGATTGGTGGATTCTTTCAACCTCTGTTTTGTCCTCTGGTTCTAAAACAGTGCAATTTTCCTTGAGAATTATTTGAAGAATGATTTATTGGTTCTTTTTTTGATCATGATTCCAGGTAGTCCAATAAATTTTAAATTATCTATCCTGGATTTATTTGCCAGGTCAGAGGTTTTTCCAATGAGATATTTTACATTGCTTTCTATTTTTTTTCATTTGTTTGGATCTGTTTTTATAGTATCTCGATTTTTCATAAAGTCACTAGTTTCTATTTGCTCCAATCTAGTTCTGAAGGAATGATTCTCTTCAGTGAGCTTTTGAGGTTCTTTTTCCATTTGGCAAACTAGGCTCTTTAAGGCATTCTCCTCATTGGCTTTTTGAGCCTCTTTTGCCATTTGAGTTAGTGTATTTTTAAGGTGTCATTTTCTTCAGTCAGGTTGTTGACTCTCATTTCATAATTTTCTTGCATCATTCTCATTTCTTTTCCCAATTTTTCCTCCCTTTTTCTTATTTGTCTTTCAAAATCCTTCTTAAGCTCCTCTATTTCCTATAACCAGCTCATATTTTTCTTGTAAGCTTTTGGTGCAGGAGTTCTGACTTCACTGTCTTCCTCCTGTCCCATGCTTTGATCCGTTTTGTCCCCAAAATAGGAATGTTATGTTTCATTGCTGTGCTTATGTTGCTTCCCTCGTTTGCTCATGTTGCCACTCAATTATTTGACTTTTGGGCTTTTTACAACAGTAGAACTCTGCTATCAGAGAAGGGAGCTTTGTTCCAAATTGTAAGGGTTTTCTCAGCTGCCAGAGTTATTAGTTTGGTGCCCTTTTTGAAGCCTCCACAAGCTCCAGCAAACTGGGCACGCACCCCAGGACCTCCACTCTAGACAGTGATCCAGATCCAAGCAGGTTAAAGCAAGACTGCTTACCCCTCAGACTGGTTACTTGGTCCCCCTGTAATCTGAAGGCCTGGAGCTCTGAAGCAGCCACCCGGCAGCCACTTCCCCCTCCAGGGGGCAAAGGCTGGAAAACACTCCAAAACTCCTTGCTCCCAGTGTCCACACTACACTGACCTCTCACTTTGTCCTTAGAATCTATGGGTTGATAATTATGGAAACCACCAAAGCTGTTTGTGATCTGAAGTCCCTGAAGCTCGTGCCTTGTTGTGGCCACCTTGAGGCTAACCCTGCCTCATGCGGGGCTGGGTTCATCTTCCAAAGCTCTGTGCTGGCCCCTTCCTACTATGCTGCCAGGCTCTCTTCAGCAGGAGGTTAGCTTCTCTCTCTAATTTTGTGGGTTCTGTAGCTCCAAAGTTTGTTTAGAGTCATTTTTATGTGAATTGGAGGAGGTGGAAGTGGGAGGCATGTGGAACTCCTGTTTCTACTCCACTATGTTGGCTCTGGCCCCCCTCCAATTCTGATTTTTAAGGTATTCTTATCATTGGCTTTTTAGAATGCTTTTTACCATTTGGGTGAGTCTATTCTCTAAGGTGTTATTTTCTTCAGCATTTTTTGGTCTCCTTTAGCAAGCTCTTGACTTGATTTTAATGATTTCTCACATCCCTCTTATTTCTCTATCCATTTTTTTCTCTGTTTCTCTTACTTGACTTTCAAAATCTGTTTTGGGCTCTTCCATGAACTATGACTAATTCATATTCTCCTTGGAGGTATTGGATATAGGAGTTTTGACTTTGTTTTCTTCTACTTGTGTGTTTGGATCTCCCTTGTCACAAACATAAGATTCTATCATCTTCAGTTTTTGCCACTGTTTACTCATTTTCTCAGCCAATTACTTGACTTTTTAGCTCTTTGTTTAGGTAGGACTCTGCTTCCAGGGTGAAGGGCAAACTGCCCCAAGCTTTAGCTTTGTGCTGCTATTTTCAGAGATACTTCTTGGGACCTGTAATTTTCAGCTCTTTCAAGGTTTTATGATCAAAGGAGATGTGTTGACTCCTCTCCTGGTCTATGCTCTGGTCTGTTCATGATCCCAACCACTCTTTTCTGTCTTGCAACTCTGAGGAGGATTCCCTCTCCACCACCACAACCAGAAACTCCACCATGCCAGTGCTCCTCCTCACCCCAGGACTGCCACCTTGGACTGCAACCCAGATCCAAGCATGGGCAAAACTTGAGAATTCTGCCTCAGCACCATCGAAGAGATCATTGCAATTCCCTTCTGATCAGCCACTTGATCTCCCCACCACCTATGGACTGAGAGCCCAGAAAGAAGCCATTTTTGCTGCTGCCCTGACACTGTGGCCATGACTGGACTATTCTCCTCTCCCACCCATCTCTGACAGAACTTTCCTGCTGATCTTCTAATTTGCCTTAGGTGTTTGTGGATTGAGAAGTCTGTAAACCACCACAGCTGCTTCTGGTTCAGTTCACTGAGCCTTGCTCTGGCCTCACGTTTCCAGCCTCCATGTCTATGCTGACATGGTACACATTGGACTGAGCTCTTCTCTCAGAATGGTACAACAGACATTTCCTGTAGAACTTCCAGGTTGTCTTGTGTTCAATATTTTTTCGCTCTGTTATTGTGTGGGTTCTGCTGCTCTAGAATTTGTTTAGTCATTTTTTACAGGTATATCAACTGGTTTGGGAGAAAACTCAAACAAGTAGTTGTTTTGCTCTGCCATCTTGACTCCATCCCCTAAAAATCCTTTCTTAAAGTTAATAAAATAATTTTCAATAAATTATTATAAGAAGAAGGCTCTTAAAAGAGGCTTTTTAAAAATTTATCACATCTTTTTACTTTTATTCTGAGTTTTTGTGATGGTTGTCTGAAACATAAGAAAACAAAACTAAGAATAAAAATTTGACTCATAAGGGAAAATTACAAAATGTGTGGGTAGAAAATACAAACAGTGAAAGATGAATAATAATATTCAAACATGAAATAAAAAAAGAAATGCATAATGTATTCCCTGAGAAGGTACTTATTTGCTCTTAAAAGAAAAAAATTAATTCTCAAAGATCAGATCACATATAGATTGCTCAGGGAAACTCACCATTTCTACCTGAAAAAGGATATTTGGCTCTTGTCTGTTGTTGATATTTTTGTTCTTGGTTTTTTTTTTCTGCTGCTACTACCACTATTGGCAACATAGATCCTCATGAATGTCCTCTACTAAGGAGAGTCAAAATTTATTTTGTTGGACGGTATAGTCATACCGATGGAATACAATTTTATATCTTAAAGAA
The DNA here is from genome assembly GCF_028583685.1 of Petaurus breviceps papuanus. Lineage (NCBI taxonomy): Eukaryota > Metazoa > Chordata > Mammalia > Diprotodontia > Petauridae > Petaurus > Petaurus breviceps. Next base: position 7,741,045 of record NW_027187361.1, on the reverse strand, counting down.
AGTATCAAAAAAGTAAACTTTAGAAGTCTGTGACTGAGCTTTTTTATTTGATTATAGTTCTGGGAAGGGTGTGAATGAAGTCCTGATTGAGAGAAAAATCAGCCAATCTGGAGGTTTCTTAATAGCCAAATATCTGACATGTGGGATCTCTTAGCAAGTGAGGAGATTGACTCCTAATTCACCAAATTTATAAGCATTTATTTGAATACAAATCTTTTCAATATGAGGCCCTTTCTACCTACCTTTTCAGTCTGCTTTCACCTTGTTGTTATCACATGCTATTCTTTCATCCAATGACCCTGGCTTCCTTCTTTTTCCTAACACATGACTATGTCTATTGGGTCCAGGCATTTTGTCTAACTATTCCCATTCCTGGAAAGCTTTGTTCCCTCATCTCTTCCTACTGACTTTTCTGGCTTCCTTTAATTTCTCTTTGCTAGAAGCCTTCTATAATTTTTCTTAATTCTAGTGCCTTCCTTCTATTAGTTATTTCTCATTTATCTGATCTACTCCTTACTTTGTATTTATTTGCTTACATTTCTCCCCTATTAGATTATAAACTCTTTTAAGGCATAGCACTTTTTGCCAGCACTTATCATAATGCCTGCTGCAAGTAAGTTTATTGATTACTTCGTCTAACAGTAGTGTTTTTTTCCAATTCACAGCATTTTCAATCCTATAGGCAACTGTGGATTCTCAAAATTGGAATTTTGTTTTTTTGATTTCGGAAATTCTGGCCAAAGTTCTAGGATTATAACTTGCATTGAGGTGCTCAGGATTTTTCACTTGTCTTGTCCTGGGATACTCTAACCCTTAGGATTTCTTTAGGCATTTTGTATTCAAGATACAAATGTTTTGTTTGTATGGATATCACATTTTCTTTTAACATTAATCATTTTAGATTTTCTTCTTCCACATTATCCTTCTCTTTCATGTCTTTGCATTCACAATCATTTGTTGTCTTTTGTTTCTCTTTTAATATTTGCCAACATATCTTCAACATTCTATTCTTCCAATTATTTCTATCATGTAGGTATCAGACTATAAATACTGCTTTTACTATTATAAATTCTCTTCGGAACCAGTCGAGGACATGTTTCTCTGGTTCTATGCCCTGCTGAAAATTCACAGGGTCCTCTGCAAAATGAAGTCTTTATCATTGTCCTTTATTTTATAATACATAATAATATATGCCTGGACTCATTTAGCTCATTTAGAGGTCATATTCTCTTCTGTTATTCATATTACTACTTCCCCTGTTGTTCTATCTACTTATGTTCAAGGTCATTAAATGAGTTTTCCATCTCATGAGATCCTTTGGTTATTTCGGTATTTTTTCCCTTGTTATCCATATCCCCACATTTTTACCCCTTTCCCTTTGATTTTCATTTCCTGGGTCAGAGAAGGGGTAGATAGATTTCAGAGCTCTATGAACCTCCTTGCCTACTAGGGAATTGATATTTTACAAATCTCAGTTTCTGTACCAATAACTTCTGGAGAGATAGAATTAGCCTCCAGATGCTGGGTCATTTCTCTAAGGTCTAGTGAAATGTCACTGTCACACACACATTGATGTCTTACCCCAAACTCCTACCTCCACCCCACTTCAGTATTATATCTCTGTACTGCTGTGGCAAAAAATGCCAAGCTATAATCCAGTCAGTCCAAGCTTCTGCCTTTTGGTTTTTAGTGGCAGATGAAGATGTCAACTGGGAAATATAGTTGAATTCTGTTGCAAGCGGCAACTGTGAAGGAAGGAATGCTGAGTGAGCAATGACTTACGGACTGATTTTTTCTGATATCTAGCTCATTGTTTACCTTTTTAGGATTTTCGCATATTGAACCATGAAGAAGTATAAAATTTCTTTATCTCTTGTGCATAATTACTATTTCTTTTATTTATTTATTTATTTGTTTTGGGGAGGGCAATTGGGTTAAGTGACTTGCCCAAGGTCACAGGGCTAGTTTTTGTGTTAAGTGTCTGAGGCTGGATTTGAACTCAGGTCCTCCTGACTCCACGGCTTGGTGCTCTATTCACTGTGCCATCTAGCTGTCCCAAAAATTCCTATTTCTGAGAGGTTTTTTAAAAGGTTTTGAGGATTGGAGTAAGTGTGAAACCCCCTGTATAAGAGCTTCAGTGTCTTCCCATCTGCTAGTGCTTCCTTTAAAAATTTGTATGCGTTTTGTATATACCTGTGTAGAAATATACAAATGTATACAAATGAATCAAAGGAAAGTAATTTCAACAAAAAGAACAGCCTCTGTAGATCTGTGGCTTAGTCCACATCAGGGGACATGTTGTCCCTGTGTGAGATTGCTTAACAAATGTGCATATAGTCAGCCCTATTCAATGTGTGATTTGTGTTGTCTTAAATTGTTTTTGTGGTTGTCTTAAAAAAAAACACTACAACTCACATGTATGTCATGAAATCCAGTATTCAAATTAAGTAAAACTAACTAAAATGTTGGGAAGTCAGCTCAAATCCAACATTCTATAAGCAGTGACACATCACTTATACTATATACAAACTATTTTGGAAGATAGGCATGTAGAATAAGTTGTAATTTTAGACCTCAACAAATTTTCAGACAAGTATATAAATGCAATATAGAGGTGATGGTACGTTTTATCCATGAAGTACAAAGTATAAAGTGGGAAGAATTCAATTTTCCATTTATAGATAACAGACTAAATACTGAAAGGGAGGGGGAGAAAGACAGAGACAGAGAGAAACAGGGAAAGATACAGAAAGAGAGAGAGCCAAGACAAAGACACAGGGCCCATTTTGCCATTTGGAAGAGAGAAAGAGAAATCACATATTTTCATCCCCTCTGGAACATTATGGTTTCTTTGTCACCTATTAGGTCTCTTATTGTTCTCACTTTTCTGGTGGCCCCTTTATATCTCTTTATAATTATCTACTTCAAGTAGTTTCTGCATGACCTTTCACCTAACAAGAGAATTCTTTTGAGTAATTTTAAGGTTACTGGTGTCACTGGATGTGTGAAAAACCTGCCTTGTAACTTACTACTTATGTGACTTTGGGAAAATTGCTTGCTAAAATAAAAATCCCTCATTTAATTGCTAAAATGGAAGAAATCCCAGTTCCAAAAAGGAGACCTGTAGGGATCCAGAGTCTTTTCACAATTTACAAAGATAAAAAAAAAATACAGCATTTATTATACAAGAAGTTTGAAAGTTGGAGCAGAGAGATAAGTTCTTGACTGCTCTAAGGGGAGTGGGACAAGCATGAGATATTTATACATATTTAGGTATTTGTGGCTAAGTGGAGGTAAAGGGAGAAACAATAAATTGGGAAGTCGGGGGGAAGTGGGAATCTAAGGAGAAGACATCTATAAACACGATAAATGAGAAATCAGGATGTTTTCTACTCTTTAGATAAGTCAAAAACAAGATGTTAGTTGTCCTTTAGATAAGTTAGGAAGCAAGATACTTGCTTCTCTGAACTGGTCGAGACTGGTTTCGGCAGTTGCAGGCACCTCTGAGTTCAGCTAGAGTCTACTTACAAAGGATCACTGGTATGTCAAGCAGTCCTGGGCTTCAGAAGTCCTCCTCGTTGGCTAGGTGTGCTATTCCATTGAGTAGTTCCCCTGGGAATAAGGGAAACTAGCGTTTTTAACTGATTAGTACAGTTATTATAGAATTCATGTTCATCTTCTTAACCTATCTAAATGAGACAGGTGTATTAAATTCTATGTTCTCTTTCCAGGTTAAATTTCTCAAAATCAACTTTGGAAAGTTTCTGATTCACAACCCTGAAGGAAATGGAGAAACAATATTACCAATCCCCCTTTCAGAGTCATGAGTGCAAAATAGTCATGGCCTGTAAGCATCAACATTCAGCAGTGGGGTTCTATTTTGGAAGTGGATGCTTCTCTTGCTGGTATTTTATATACTGCAATAGAATGGAGCTTTTACTAAGAACTATTTTCTTCAAAAGACATAATACAAAATAAACAAATTTATTCCCTTCAGTAAATGGCAAGCATAGTTCACCTTCCCTCTTTTTTTTTTTTTTTTTTTTTTTTTTT
>NW_027187361.1:7670445-7736982 GCF_028583685.1 Petaurus breviceps papuanus | reverse complement strand
TTTTTTTTTTTTTTTTTTTTTTTTTTTACCACCTCAGTCTCTGTGCAGGGGAAGAGGACTGGGGCTGTAGCTCAGCTTACTTCCACTGTCTTACAAATCCCAAACTACCTTGGAACTCAGCTCCCAGGCACTAACAACAGACTGTCTGTCTGCACTACCCTGTCAATAATCCTGGATCCAAGGTTCTCATGTCTCAAACCCCTTCCGGGATCCCATGACGACAACAACCAATGTCTGAAACTGAGAACAAACATAGAAGAGAAAGATCCATTTCTTAGAATAAAGCTAAAAGAATCAGAACAGGGGAAGGGTATTCCTTCTCTCACACTTTCAGTCTATAAAGTCTATGCTAGGTACAAAAAGATGGGAGTCCAAAAAGAGCAAAACACTAAACCTTACTAGTTTGAAAGACACAGGCATACAATCAAAAGAAGCTATCTTTACAGATGTGGTAGGAGGTGCCAGGCTAGGCAAACTGGATATGCTCAAATTATGTCCAGAGAAGCATGGATTACACCAGGAATTTACTTCAGAGCTCCGGTTTTCTTCAATATGGAACTGCTTACTCTGGCCCTACAGGATTCAACTAGAATCAGTGAAACACCTCAGCTGAAACAATTTAACTAATCTGACAGTTTTTCAATGTATGGTACCCTACATGGGTTATTCAATTTTGTTACAATCCCCAAATCTTTAATACATGGCATATATATATATATACATATATATATATATATAATGAATTAGTTAGTCTTATAATTTAATCATTCCAAATGACATAAATGGAACCACTATAGTTTATCAACAAACCAAGAACCAAATTCAAATCTAGACTCAGACACTTACTATGAGACCCTAGGCAAGTCATTTAACCTGTCTGCTTTATACCCACATCTGCAAAATGGGGATAATAAAAGCAGTTATTTCATAATGAGTACTAAATGAAATAATGTTTGTAAACTACATTGCACAATGCATGGAATGCAGAAAGCACTTTTTAAAAAAATGCTTATTTTCTTTATTCCTTTCTTTTCCAAAACTGAGAATCTATGGTTGGTGAAACCTCTTCATATCAGCATTAGAAGTAGTAGGTGTGGAAACTAGAAAAGGCTGTAGATTTACTTAATTTAAATTAGCAAATCAAAAATCTAGGGCCAGCTAGGTAGTGAATGGATAGGGCCCTGAAATCAAGAGAACATGATTTCAAATCTGAGATCAGACACTTTCTAGCTATATGACCCTGGATAAGTCACTTAACCCTGATTGCCTGTCCATTATCCCCCTTTCAAAAAAAAATGAAAAAAAAATCTATTGAATCAAAATTTGTGAATGTAACAATAACATCCAAGTTAGAGTAGGAAATCCATGTCCCAGAATGCCTCAACTCAAATATATGCATTCATTTGAGAATAAGAATTCCGTTTCCATAAAGCCAAGCCCCTTTAGTGTGACAGTTGATCTCTGGACAGAGACTTAATGGGACTAAAGACATTGAGTAAGGTCAAAGGAGAAGCCAAAATGGCAACACAGGATACCCCAAGAGTACTTGAGGAATCCTCCAGCTATTCTGAGGCTCCACAAAGAAATGAAAGAAAAAAAAACTGAAATATGAAATGAGGAGACTATGTACAATATCAGCAGAGATATCAATGCCATATGGTGGAAATTTCAGATTTTTTCACTCCAGAAGGCCATCCCTTCACTGCAGTTCTGGATGGAGTTCAACCAAATGTAATCGGGGAAGGATTAAGACTAAAATCACCTGAAGGAAATACATATTAAAAATTATTGTCAGTGGCGTTACTATTTATTTCTTTGCTAAATAACAGTTTTACTATTTCTATAGTATTCTTTACCAAGACCAATTATCTTGGTGAGTAATTTAATAAGCAAAGACAAATGTTATTGAGAAATTCATGACTTTTTTAAAAGTGATACAGAACAACAACGAAACAAAACAAAACAAAAAACCTAGAGAGGTAATTTACCATTCCAGGTTCTCCACAATGTGAAATTAGAAGAGAATCTAGAGTGTATTGACACATTCACTTCATAATAATTCAGACAAGATAAGACAAAAAATTTACTTTTCTTAGCAATCCTAGCCATCCACCATCCAGGAAGTAAAAACCAATAATAAAATAATTAAAATACCAGAAATGTTTAAAATGTTTGGCAGTAATTGTTTTCATGAAACTTTGTATACTTTAGTATTTATCAAATGCTGTGCTAATCTTTTAGCAAAATACTTGTCCTATATACAAAGTATATATCATGCTTTGCACTATAAACAAATACATAGAAAATAGTAATTGTATATATTTATATAGCAATTGAAGGATTACAATTCTCTTTCCTCATAATAACATGGTAAAGTAAATAGTACAATTAATATTATCCTCATTTTATAAATGAGAAAACTGGCCCTCCTAAAAGCGATTTAACCAAGTTCACATAGTAAATATATCAAACACTATCTGATCCCATGTCTCACAACCCCAAATATATATTTTCTACTATATAATCATGCCAATACAGCTTTTATAGAGGAAATAAACATAGAATCAGGAAAAAACTATTTCAAAATCATACCTCAAATTTTAATGTGTGTCACTGGGCAAATTTATTAGCCACTCTGAGCCTCAGTGCATTTGTTCACTTATATAAAAAGAAAAAATACCGGTACCTATCTCAGAGAATTTTTCTTAGGGTAAAATGAGATAATATGTACCAAGTACTTCATAAAGCTGAACGTGATGGCTACCTAGCTAGTTAATTTATATAGAGAGGTATAGATAAATAACAGTAGATAGAATAGAAAGATAGTGATAGAAATCATAGAAATATATCATTTCCCTCCATGTTCATTCTCCTAAGTCACACTGACACTGGTAAGGTGAGTTTCCAAAGGGATTGCATTGTTTGCTTGTTGCTGTTGCTGTTGCTGTCACTGTTGTTATTCAGTGCAGTTAGGTGGCTCAGTGGATGGAGTGCCAGACCTGGATATAGGAAGATTCCTCTTCCTGAGTTCAAATCTGACCTGATACACTGGTTAGTTGTGTGACTTTGGGCAAATCACTTAATCCTGTTTACCTCAGTTTTATCCTCTGTAAAATGATCTGGAGAAGGAAATGGCAAACCACTTCTGTGTCCTTGCCAGGAAAACCCTAGGAGAGGTCATTAAGAGTCAGACAGGACTGAAAAACAACTTAACAACAACAAAATCAAGGAAATTGGGGGGAGTGAGTACCAGTATGAAATAAAACAAGAAACATATTTGAGGGGTTATAAATGAGGAGGATTTTGTCATCCTTCTGTAATGGTAATGGGAAAAATGCACCTACAGAATTACATGATTATGGAATTACAATGGTTATGCAAACTGGCGTTTATGGCAGAAACAACAAAACTGAAATGTACTTTGGGATTTTGGTTCAGGAACCTTCCTTCATCTGGAGTTCAATATGCACCTTTTGAAAAGCAGTTGCTAACTACATACTGGACTTTGGTAGAGACTGGACAACTGACTGGCCCATGAAGTGATAGTAAGGCGTGGAATCCCAATTATTACCTGCTTAATGAGTACCCTGACTTCTTAAAGAATTGGACATGCCAAAGAGGCCAGCATAATTAATTGGAAATGGTATATACAAAATAGATCTAAAACAGGCAAAAGTGAAGTTTCTGCTCTATATGAATCTATTGCAAACATTGATACTGAGGGAAATGATACATCCCCTGAACTAAAGCAATAGTTGGTACAATTTTTGGTAAAACAGAATGATGAATATTATGGATTAACTGAAGAAGAGAAGAAACATGCATGGTTTACTGATGGGGTAACAAAACATTTGGACCACAAAAGACACTGGAAAACAATAGCCTATAACCCATGAGCTAGGTGCATTTTGGAAAGTACTGGGATAAGTGAAAGTAGTCAATATGCTAAAATTATGGTAGTACATCAAATAATCAAAACAGAACAAGGAGGACAGAGTCATATATTTGCTGATTCATGGGCAGCAGATAATGTGTTAGCTACAAGGTTGCCCATGTGGAAAAATAAAAATTGGGAAATTCACGGTACACAAGTCTGGGCCAAAGAATTATGGTAAGATATATAGGACAAGTCTTTGGCAACTACTTTGTCGGTTTTTTTTAATGTCGATTCTAATGTGGCTCCCCCATGCCAGAATGTGAGGGCAATGCACATGCTGATCCACTAGCAAAGATTGCTACTCAATATGTTGTCCCGCCCCTGACACCAACTGATAATACGGTACTAGCAAACTGGGTCCACCAAACGGTAGACCATTTAGAGCTCCAGGCCACACACTGGAGGGCACAAGATGGAGGTATTACTACCTTTCATTCATTGTTAAAACAGATAGCAGAGGAATGTCATTTGTCAGCCAGAAAAGAAATGGACTGTTCCTCAGGAAATAACTAGGAAAATAACAAGAGGAAAAGTCGCGGTCCAAATTTGCAAATAGATTGTATTGGTCCTCTAACACAAGATAACTCCATCATCCTTAAAGGATACAAAGTACAAAGGTCTCCCCACTATGCCACCCTCCCCCCAGGTCATATTTTCTTAATTTCATCACTCAGAAAGTCTTCTTTCATCTTCATTGGAGACTAGTTTCTAGTCACCCTTAATTCAATCATCCTTAAGGGGTACAAAGTACAAAATTCTCCCATCCCTAGGTCACAGTAAATCATGAACTTGTTAGTCACCACTAAATACCCAAGGAAAGGCCCTTTCATCCTGACTTGAGACAGACTCCCAAACTCCATAGTTCCTCTTCCATGCTCCCAGCTCTTGTCTGATTTTGCCTAACCATCACCTGGATTTAGAGGTAGGCAGTTCTCAGCTCCTCATTCAGTTCCTGTTGCATGTTAAAGCTCAAGGTGACCAGTCCACTTCAAGACCTTTGCAGTTTCTGTTTCTGGGAAGACAAAGTTTAACAGAGCCACAACAACATCCATGCAAATTGCAGCACCATCATCAATTCATTTTCTTCCTGTAAAATCAATACAAGTCAACAGACAGGGTGTTTCTGATGGATAAAGTAACACAATTCAATAGAGAGGATCCTTCTATCTGACAAAGTAACACAATAGACAAACAATGCTTCTGTATGACAAAGTAACACAATCACAAGTCAACAAGAGTGTTTCTGACAGTATACAAATCAACAGACAGAATTTTTTTGTCTAACAAAGTAAAACAAACATTACTGTTGTTATATTTTGAAATCGAGCACTATACCCATATATTTTTAGTGATTGTGAGTATTGTGAATACTGCATTGACACTAGACCTTCTTAGAGCTGTTTCCCAGGATCCATGGTCATGGTTACCTCTAATTTCTAGGTGTTAGATAATAACTCTGAGAATAGCTCCAAGGATCCTAGAGAGTAATTCCTAGAATCATAGTGATAGAAAATCCTACTGAGACTGCACAGTGAGATATTGGGGTGACATAATGTGATATTTACTATGCTTATGCTGAATGATGATGTTGCTAAAGTTAACCTCTTAGCTTAATTTTGGCAAGCTGTCTTTGTCTATTGCCCTATAAAACAAGAGGGCACTGGTCTGTAAGTGGGAATCCCATAGAGGAATATGAAAGTGTAATGCTATGTATGGCTTGATAAGTCTACATTAAGGCTTGGACAGAAACCATGTTTCCTGCAACTGGCCCCCTTTGAGGCTTAGGGGACCCTGTAGTAGTTGAAATTCCTATGATATTCTGGCAGGCCCCTGAAAGAACAGTGATTGGGGCAGGGGGTGGGGTGGGGGTAAGTGGCACAGTGAATAAAGCACCAGCCCTGGAGTCAGGAATCAGGAGGACCTGAGTTCAAATCCAGACTTAGAAATAACACAAAAACTAGCTGTGTGATCTTGAGCAAGTCACTTAAGCCCAATTGCCCTACATTCCCCCCTCCAAAAAACAACAAACAAAAAAAAACAAAAAAAGGGTGATCCTTTTGATTGATCCTATAGCTGTAGGAGTTCATGCTCCTGTTATCAACAACACTTTTGAAAAGACTAGACTAGAATAAGGTAAGATTATTATCCCCTCCAAACCTGTCTTCCTGTCCTGCCTGTCTGACTAGACCAATAGTGATAAACTCCAGTGCCTCCCATCTGTTATTTGTGAAAGAGAGGTCAACTTACAACTCTTTTGATAGGATATTCACAAAGTCACTATAAATTATTCCACTACTCAATTGCAATGCTTCATTGCAGGATTAGCTACTTCGAAGGCACATTATTCTTCAGAATTGTTGTCTCAACTATAGTTTCTCTTCCTATGGTTCAGCATCTCACCTGAACAGGTTCTCTTCAGCCCAGTTAAATTTTAGCTAGGATAATGGCCATAAGCTTTTCTAGATTTTTCTCTCTTAGAAGTCCCTTGCTCCATACACAGTTGCATTCTTGATGAAAAGACCAGAGCTGAATAGAAAATTTGACTTCCAAACATGAGAATCAACAGAAGCATGAAAAGGTAAAAAGGAAAGATAGCTCATAACAGACTTTACTAAGGTTGAACTGTTTATATTCCTACATGGAGAGATGATTTTTGTAACTCAGAAGACCTTTCTCAATATTAAGCTAGTTGGAGGGAAGATAGATAGATAGATAATTAGAAAGACAGACAGACAGACAGATAGATAGATAGATAGATAGATAGATAGATAGATAGATAGATAGATAGATAGATGGCACAGAATGAATAAGAGTTGATATACAGAAATAAAATTAAGGATTGAAAGAGGAATCTATTTGGAGAAGGAGAAAGAGAGAAAAAGAAATTATCTCACATAAAATTATCACATAATTTATCATATAAAATTATCAATAAATTATCTCATAAAATTATCACATAAATTATCTCACATAAAAGAGGCAAAAAAAAAATTACAATGGAGGAGAAGAGGAAGGAGGTGAGAGGGAATGAGAAAACCTTACTTTTTTTTGGATTTGGCTTGAGAAAAGAATATCATACCCACTCAATTGTGTATCTTTCCCTACAGGAAAGTAGGGAGGAAGGTGTTAAGGGTGGAGTGGGGTGGGAAGGTATGATGGGAGGTAAGACTGTGAGAGGGGATAGTCAGAAGGAAACACTTTTGAAAAGGGACAGTTTCAAAGGAAAAAATAGAATAAGTGGAGGACTGGATAGGATGGAGGGAAATATAGTTAGTCTTTCACAGTATGACTATTATGAAAATGTTTTGCATAACTACACATTTAATGGTAATGAGAATTTTAAGATCTTTATTGCCCCTTAATAGACCCAAAGTAATTTGAAGCTCTTTTCTGCTTTGAAGATCTATCCTGCCCCTTAATAGGCCAAATGTAATAACATGGAGCCTGAAGTGGGAGAAGTTTGCTGAAGGGTGGAGCAGAATGCACAAGAATCTGGGAGTCAGAGCAGCTAGATGGTGGGAGAGAGTAGATTCAGCAGACAAAGAGACAGCTAGGCTTGTGAGTGTTTGTGGGAAGGTTAAAGGATGGTTTGGTTCTCTGCTGTGCTATGGTGTATTAAGTTCCTTATTGCTTTGATGGATTAGGTTTCCTGGTATTGGATTTGACTTTCTGGTATCTGAAGAAATGTTTTGCTACTATCCTCTATATGGAGACTACGTTATATTTTGTGATTTAGAATTGTGATGGCATATCCATAATTTCCGTCAGTGCTGTGAATATTGTGTTAGGGCTACATCATTTTTGACTTATATTTAATTGCTTGCTTTCTCAATGAGAGTGGATGGGGACATAAGAAGAGAGAGAATTTGGAACTCAACATTTTAAAAACAAATGCTGAAAATTATTTTTACATGCAACTAGGAAATAAAATATGCAGACAATGGGAAATAGAAATCTGTCTTGCCCTAAAGGAAAATAGAAGTGATAAGATAAGGAGGTGAGATAGAAGGGAGGGCAGATTGGGGAAGGGGTAATCAGAATGCATGCCATCTTGGAGTGGGGGGAGGGAATAAATGACAAGAAAATTTGTATGTCAAAATCTTGTGTAAGTGAATGTTGAAAACTCAAAATAAATACATTTAAAAGGAAAAAAAATCCATTCTAATTCACTGTAGCTTTCCTGTGTTATTCTGCTGAGGTCACGGGACCTGAACCCTAAAAAGGAAAAGATCCTCTGTCCGTGGACTTTCTCATCCATTTCACCCATAGCATTTTCCTGAGACATCTGGCCCATCTCTGCATCATCCTTTCAACTGTCCTTTCATTGTGGCCCTCCAACCTAGTCCAAGCTTTCATTGTCTCCACCTGGCCCTCTCCAGGCTACTCTGCACTCCTTGCTCCCATCCAGATTTTCTCACAGTCTTTTTCCATATTAAAGTACCAATCTTACCATCATTAAATCATGCTCATTGTTAGAATCTCCCCTGCCTAGTCATTATATAATAAAACAACACTATTCTCACTGAAAGAAGCCTTGAATGGTCGAATTCTTTGGCAGACCCACCTTGTACCCTTGTATTTTGAGCTTCCTAGCACCACAAACCACAGCAGTTCCAACCTAACTGTGAAAATTTATTTTCATGTTATCATTTCTAATTGTGTAATTAGTAAAATCTTTCATCTCTTTTTTTAATCTTCTTTCATTGGGGGTGGCTAGGTGGCACAGTGAATAGAGCACTGGCCCTAGAGTCAGGAGGATGAGTTCAAATGTGGCTTCAGACACTTAATTAACACTTACTAGCTGTGTGACCTTGGGCAAGTCACTTAACCCCAATTCACCCTGCCTTCCTCCCACCAAAAAAAATAAGCACAAAAATAAAATCTTGTTTCATCAAAATGACAGGATTTATATAATAAATTTCATATCAATTTCCTACTAAATCAATTATAGGTGTCTCTCTAAAATTACAAGTAAAGTTTGAACAAAGGTTTAAGGAATATAGTATTTATTGATAGTTGATCGTTAAAATAGAGCCTAGATTTAAAATAGCTAGTGTTCATTAACACATATAGTACTGTTATTATTATAGTTTATTGTATTCCTATTTAAATTCTTTTATTTAGCTTTTATCTTTCTCACACTGGTAAGTAATATTGATGTTATAGAATGTATAATAAATTGACTATATCTGATTTATTTTACAATTTTTTTAAAGCAATCGGGGTTAAGTAACTTGCTCAAGATTACATGGCCAGTTATTTTTGGGTGTGGTGCGAAGTATCTGAGCCTGGATTTGATCCCCAGGTCATCCCGACACTGTAACGGGTGCTCTTACTCACTGAGCCACCTGGCCACCCCTAAGCAATTGGGGTTAAGTAACTTGCTCAAGGTTACACGGCCAGGTGTTTCTGGGTGAGTGCTAAGTGTCTGAGCCCAGGATTCGAACTCCAGGTCATCCTGAAACTGGAGCTGGTGCTCTTACTCGCTATGCTACCTGGCCACCCCAGATTTATTTTATAATTAAAGGGACAAACCATTGTTTTAGATAAAGTATAATCTGCATCATTGTTTTTAAAAGTTTTTAGACTCAAGACTTTGTTCATTAATCATAGTATGAGTTGTCTTAAAGTTATGTTGTAGCTTCAATTTTTTTTCTAATGTCTGACAACAACGATGTATAAAGAGCAGTTTCCTCTTAGCAATAACAAGTCAGATTATTCCACTACTCAATATTCATTAGCTTTAGTAGGAAAAAAAAAAGTTTAAGCTACCTTTTTAAGTTACTTGTTTTCAAACATTCATCAATATAACTGATTTCAGATTATTTGGAATGACCAATTCATGTTAGTCCTAAAGAACAAATGATGCTACACATAACTTCTTTCCTATCATATCTGTGTATATATATACATATTCATACTTGTACACACACACATATATCTGTATATATCTATATCTTTGCCTATAAGTGTGTATATATATATATATATTTACATATACACTCTTACCTTCCTATTTTGTATATAATATATGCATAAATTATATGTGTGTGTGTAATAAATGCAGGTTTTACAAAGGTTTCATTTGTGTAAGCAGTTAGGGGTTTTAGCAAAATACCTTACGTGTGTGACAGTGATTTTCTGGCCCCCATTGCCTGAGCACAGTATATATTTGATTCCAATCCTTGCCCAGGTTTCTCTGCTACTATTAGAGCATCCAGAGTTTTTTTTTTTTTCTTTGCTATTGATTACACCAATTGTTTTCCTCAGTACAAATATTTCCCTTCAACACTTGGGGACAGAATCCACTCTACATTATTTCCATCTCTGGAGTGACATTAAATTCCAAATCTAAAGCAAAAATTTATCTATACTTAGCACCCTAACTTTTCAGAGTTTTCCTGCTACACTGGTAGTAAAATTGAGTCAGTTATTATGGACTTTGAAGGTCCCATGAATTGAGCTCTTAGTTCTATATACTCTAGTCCACGTACCTAAATCTGTAAATGACAAATGAAACAAAATCAAACCCCCAAAACTGTTTTTCTATGAAAATACCAAATAAATGGAAAAATTATGACAATAAATGGTCAAAAACATGACAAAGATATCAAAAGAACAAAACCTATATGAAATTGTATTGTATGATTCAAATCACTAGTAATTGGAAAGGTGCATCAAAGCATTTCAGAAGTTTGCCCATAAAAAAAACAGTATAAATGAAAAAGATGTTAATAGTGTTGGAAAAGACTTGAAAATGCAGGGACACTAATACATTGGTTACAGAGCTGAAAATTGATCAAAACATTTTTGAAGGCAATTGGAAATTTTACCAAGTGTGAAAAAATGTTTATAACCTTTCAGCAAGATATTCCACTGCTAGATATATACCACAAGGAGGTCAAAGATAGGAGAAAAAAAAGATAACAAGGTTACTTAAATCAAAATGTCTAACAGCACTTTTGTACTGGCAAAAGAACCCCACAGAAATAGAAAAAAAAAAGATTCCCATCAATTGAAGAATGACTAAAAATATTCTGTATATTATTATTGTTATTTGGTCTTCATTTTTTAAGCCTTTTATACAGGTTTTTGTTTGATATTTGTAGAAGAGTAACCCATGGTCTATTACCAAAGGTCTGGTCCCACACAGATAAACTGATTTCTTTTCTTCGTATTTAGTATTTTATTTTCCCCTTGTTTCATGTAAAAATAATTTTTACCATTTGTTTTTAAAACCTTAAGTTCCACCTTCTCTTCCTTCTTCCATCCCCCCGCCCCGCAACACTGAGAAGGCAAACAATTCAATATAGATTATACATGTGTAACCATGCAAAATATATCCATAATAGCCATGTTTTGAAAGAAAACATTGACCAAAAATACTCTCAAGAAAAATAAAGTAAAAGGAAATATACTTCAATCTGTGTTCAGACACCATCAGTTCTTTCTCTGGACATAGAAAGTATTTTTCAGTATAAGTCCTTCAGAGATGTCTTGGTTCATTGTATTGCTGAGAATAACTAAGTCGTTTAGAGCTGATCACCTTTTACAATATTGTTGTTACTTTCTACATAATACATTTCATTTTGCATGAGCCTGTGCAAGTCTTTTCAGATTTTTCTGAGAACATACTGCTTATAATTTCTTATAATAAAATAGTAATCCTTCATAATCACCTACCACAATTTATTTAGCTGTTCCCAAATTGAGAGGCATCACCTCAATTTCTAATGCTTTGCCCCAGAAAAAAAATTATCGTTCAGTTTTGAAGAGGACCAATGGCATTACAGTGATATCAAGACTTGTGAGCTAATTGGTTTTAAATGAGGCAGAGTTGTACAACATCCTTAGTCTCTTTCTTCCAGAGTTATTGATGTTCAGTGGCAGGTCAAAAGTCAAGATAATTAGCAAAGACCAAAGATGCAGTGGATTACCTGGGTGTCTTCAGTGTCTAAGAGCTCCACAGCACCTGTTTCAGCTACCTTCATGCCCATTGGAAAAATTTTTTATCCACCCATTCCAATAGGGGAACTCTTCACATTTTTGATGTAAACATCCCTAACTCAGTTGGGGTGTGTTGATCGAGGTCTTGCACCTCTGGTGTGAGGGCTTGCTGAACCTTTTTTGTCCATCTTCACCCAGTTCTCACTTGTGAATCCAAGAAGCTCTAGTATAAGCAATGACCTCACCCCTGTAAAACCATCTTGTCAGAGGGTTGAGGGTAACTGACATGAGTGTACCATGATAGTTTAGGTTTCTAAGAAATTATGATTATGAAGTTACAGAGAAGCATAGGAAAAGTATAAAAATGATAAAAGCAAAATAAACAGAAGCAGATTAATAGTATGCATGGCAGCAGTAATGTAAATAGAAGGAACAACATATGCCATACAAAATATTACTTTTTTAATAATAATAAATAAGATTGCCCCTAAATTAGATATAAGAAATTGTTAGCTCCCTCTTTTCACTTTATAGACTGACAACAATGGTTCCAAAACATCCTTTGGTACGTTATGTAGTTTTTATGAAATTCCCTCTGCCCCACCTTGTTTTAGTTCTATCAATTAACCAACAACATTTATTGAGAAACTATTGTGAGAGGGAAGGGGGAAAGTTCTATTTAGCTAGCTAGCTAACTTTAATGCACATACCACAAACATAAAAGGTCTCATTTTAGGAAATGCATGAGGATAAATAACATGTATTAAGGCACACAAAATGTAAGAAACTAATGAAGAGAAGTGTCAATAAAATAAAAATTAAAATACAAAACTAAAATGCACAATGGCTCTTTGGGAAAATGAAAATTATTTACTATATTCACAGTGTTAACCAACTACAAATAGCAGTTCAAAATATCACTGACCTGCCAAAGCTATTATGTAACTTGCAGGTTCGCATTGCAGAATTGAAGAGTGTATGTTGATTTAATAACCTCAAGACTGTTGCCATTCCAAAGGCCAAAGAAAACAATAAAATTTCATTAAAAGTATGAATATAATTGGTAAATAAAAATAAATATTATATCTGTATGAAAAAACACAAGCTTTACCATGCCTAGACACATCAATGTTAAAATTCAAATCTACTAAGATAAAGGCAAAAAAAAAAGGCAAATTTATGATAAGTGAAAAAAATGACTGGTCAAGGAAATAAAATTTGGCTTACAGTATATTTTTATGAAGGAAAAGAGAGGATAACCAAAATTGGTGTCATTCAATCAGTAAGCATTCATTAACAACCATGTGCCAGGATCTATGAACACTGATGCAAGGAGTGAACAGTCTATACTCACAAGTAACTAAAATTATTTCTTTTCTTTTTTTTTCTTTTTGGAGGGGAAAGGTAGGGAAATTGGCATTAGTGACTTGGCCAAGGTTATACAGCTAGTAAATGTTGTGTCTGAGGTCAGATTTGGACTCAGGTCCTCCTGATTTCAGGACCGGTACTCTATTCACAGTGCCACCTAGCCGCCCCCATGTAACTTAAATTCAATGTAACATTTTTCAAAATTAGCTTACTTGAATAACAGCCCCCCCCAAAAAATATATATATATGTATGTATATCAAGCAAAATATACTATGTGTTGTAAAATTAATTCATTATTTAATTATTGTAATTATTATTCAAATGTTATTATTCAAAAGTAAAGAAAGTTCAAAAAGCTTAGAAAGACATCTATTTCCTATATCAAAACAAAAACAAAATTCTCTCAGATGAAAAGATAAAGATTTAGACTTCCAATGTAAAACAGTTGTAAGAACTCTTAGAGCATTTTATCTACTAAATTTCTAGAGCTGTGTAATGAGTAATACTAAGGAATAGTGGTAGCAGAGGTGGGCAGAGAGGAAATAGTAAAGATTAGAGTAATCCCAAAAGAAATTGAATAGGGAAAAATTGTCAAACTGATAGCCCCAGTGATAATTATGAGATATCTGGATTCCCTACTTGGACTAGGCCAAGAAAGAATTTTTCATTAAAGTAGTTATAGTTTGCTAGTAAAATTATGCAGAACTTCTGTGAAATTCATCAAGTAACAAGGTGGCGTTTTGTTTGCAGTTTGCAATGGGATGAAAATGGCATGCTACACTTCACAGTTTATGCAAACATAAATGACAGGGTCTAACGGCTGAAATCTAACTGAATAAAAAGTCCCCCAACAGTAATCACCCTTTTCTGGACAGAGTCTGACTCAGATCAGTCCTCTTGTAATAATAATAATAATAACAAAAATTATAAACATAGTGTTGTTGACATAATTGATAATATAATCATAATAAAATAGAATCTATCAATCAATAAATCAGCAAACATTTATTAGCAACCAACTATGTGCCAGCAACTATTCATACCAATACAAATAATGAACAGTCTGTATTCACAAGGAATTTATATTCTGTACAGCATCTGGTCTGCAAAATATTTTCTGTTTTCTGTTTCAGCTGAATAATGTAATAAAAATTACAGTGTTTCATGTTTAACTTTTTGTCAATATATCCTTCTGTGACTTGCTTTTTAATCATTTCTTTTGTTTAGAGGAAATAAATATTGATAATTACTGGAATTTGTATGGTACTTTAATGTTTTTAAGAACTATTCAAATATTATTTCATAACCACCCTTCAGAGATAAGTACTAATAATATACCCATTTTATAGATGAAGAAACTGAGGCAGAGAGAAGTTTAATTACTTATCCAGGTTCACATAATAAGTGTATGAGGCAGAATATCTTCCTTAATGAAGGTCCAGCACTCTGTCTACTCTCCATCAAGCTTGTAATTACCTGTTTCATAAATGAATCACATTGTGAATAGGATATTTTTCAAGTCTCTTTTGGAAAGATAAAAAAAAATGAGCCAAAACTAAACTTTAGTTGATTCCTCCCATGGCCCTAAATAGTGAGATAAAAAGAAGATGCAAGTTTGAGAGAGAAAGAGCCCAATGTCTCCCTTTAGAGATCAGTATCTACCAGGACTAAATGCAGTCTGGGGTCCAGAACACAAAGCTAAAGGCCATTTTAAAGGAAGAAATTAAACATCCTAGCTATTCTGGACCCAAAAAAGATTTTTATGGTTACAGTTATAAGGTTCTCTGTTCCTTTTCAGTAGGGAGGATAATGTAGGTGATGGAAAACATAAGCTATCCATAAAATATATTTTAAAAAATTAATGGCAAAAGTTATCCCCAAGATGAAAAAAAAAGCATCCAATGTGTTCTAATTATGTAGAACATGTTTTTTTAAATCAAATGCTTTATTAACTTCTAGTTTACATCATTCATTTTAAAAGATTTTGAGTTACAAATTTTCTCCCCATTTTTCCCGTATACAACCTCCCAAAATATCCCCTCCTCCAATCTCCTCTCTCCTATATCTTCTCCAAAACTTCCTCCAACTTTCCAGTAGGGCACGCTGGATCGCTATGCCCCAGCACGTGTGTGATCTATTTCCCAGTTACATGTAAAATAATATTAATAATAGTATATATACATGCATATATATATATATATATATATATATTTAAACATTTGTATTTAAAACTTTGAATTACAGATTCATGGCCCTTCTCCCTTGTCACCCACCCTTACTGAGAAGATAAGCAATTCAGTATAGGTTGTACATGTGTAGCAATGCAAAAATTTTCCATAGTGGATATATTACAACAGACTGAGTATATTTCCCTCCCTCCTATCCTACACCCCACTTGTTGTATTCTCTACTTTGATCCTGTCCCTTTTCAAAAGTGGGTGCTTCCAACTTCCCTCCCCCCAGACTGCCCTAATTTCCATCATACCCCTTCTCATCCCCTTCCCCCTACTCTCCTGTAGTGTGAGATACCCAATTTAGTGTGTATGTCATTCCCTCCCTGAGCCAAATTCAATGAGAATAAGGTTGATCCATTCCTTTTTGACTTCCTGTTCTTCTCCTCCTTTGTACTCATTTCCTCTTGCCTCTTCTATATCAGTTTAATCCATTCTGTCTCTCCCCATCTCCTCTCATTATATTCCTCTCTCACCTCTTAATATCACCTTTTAAGTATCATCCCTTCCTGTTAAATTGGTCCTGTGCCCTCTATCTATGTATACCTGTACACATATATACACACATTCACATATGTATTCATATGCCCATATACCATACTATATAAACATATATATGTGTGTATACATTTCTATTCCCTACAACTATTCTCATACTGAGAAAAGTTTTATCAGTTACAATTATCTTTTTTCCATGTAGGGGTGTAAATAGTTCAACTTTGATAAATTCCTTATGATTTCTTTTCCCTGTTTACCTTCTCATGCTTCCCTTGCGTCTTCTATCTGAATGTCAAATTTTCTATTCAACTCTGTTTTTTTCAGCAAGAATGTTTGAAAGTCCTCTATTCCACTTAATGACCACATTTTCCCCTGAAACATGATACTCAATTTTGCTGGGTAGGTGATTCTTGGTTTTAATTCAAGCTCCTTTGACCTCTAGAATATCATATTCCAAGACCTTTGATCCCTCAGTGTAGAAGCTGCCAGATCTTGTGTAGTCCTGATTGTGTTTCCACAATATTTAAATTGTTTCTTCCTAGATTCTTGTAATATTTTCTTCTTGATCTGGGAATTCTGGAACCTGGCTAAAACATTCGTAGGAGTTTTCTTTTTGTTATATTTTTCAGGAGGTTATGGGTGGATTCTTTCAACCTCTACTTTGCCCTCTGTTCCTAAAACATAAGGGCAATTTTCCTTGAGAATTTCTTGAAGGATGATTTCTAGGTTTTTTTTTTAATCATGGCTTTCAGGTGGTCCAATAATTTTTAAATTATCTCTCCTGGATCTATTTTCCAGGTCAGTTGTTTCCTGAATGAGATATTTCACATTGCCTTCTATTTTTTCGTTTGTTTGGATCGTCTAATAGTATCTTGATTTGTCATAAAGTCACTAGCTTCCATTTGATCCAATCTAATTCTGAATCAATGATTCCCTTCAGTTAGCTTTTGACATGATTTTTTCTTCTTCTGGCAAATTTGGCTTTTCAAGGCATTTTTTTCCTCATTGCCTTTTTGAGCCAATTTTGCCATTTGAGTTATTCTATTTTATAAGGTGTTATTTTCTTCACTCAGGTGGTTGACTCTCATTTCATGAGTTTCTTGCATCGTTCTCATTTCTTTTCCCAATTTTTCCTCCACTTCTCATATTTGATTTTCAAAATCCTTCTTAAGATCCTCTACGGCCTGTAACCAGCTCATATATTACTTGGAAGCTTTTGGTGCAGGAGTTCTTATTTCACTGTCTTCCTCTTCTTCCATGCTTTGATTGTTTTTGTCCCCAAAGTAGGAGAATAAAGTTGGGTTGCTCTGTTTACTTTGCTCCCTTCATTTACTCATGTTGCCACTCAATTACTTGACTTTGGGGCTTTTTATCACAGTAAGACTCTGCTACCAGACAAGGGAGCTTTGTGCCAAATGCTGGGGTTTTCTCAGCTGCCAGAGGCATTAGTTGGGTGCCCTCTCTGAAGCCTCCACATGCTCTGGCAAGCTGGTCACACACCCCAGGACCTCCACCCTAGACTGCAATCCAGATCCAAGCAGGTTAATGCAAGAGCGTTTACCCCTCAGACTGGTCGCTTGATCCCCTTACAAACTTTAGACCAGGAGCTGAAACTGCCAGGTGGCTGCAATTGCACGGCTAGGGCTCCTCCATAGCTTCTCACCCTGGGGGCAGAGGCCGACCACACTCCCATCTACTGGATCCCAAAGTCAACACTGCATTGACTATCACTGTGTCCTTAGCATCTATGTGTTGATAATTCTAGAAACCACCACAGCTGCTGGTGATCTGAAGTCCCTCAAGCAAGAGGCTGGTCAGGCCTGCTCAGGGACTAAAACCTCTGGTTTCCCTGGGGCTAGGGTTAGCTCCCAAAGTGTTGTGCTGGCTGCTTGCTGCTGGCCTGCCAGGCTGTCATCAGTGGGAGGTCAGCTTCTCTGTGTCATTTTGTGGGTTCTGTACCTCCAAAGTTTCTTCAGAGTCATGTTTTACATGAATTGGAGGAAGTGAGACCCAGAGCTCCACGGAAGTCCTGTTTCTACCCCCTCCATCTTGACTTGGTCCTCCCAGAAAATATTGTTAATAATAATCTACAAAGTAAGCTATTACTATAATCTATTATGATTTCATTGTTATCTGAAGGAATTTTTTAAATTTAAATTTCATTTAATTTCATAATTTTCTTTTTTAAAACTCCAAATCAAGAAGTTGAATATGTAAGATATATTTAAGATATGGACCTTGAAAATTTGTATGTATAATGAGGGTAGTGATCAATGAATGACCAGTTCTTAGAAGATGCATATGTTTGCCTTTTTTGGTGAGTTATATAAAATAATTTAAATTTGGGGGTATAGCAGCAAGCACCCCAAGCGTCCTCAGGGTTTGCAGCTACCACAGGTTCTTGGATCTGCTTTGTTAAAGGAAAGCAACTCAAAATAGGTCAACAAGCTTACTTTAATGAGTCAGACATATATCTTTTACCTTGTTCAGGGGAAAAAGGTCAGCACCCCGAACCTCAAAGTATACAGGCAGAATTATCAAGACAGAAACAGATCAAGTAGACAGATTTCCAAACTGTCCAACCATTACATCCATACCCAGTCAACATCTGGGTTTCCACATTCTGGGTTTTTCAAAGCCGGAGGACTCTCAACAACGGCTTCCCAGAATTCAGATCAAATCACAGAACACTTCTCAAAGTGAGTCCCAAAACAAAGCTACACATCAGGGCTTATATAGCCTTCTCCTGGCTCAGAGAATGTAACAACCTTATTGACTCACTGGCCAATCAAGAAGTATCTACTGAAAAACAAGCCTCCCCCACCCCAGGCTTCAGGTGCACATTAGCCTAAGGGCAGGGAAGATCTTTAAAATTTACATTCTTATTACAGGGGGTTTCATAAGCCTATTTCTGGTCATAAATGAAGCTCTGAATGAAGAAGCAGAATTGAGGGAAAATAAAAATGATTTCTTACTATCTTCCCTTGAAACATTTGAGTAAGGAATAAAATGGTGAGATGGCTATTCTGGCAGGAAAAAAAAAGTAGCTTGGGGCAGTTACATGGTACAGTGAATACAGTAATGGCCTAGATTCAGGAGAACCTGAGTTCAAATCCTGCCTTAGACATTTGACAGTTACTATCTGTGTGACTTTGGACAAGTCATTTAACCGCAATTTCCTTGCCTTCCTCCCTCCAAAAAATAATAAATAAATAAATAAATATGTGTCTCTTCAAAAATTAAAAAAAAGAAAAAAAAGTAGCTCCTATCTTGTATGTCCCTGAGTATGTGGCACATCTGTTTCCCTTGTCATGATCTTAGGTAGGTAACTGTCTGTTGATGGAATAGAAGAGATCATGACCTTGTGAGCTCCGAATGGTTACAAACACCATCAAACTTTCCCTTAAAATAAAGAGTTGGTTGTGTAGAGCACCAACTGACCTTATGTTGGATTAAAACAATGCAGGTGCTCTATGTGACCAACCAACCAGGGAACGATATATGAATGCTCTTAAACCTGGCCCTCATGGGCCAATATTAGTGTAAGGAAAGAGGATTTTGTCATCCTTTTTAGAGTTAAGTTTCTAAGGATCCATGGCCATGGCAACTTCCAGTTTCCAGTTGTTAGATAATAGCTCCCAGAATAGCTCCATGGATCCTACATAGTAATTCCTAGAATCATAGTGATAGACAATCCTACTGAGGCTGCACCATGAAATCCATATGTGACATAATGTGACATGTACTACGCTTGCACAGAATGACAGTTTTACTAAAGTTTACCTGTCACTGTAATGTGGGCAAGAAGCCTTCATTGTCTGACACCCCATCAAGCAAGTGTGTACTGGTCAGTGAGGGAGGAATCTACAGGGAACCCATAAGGGAATCTGTGTGTGCTTTGACTAGACCCCATCAAAGCTTGCGGGGATTTAGGGTAGTGCACAAGCTGTGCCTCAATTTACCCCCTCAAGATGCAGGGATAGTTACTTCCTCTTCATGCTAGCCCCTGTGAGAAGAGTCTTTAGGGAATGCTGTAGGAGTTGATATTCCTATTATCAGCAACTTCCTGTGAGAAGATTAGACTAGAATAAAACTGATTATTAACTCCTCCGAAGGTGTGCCTGCCTAACCAGATTAAGAGTGAACCTACTAGAGGCCGGAGTCTCAAACCTCCAGTGCCTCCTGTGTGTTATCTATGAAACAATTAAATATAAGCACATGCTGTTATGATAGGTGAGAGAAGAGAGACAGACACAGAGAGAATTTAATGAATGACAAAATTTAGAGTATTATCTATAAATGGTATATTGATGTAGGAGTATTTAATAATTTATTAATTGGAATACATCAAATGTCAAACATAATACAAGTTTGCTTGAGCTAAGGTCTCCTTATTAATTACAACTGCCTGTCAGTGTTTTAAGCATTTGAAATTTTTTAAATACATATGAATGGTGACATTTTTAAAAAACTTTCTAGTACAGAACTATGTTCAGTCAATATTTTTCATACAATGACAGTTCTGGGAATGCCATAAGGTGTTACTTAAGCTAATAAATGATTATTCTTCATAATAGTACTTTGATGATGACTCTGCTCAATCAATTTGCTAATGCCTCTACCCTATTTAGGGAACGAAGTTGGGTTACAGGCCAAGGCATTGATTCATCAATGAGTCTTTGTTTTTAAAGTACATTAACAAAAGACTAATATAAGGATTTTAAAGGGATGTTACTTATAATTCTACTTCCATTAAATATCAGAGTATCACTCTATACACAAGACATGTCTGTTTCTTTATACAACAAGTATCTTCAGTCCTCAGAAGAGGCTTTACCCACCCCTTTAACTGTTTGTTTCTTCTGTTATAGAAAACACTGCAACTAGCTTTATTACACATCTAGGAAAATTGCTCAAAGTGCACAATTACTGCTTTCTCATCCATAAACACTATATTTTGAGAAAATGATTGAAGTCTCACAGTCTGTTGGTCCCATAAGGGTTCTCAGCTGTGTATGGAACCAGCTAAATTCAGGAGACAGTGTTTCAGTTTCTGGCATGGCTAGTAAGCACTTTGGAAATATGCCATGAAATGCATCTTTAATGGTAAATAAAAGGAAGGGAAAGTTCAAAAGGAAGCTGAGCAGTGCTTGCAAGCACCTTAGAAGTACGAGCCAGCAGACTTCAGGAGAATATGACTGCATTTGACATTGGCCACTTAACACCCATTGACATGAAGCAGAGACATTTTCCTGGAAAAAAAGATCAGATGTGCTCAAAGACAGCAATATCTATTTGTTACCATCTTAATGGTCAACTAAAAGGTAAAAATGGAGAGCTTAAGTGGTTTCATTAGAAAGCAGAGTGAAATAGCAGCAGTAGGTATTTGGAGTGAGTATTAAAAACTTTGCAGTCTAACTTAGATAACATATATAAGAGCATGCATATGCCTTTTATTTTAAAAGACAAATGCTGAGACTATGTTTATTTTCAGCATCGGCCTTACCCTGGCAGATGCACCCTCCTCAGCAATCTTCTCATCCTAGAAGGTGTCTGCTTGCCTAGCCTCCCTTAGTGGATTGATGAGTTCCCCACCCCACCCAGAACCTCCATTTGAAAATATCTTCACGTCATTCATGCTCACTCCCTGTTCATTCCTTTTCTGACTACTCCTTACTCCCTGGAATTTTCAACCTCTACTCCACAAGGTTTCTTGTCTCTCCTTCAGCAGCCTTCTCATTGGAAGATATTCCTGCCCATCTAAGTTCCTTCTTTGATGAATTAGCCACTCTACCTTCATTTGAGGAAGGGCCTAAACTATCCATGCCCATTCCTTTTCTAGATCTTCTCCTAACTTTGTGGCCATCATCTTGCCCCCAGTTGTCTACTTACTTCCCTTTCCCCACAGTACCACCCTGACTGCCATCCCATCTCCATGCGCATTACAGTATAAATAAAAAAATTACAAAGGTCACATGAGGATCACCACCAGGTAGATGAAACTAAAGAGGACAAACAACACAGAAATGAAACAAACAACCCTGTACCCATTTCTCAGAGCCAGGGTCAAAGAGGGAGAGCAAGAGAAGATCTTTCCCCTTCCATCAGTTCAGTTCATGGTGCCTAAACTGCAGATGAACTGGCATCTTCATCCTCAAAATTAAAAAAAAAAAAGAATGGCTAAAACAACAGCAGAAAAAGCTTGCTTAGTTCAGTCTTTGTAGCCAATCAAAGGAGGTTAT
The DNA here is from genome assembly GCF_028583685.1 of Petaurus breviceps papuanus. Classification (NCBI taxonomy): domain Eukaryota; kingdom Metazoa; phylum Chordata; class Mammalia; order Diprotodontia; family Petauridae; genus Petaurus; species Petaurus breviceps. The sequence continues at coordinate 7,714,758 of NW_027187361.1, read as the reverse complement.
ACTCACCCACATGCTGAGCAATTGAGAGGCTTTCATATTTGGAGATTTGGCCCAGCTCTGGTGCCCCCTCAGAGTGTCTGGGATGCCCAGACAGGCCCATGTTACATCAACTGTTACTACCGTTATGATTAGGATTGTGTCAAATAAATATATGATAGAAGTTGGAGCTCTAAGTTTTGGCCTGCTTTCATAAAAAAAGATGGACTACTGCTGAGGAAATACCAGCCTCAACAAGAGGACAGGTCACCTGTTCAGCTAGAAAGGGTGACATGCAATTTCTCTTTCTAAATTATGCTGGCACATATCAAATTCCACAGAATTCTTCAGAGGAGTGATAATTATAACTCCTGGTTTCAAAGTCAAAAGGGTCAGGATAGTGAATGCTCACTGCCTTATTTGTGTCTATTCCCTCTTCCTCTTTTTCTCCTCTCCTGTCTTTGTGTCTACCATAGAATTTCTGTCTACCTTGGGAAAACAGATCCTTATTTATAGTGCTGCAAAGATATTAGAACTGTTAAACTGAGTGAGTTCTTTAAGGTTCATGGCCAAAAGAGCTGACAACGCGCTCTCTGTCTTCCTTGCTCAAAAAAGCACATCTTTTGTTCCAGAAGATGATAGAAACTGCGGCACTGAGCACTGACAGTAATTGTCTGTCTCTGGCGAATGGCATGAGAAATGAATGATATGATTTTCTGACAACTGACTTGTTGTGTGGCAGGGAGGTTGCAATACTGTAAGATTTTCCAAGGGCTGAATGGTTATTCACTGCAATGCAGGCATCAGCATGAAGGACTCTACTTTCAGCTTGCTGTCTGTAAGCAGGTACTGGTATGTGAAATTGGTCAAGGTTATATTGACTGCATTCTACGTAGTTTATCATTTCATGAGAGAGATGTTTAATTTGGAGCACTGTCTGAATGCAGTATTAGCTGATGTGGTTTTTTTGAGATTATAGCAGAGTGTGATGTGCTCTACACTAGCTGTAAAACTCCACAGCTACTCCTGGAGGCAATTCTCACATTATGGTTAATAAAAATAAGGGATGACTGGTTTTTGCAGGAAAAAAAAGACATATAACTACTATTTACTCAACTGACTTGGAGTTTCTGCATGTGAAATAAAATAGTAATGATTAGGTGACCAGAACACACACAAACATTTGTGCAAAGGTCAGATTAAAGGTTTAGAGTAATTATGAAATGTCACTTTTGTTTTATTATCAAAAGGCAGATTTGAGATTTCTAGTGACCTATCAATGTCTTTTCTATGTGATGATAACATTGAAGGCACATTGCAATTTCATAGTGGTGATTTCTTCAGAGACCTATTCTCTCCACCCCAAAACATCATTGATTCAGCTAAGAATTTTAAACAGTTGCATGAAATGAAGATTTTTTTACCCAAATGGCCATTTGTGACTGATTTACCTAAAACAGCATATACAGTAGTATGATTAAATACTATTTGATAGTGATAAATAGCTTCCTAATTTTTTTAAGGGAAGAATGCCCATTTTAACAGATGACAAGAAAGAAAAAGAAAGAAGGTGAAGAAAAAGAAAAAGAAAGGAAATAAGGAAGAAAAAAGAATAGAAGAAAAAAGAGAAAGAAAAGGAAAGAGAAAGAAGGAAGAAACAAAGAAAGACAGGAAGAAAGGAAGAAAGAGACAGAGAGAAGGAAGGAAAGAAGGAAGGAAGGAAGGAAGGAAGAAAGAAAGAAAGAAAGAAAGAAAGAAAGAAAGAAAGAAAGAAAGAAAGAAAGAAAGAAAGAAAGAAAGAAAGAAAGAAATAAAAAGGAAGGAAGGAAGGAAGGAAGGAAGGAAGGAAGGAAGGAAGGAAGGAAGGAAGGAAGGAAGGAAGGAAGGAAGAAAAAAATTAACTACAGGAAAGAATGGGACGTATGGACTATTCAGCATAAAGAACACCTGATGTTTTTCCATCACAGGTTATATTCTTTCCACTTTAAATCTAAACATGGAAGGAATTGTGTTTCAAAATAACCATGAGAGCTAGAGTTATATAATTCATTTCTGTATCCATTTATATAGCAATCATAATAAGTTCTAGACTCTTACATAGCATTTTGACATCCTCAAAAACTTTTCATTTATATTCCTTTATCTTTGGAAGAAAAATGATAAAATTGGATCACGCAAAATGTCTCCTTCATGAGCTTCCACTTTCAAAATATTCAGTCATTGAAGGTCATATATCCTTCTTAATAGCAGATATATACTTTGTTTCTTGGATTTTTTTTAGCAAATGCTTTATTAACTTCCAGTTTACATCATTCATTTCCACAAGATTTGGAGTTACACGTTTCCTCCACGTTTTTACCCTACCCAACAATCCAAAATAGCGATCCCACTGGATATCCCCTCCTCCAATCTTCTCTCTCCAATATCTTCTCCCATATCCCATCCAACTTTCCAGGAGAGCACAATGGAAATCAATGCCCCAGTGCCTGTATATCTTATTTCCCAGTTATATGTAAAATAACATTGATAATAATATATATTTATGTATATATATTAAACATTTGATGTTAAAACTTTGAATTCCAGATTCATTCCTTTCCTCCCTTGTCACCCACCCTTGCTGGGAAGATAAGCAATTCAATATAGGTTGTAAATGTGTAGTTATGCAAAACATATTCATAGTAGATATATTGTAAAAGACGGTCTATATTTTGCTCCCTCCAATACTACCTCCCACTTGTTCTATTCTCTACTCTGATCCCGTCCTTTTTCAAAAGTGGGTGATTCCAACTTCCTTCGTCCCCCAGCCTGACCTCCCTTCCATCATCCCCCCTCTCATCCCCTTTCTCCATCTCTCCTGTATGGTGAGATACTCTATTTAGTGTGTATGTCATTCCCTCCCTTAGCCAAATTCAATGAGAATAAGGTTGACCCAATAACTTTTGACTTCCTGTTCTTCCCCTCCATTGTAATCATTTTCCCTCACCTCTTCTAAATGAGATCGTTTATCCTAATCTTTCTCTCCTTATCTCCTCTCATTATATTCATCTCTCAACTCTTAATTTCACCTTTTAAGTATCATCCCTTCCCATTAAATTGGTCCTATACCCTCTATCTACGTATATGTGTATCCATATATACTCACATTCACATAGGTATTCATACACCCATATACCCTGCTATATAGACATATATATGTAAATGTGTGTGTATGTGTGTGTGTTTGTGTGTATACATATATACATATATATACACACATTTCAATTCCTTTCTATTATTCGCATACTGAGAAAAGTTTCATAAGTTAACAATTATCGTTTTTCCATGTAAAATGCAAGTAGTTGAACTTTGATAAGTTTCTTATGGTTTATTTTCCCTGTTTACCTTCTTATGCTTCTCTTGTTTTTTGTATCTGAATGTAAAATTTTTTTATTCAATTCTGTTTTTTTCATGAAGAATACTTGAAAGTCCTCTATTCCACAGAATGACCATATTTTCCCCTGAAATATGATACTCAGTTTTGTTGGGTAGGTGATTCTTGGTTTTAATCCCAGCTCCTTTGTCCTACAGAATATCATATTCCAAGCCCTTTGATTCCTCAGTGTAAAAGCTGTCATATCCTGTGTTATCCTGATTGTGTCTCCACAATATTCAAATTGTATCTTCCTTGTAATGTATGTTGCTTGTAATGTTCTCTCTTTGATCTGGGAACTCTGGACACTGGATATAGTATTCCTAGGAGTTTTCTTTTTGGGATCTTTTTCAGGAGGTGATGGGTGGATTGTTTCAGCCTGTATTTTGCCCTCTGCTTCTAAAACATCAGGGCAATTTTCCATGAGTATTCCTTGAAGGATGATTTCTGTTATATTTTTTTTTGATCATGGCTTTCAGGTAGTAGAAAAAATTTTTAAATTATCTATTCTCGATCTATTTTTCAAGTCAGTGGTTTTCCCAATGTAATATTGCCCATTGCCTTTCATTCTTTCATTTTTTTGGATCTGTTTAATAGTCTCTTGATTTTTCATAAAGTCACTAGCTTCCATTTGCTCCAAGCTAATTCTGAAGGAATGATTCTCTTCAGTGAGCTTTTGACATTCTTTTTCCATCTGCAAATTTGGCTTTTAAGGCGTTCTTCTCCTCATTGCCTTTTTTAGCCTCTTTTGCCATTTGAGTTACTCTATTTTTTAAGGTTTTATTTTCTTCAGTCAGGTTGTTGACTCTCATTTCATCGTTTGCTTGCATTGTTCTCATTTCTCTTCCCATTTTTTCCTCCATGTCTCTTATTTGGTTTTCAAAATCCTTTTTAAGCTCCTCTATGGCCTGTAACTAGCCTCTATTTTTCTTGGAAGCTTTTGGTGCAGGAGTTCTGACTTCAGTGTCTCCCTCCTGTTTCATGCTTTGCTCCTTTTTGTCCCCCAAAATAAAAGTCTAATGTTGGACTCCTCTGTTTGCTTTGCTTCCCGCATTTACTCATGTTGCCACTCAATTACTTGACTTTTGGGCTTTTTGCCACAGTAGGACTCTGCTACCAGACAGCGGAGCTTCGTCCCAAATGCTGGAGTTTTCTCAGCTGCTGAAGGTATTAGTTGGGTGCCCTTTTTGAAACCTTCACACACTCTGGCAAGCTGGTCACACACCCCAGGACTTCCATCCTACACTGCAATCCAGATCCAATCAGGTTAAACAAGAGTGATTACCCCTAAAACTGGTCTCTTGGTCCCCCTACAGTCTGCAGTCCAGCAGCTGAAGTTGCTACGTGGCAGTGGTTGCACAGCCATGGTGCCTTGGTGGCTTCTCCCTACAGGGGATAAAGGCTGGCCACACTCCCAAACTACTGGATCTCAAAGTTCACACTTTACATACAAAGACCTGTCCCTTTATCCTTATCATCTATGGGTTTATAATTCTGCAAACCGCCAGAGATCCTGGTGATCTGAAGTCCCTCCAGCCAGCGGTTGGTCAGCCCCACCCTGGGACTAAAACCTCTGGCTCTTTGGGTGTCTAGGGAAGGCTCCCTGCGTGCTGCAAAGGTTGCTTCCTGCTGGCCTGCAAGGCTGTCCTCAGCGGAAGTTTAGCTTCTCTGTTTCATTTTGTGGGTTCTGTAGCTCCAAAGTTTGTTCAGAGTCACCTTTTCCATGAATTGGAGGAGGAGATACATACTTTTTCATGTTAATTTTTAATACAAATTTCTGTCAGGAGTACATAAAAGCAAGTACACCTGAAAAAAAAAAAGGTTTCCATTTTTATTTCACACCATGCAATGTCATTTTAACACGTTAAAAATATGACAATAGTTATAATCTGTAATGTAATATTAATACATTGGAAATGTCCCATTTTCAAAAGCTGAACATAATTACCATATAGTTAAGAACAGCTAAGTCTCAATTTAACTGTTATGAAGACAAAATTTTACTATGAAAAAGAAGTATTTTTTTATTTGTGCACAATCTGTGTGTATGTATATATATGTATATATACATATATACACATATAACACACATAGATAGATATAGGTAGATACATAGGGATAGAGAGATGATAGATAGATAGATAGATAGATAGATAGATAGATAGATAGATAGATGGATGGATGGATGGATGGATGGATGGATGGATAGGTAGATAGATAGATATTCTTCTTAAGTATATAGCTTTTATTTAACATATTAAATAATTATAGTGGAAGAAAAATCAGTAATTCCATGTCTAGTACTTTTACCATAAAACTATGCTTATTTTTGTTCTAATTTAAAACAAAAGAAATAAAAGTTAAATCATTCTGGGTTGATTATCAGTTTTGTACATTTAAAAACAGTATGATTTCAGTGAAAATAATTGAAATATAAAACTGTTGTATTTATTTAAAAAGAAACAAGAAAAATAAAAAGGAAATATATATATATGTTTAGATGTTATATAAATATAATATACACACATATTTCATTCTGCACCACTCATCATCTATTATTTCTCTATCTGAAGGTGTAGAGAATTTTTAATCATAAGTCCTTTGGAATTGTTGTAGATCATTATATCGATAAGAAGTGATATCTTTAACAGTTGATTATCATTATAATACTGCTCTTACTCTGCACATTGTTCTCTTGGCTCTGCTCACGTCACTTTGCATCATATCATATAAATTTTCCGAGTTTTTTTTCTCTTCATAATTGTTATAGCAAAATTTTGTTCTATTAAATTCATATGCCTTAACTTTTCAGTCATTTCCTAGTTGATGGGGATCATCTTAGCTTCCAATTCTATACCAATCTACATCCACAAACAAAGCTGCTATCTTTGTACATATGGATCTTTCTTTTTCTTTGCTATCTTTGGAATTCAGACCTACTTATTACTGGGTCAGATGGGGTACACACAGTTTTATAGATCTTTTGGCAGATTTCCAAATTGTACTACAGAATGGTGAGACTAGTTCACAGCTCCAACATAAATTTATTAATATAACTATTTTTCCAATACTCTTTTTGTATATTATTCATTTTTTCTTCTTTATCATCTTAGCTGAGATAATTTCTATGAGGTGGAACCTTTGAATTAGTTTAATTTTATTTTCTCTAAATATAAGAGATTTAGATGTTGGTTTTTTCCCCCAGATGACTATTGATAGCTTTTATTTTTTCCTTCTGAAAGCTATCAAAAATAATTTTTTTAAAAAATATATATTTGACTTAGTCCTTTATATATTTTAGAAATGATGTCTTGATAAAAGAAACTGGTTGTAAAAATTATCTAAGATTTCTACTTTCTTTCAAATTATGGCTGAATTACTTTTGTTTGTACAAAATATTTTTAAATTAGTGCAATCAAAATCATTCATTTTACATCGTGTCCTCTATTTCTCATTTGCTCATGAACTCTCCCCCCATTAAATATATTTGACAGTAATTATTTTTCATGCATCCCTTAATTGCTTATGATATCACTTGTGTCTATATCATGCACCCATTTTGAGTTTATATTGGTATATGATGCCTTCATGTAGTTTCTATCAGACTACTTTCTAGTTTTCCCTGCAATTTTCCCACCAAATACCTGTAATGAGCTTGTGGCTCAATAGATGCATATTTCACCTATTCTTTTGATCAGTCACCTTATTGGTTATCTAGTACTTAATTGTTTGATGATTATTGTTTTGTACTAGAGTTTGAGAAAGGATAATCTGAAGTTCTCTTCCTTCATTATTTTTTTTCATTGCTTATATTAATATCCTCAATCATTTGTTCCTCCACATTAATTATATTATTATTTATCCTGATAAACAGTATACAGTAATTGTACTGTATACATCATATTTTAATATATTATATGGCATATATAATACTGTTTATATAATAACTGATATAAAGTTATATAGTAATTATTTTATAGTTTGATTTATATAGCACTGAGTAAGAAAATTAATTTAGGTAGTATTATCATTTGTATTATATCTGTTCAGTTTTTCCATGAACAATTAACATTTCTCTAATTATTTAGATTTCTCTTTATTTGTGAGAAGTATATGTTATAACTGTATTCATTTAGATCCTTTGTGTATCTCTGCAAGTACATTAACAATTTTTTATAATGTTTATGGTTATATTAAATGAACTTTTTCTTTCTTTCCCTGTTGAGTTTTGTTGGTAATATATAGAAATATTGATGAGTTGAGTGGGATTATTTAGCATTCTGAAACTTTATAAGGTTGTTAATTTTTTTACTAGTTTTCGAGAAGATTCTATAGGGTTCTCTAAGCATATAAATATATTATCTGTGAAAAAGTATAGCTTTGTTTCTTTGTTACCTATGTTTATTCCTTATACTTTTTTCTTGCTACTGCCATAGATATCATTATTGTACAATATTGAATAATAATGGTGTTAGTGGATATTATTGCTTGACTCCTGATCTTACTGGAAAGGGTTCCAATTTATCCCTATTATAGATAATACTTACTCCTGGTTTTAGGTAGATACTGATAGAGAGATAGATAGATTGATAGATAGATAGATAGATAGATAGATAGATAGATAGATAGATAGATAGATAGATAGATAGATAGTTAGGTAGGTAGGTAGATAGGTAGATAGATACTCCTGGTTTAGATAAATACTGATTACCTTTAAAAAACAACTTTATTCCTATTCATTCTAATGTTTTTAATAGGAATATGCATTGTAAATAGCCAAAATGATTTTCTGTATATATTAATATAGTCATATATTTCCATGGTTTTCATAATTATATTGTGCAATACGCTAATAATTTTCCTAATATTGATTCAACCTTAAATTATTATTATAAATCCCACCTGATCATAATTTATGATAGTTGTGATATATTAGTATAATCTTCTTAATAGCATTTTATTCAAAATTTTTACATCAGTATGGATTAAGGAAACTGGTATATACTTTTCTTTCTCTGCTTTCATACTTTTTGTTTTAGCCATCAAAACCATATTTGTGTCATAGAATGAATTTGATAGAATACCTTTACATATTTTTTCTAACATGATATATATGTATATGTATATGCATTTATATGTATTTATGGATGGATGTATATGTGTGTGTACAAATTATTATTTAAATGCTTAGTAGAACTCATTCACAAGTCCGTTAGGTCCTAAGATTACCCCTACCCCACCAAGACCTCATTTATGACTCTATTTATTTCATAAGATAGTGCTATTTAATTATTCTATTTATCCTATTCAGTAATTTCATTTATGCCCATTTCTTCATGACCCAATTTGGAGTTTTCTTGGCAGAGATAATAGAATAGTTTACTATTTCCTTCTCCAGTTCATTTTGCAGATGAGAAAACTGAGGTAAACAGGGTTAAATGACTTGCCCAGTTAGAAGTATCCAAGGACACATTTGAATTCAGGAAAGTGAGTCTTCCTAAGTACAGGCTCAGCACTCTACCCATTGGACCACCTAATCTGGGTAATTTGCAATTTTGTCAAGTTCATCTGTTTCATTTAGATTTTCAGTTTTATTGGCATACATTTTGGCAAAATATCTCCTTATAATTCCTTAATTTCACGTTCTTTTATGCATTCACAATTTTCACTTTTGATATGGAGAATTTGATTTTATTCTTTCCTATTCAAAACAAATTAGCCAGTGGTTTACATTATTTTCCATAAAATTATCTTTGTTCATTACTTAACTTTTCTTACTTTTCCTTTTTTAATCTTCACTTTGATTTTGAAGATTTTAATTTTTTGATCAATTTTTAAATTTCTTTTCTTTTCCCTCATTTTTGTCATATTTCATGAAATTATTGATTTTTTCTACATTCTTTGACCCATTCTTTTTTTCCAAATTAAATTATTCCTTTTTAGTTTTCAGCATTCACTTCCATATGTTTTAAATTTCCTCCATCTACCTCCACTCACCTTCCACAGGATGGCATGCAATCAGATAGATGCTTTACATATACATTCTTATTAAACATATTTTCACATTAATTATGTTGGGTAAAATAATTAGAATGAATGGAGAAGGAAAAAAAGAGCAAATAGAATGCTAAGATTTGCATTCAAACTCAATAGTTCTTCCTCTGGAATTGAATAGCATTTCCCATCATGAGTCTTTTGTAGGTGTTTTAGGTCCTTGAATTGCTGAGAAGAGCTAAGTCTATCAAAATCGGTCATTGCACACTGTGGCTAATATTGTGTACAATTCAGAGACTTCTCACTTCACTCAGCATCAGTTCATACAAGTCATTCCAAGTTTTTCTGAAGTCTGTCTGCTCATCATTTATTAGAGCAAAATAGTATTCAATTACATTCATATACTACAATTTGTTCAACCATTCCCCACTTAATTGGCATCCCCTCAATTTCTCATCCTTGCCTACCACAAAAAAGAACTGCTATAAATATTTCTGTGCATGTGGGTGCTTTTTCCACTTTTATGATCTCTTTGGGATACAGTCCTAGAAGTGGTATTGCTAGGTCAAAGTGTATGCACATTTATATAGATATTGGGGCAAAGTTTCAAATTCCTTTCCAGAATGAATGAATCAGTTTACAACTCTACCAACAATGAATTAATGTTCCAATTTTCCCACATCTTCTGCAACATTTATAATGTTCTTGTTTTGAGTAGTTAGCCAATATGATGTGTGATCTGGTACCTTAGAGATGTTTTGATTTGCATTTCTATAATCAGTAGTGATTTAAAATATTTTTTTATATCACAATAGATAGTTTTAATTTCTTGCTCTGAAAATTACCTGTTCTTATCTTTTGACCATTCATCAATTGGGAAATGACTTGCATTTTCATAAATTTGACTCAGTTCTCTGTATATTTTAGAAATGAGCCATTTATCAGGGCCATTAGTTGTAAATATTCTTTCCAAATTTTCCGCTTCCCTCCTATTCTTAATTGCATTGACTTTTTTAGCACAAAAGTTTTTCAATTTAATGTAATCAAAATTATCCATTTTACTTTTCTTAATGTTGTCTATCTCTTGTTTTGCCATAAAATCCTCCATTTTCCATGAATCCAGCAGGTAAACAATGCCTTATTTTCCTAATTTGCTTATAATATCAATCTTTATATCTAAATCAGGTATCCATTTGTACTTTATTTTGGTATATGTTGTAAAACAATGATTTAAGTCCAGATTGTGCCATGCTATTTTCCAGTTTTTGCAGTAGTATTTTGTAAAATAGTGAGTTCTTATCCCAGATGCTGGAATCTTTGAATTTATCAAAGAGTAGATTACCATAGTCATTGACTATTGTGTCTTATATACCTAATCTATTCCACTGATCCACCACTGTATTTCTTAGCCGTACCAAGTAGTTTTGATGATTGCTGCTTCACAATAATATTAAATATCTGATATGGGTAGGCCACTTTCCTTAGCATGTTTTGAATTCCCTTTTTATTCTGGACCTTTTGTTTTGCCAGATGAATTTTATTATTATATTTCTAGTTCTATAAAATAATTCTTGGGCAGTTTGATTCCCATAGCACTGAATAAGTAAATTAACTTAGGTAGAGTTGTCACTTTTATTATGTTAGCTTGATCTACTCATGAGTAACTGATGTGTTGCTAATTACTTAGATATGAATTTATTCATGTGAAAAATGTTTTGTAATCATGTTCCTATAGTTCCTGGGTATGTTTTGGCAGATAGACTCCCGATTATTTTGTAATGTTTACAGTAACTTTTAATGGAGTTTTCTTTCTTTCTCCTGCTGTTAGACTTTATCAGTAATATTTAGAAATACTGATTGTTTGTGTGAGTTTATTTTATATCCCGAAACGATGCTAAAGTTGTCTATTATTTCAAGTTGTTTTTAACTTAATTCTTTAAGATTCTCTAAGTATATCATCATATCATCTGCAAAGAATAACTTTGTTTCTTCTTTACCTATTCTAATTCATTCAATTTCTGTTTCTTTCATTGGTAAAGCTAAGTTTCTAGTATCATATTGAACTACAATGGTGATGATGGACATCATTGTTTCACCCTCTATTTAATAGGAAATGCATCTAGTTTATCTCCACTACATATAGTGCTTGCTGATAGTTTTAGGTAGATACTACTCAGTGTAAAAAAGACTCTATTCCTATGATCTCTAGTGTTTTTACTGGGAATGGGTGTTGCATTTTGTCAAAAAACTTTTTCTGAATGTATTGAGATAATTACATGGTTTCTGTTAGTTTTGTTGTTAATATGATAAATTATACTGACCGTTTTCTTAATATTGAACCACGCCTGCATTCCTGGTAGAAATCCTACTTGATGATAGTGTATTATCCCGATGATAATTTGCTGAAATATTTTTGCTAATATTTTATTTAAAAATTTTGCATCAATATTGATTATAGAAATTGGGTTGTAATTTTCTTTCTCCTTTTTTACACTTCCTGGTTTAGATTTCATTACAGTATTTGTATTATAAAAAGAATATGATAGGACTCCTTCTTTGCCTATTTTCCCAAATAGTCTATATAGTATGGGGATTAATTGTTCTTTAAATGTTTGATAAAACTCACTTGTAAATCCAACTAGTACTGAAAATTTTTCCTAGGGAATTCATTGTTGTCTTGTTCAATTTCTTTGTTCTGAGATGAGGTTACTTAAGTACTTCACTTCCTCTTCTATTAATCTAGGCAATTTGTATATTTGTAAATATTCATCTATTTCACTAAGATTGCCAAATTTATGGACATGTAATGGGGCAAAAGAGTTCCTGATTATTGTTTTATTTCCTCTTCATTGTTGTCAAATTTGCCCTTTTCATTTTTGAGATGGGTAATATGAATTTCTTTTTTTATATCAAATTAACCAAAGATTGATCAATATTGTTGTTTTTTTCATAAAACCACTTCTTAGTTTTATTTATTAACTCAAAAGTGTTCTTAATTTCCATTTTATTAAAGTAACCATTTGTTTTTTCACTGTTTATGATTTGATGTTTAATTGAGGATTTTTAATTTGTTCTTTTCCTAGCTTTTTTAATTGCATGGCCAATTCATTCATCTTTTTCATTATTTTATTCATGTAAGCATTCAGAGATAGAAAACTTCCTTTAAGAACCATTTTCATAGCATCCTGTTTGTTTTGGTATGTAAAATCATTATTTTCACTCTCTGGGATGAAGTTATTGATTGTTTCCATGATTTATTGTTTGACCAACTCCATCGTTAGGCTTAGATTATTTAGTTTCAAATTCATTTTTAGTCTACCTTTTCATGGGCCTTTATTACATATAATTTTTTATTGCATCATGATATGAAGAGTATACATTAAATATTACTGTTTTCTGCAGCAAATTGTGAAGTTTGTATGCAATAGCACACAGTCAGTTTTTGTGTATAGGCTGTATACATGTGAGAAAAAGGTATATTCCTTTCTAACCTCATTCAGATGTTTCCAGAGGTCCACCATATCTAACTTTCCTAAAATTCTATTCACCTCTTAACTTCTTTCTTGTTTATTTTGAGGTTAGATTTATCTAGTTCAGAAAGGGGAAAATTGTGGTGCCCCACTAGTATCATTTTTCTGTCTATTCATTTCTGCCACTCCCTCAACTTCTCCACGAATTTGGATGCTATGCCACTTGGTGCATATAAATATTTAGTAATGATATTACTTCCTTGTTTATGGTGCCTGTTAGCAGATTATAGTTTCCTTTCTTATCTCATTCAATGACATTTATTTTTGCTTTTGTTTTGTCTGAGATCAGGATTGATAACCCTGCTTTATTTTCTCTTTATTTAAGCTTAAGCCTAATATATTCTACCCCAGCCTTTTACATTTAACCTGTGTGTATACCCTTGTTTCTAATGTGCTTCTTGTGAACAACATATTGGAGGACTATGCTTTTTTAATTAAAAGAAATGTTAAGCAGATTATCATTGAAAAATATCAAAAAGCTTCAATACTGTCTTTTTCTCTTGTATGTTAGACATACAACAAATAACATAATAGACTAAAATAGCACATAACATTTAAAAAGGCTTATTGCTGTAGTTTTGTACAATTGGCTTCAATTGCAATACCTACCGACTGGAAATTTTTGTGTTTGTTTTTGATTTTTTCATATGACTCTCTTGAAATATTATCTTGCATAGATGTAAGAACAGCTTTCAGTAAAAGTATCAACTAAAGCAAACACATATTTTGTTTCCTGGCATTTTTTATGAAGTCCTTTGATTTTAGTTGTATTCTCTTGGATCAGAAGTAGTGATAAACACACAGTAACCTCTTTCTTTCCTTTTATTTAGAATGTATTTACTATTAGTTTACAACATTTAGTTCCATAAGTTTTTGAGTTACAAATTTTTGCCCCGGTGTCTCCCTCACCTCCACGATGGAGGCATGCATTCCAGTATAGGTTCTACATATACCTTCACATCAAACATTAATCAAGTTGTAAAGACAAATTATAACCAATGAAATGAACAATAAGAAAGAAGAAACAAAACAAAACAAAAAAAGAGAGAGAGTAAGTAGTTTGTTTAAATCTGCATTCAGACTATATTTTCTCCCCTCTGGATGTGGACAGCCTTCTAAATCATGATTCCTTTGGAATTGTTTTATAATCTTGCATTGCTGTGTAGAGTCCAGTCTATTAAAGTCAGTCATCACAGTTACAATTGTGTACAATATTCTCCTGGTTCTTCTCCCCTCACTCAGCATCAGTTTATAGAAGTCTCTCCAGGTTATTATGTAGATCTGCTCCTTATTTCTTACAACACATTAGTATTCCATTACATGCATATACCACAAGTTGTTAAGTCATTCCTCAATTGATAGGCATCCCCTTAATTTCCAATTCTTAGCCATCACAAAAAGAACAGTTATAAATACTTTTGTACATGCACATCCTTTTCTATTTGCACAATCTCTTTGAGATATAGCACAAAAAGTGGTATTGATGGGTCAAAGGGTATGCACATTTTTGTAGGTCTATGGGCATAGTTCCAAATTGCTCTCCAGAATGGTGGGATCAGTTCACTTCACCAACAATGCATTAGTGTTCCAATTTTCCCACATCTTCTACAGAATTTGTCATTTTCCTGTGAGATGTGGCACTTCAGAGTTGCTTTGATTTTCATTTATCTGATCAATAGTGACTTAGAACATTTTTTTCCCATACGGTTGTAGATATAATAATTTCTCCCTCTAAAAACTGCCTATTCATATCCTTTGAACATTTATCAATTGGGGAAAGAGTTGCATTCTTATACATTTGACTGAGTTCCCTGTAAGTTTTAGAAATTGGTCCTTTATTAGAGACAACTGGTTTTAAAAATTCTTTCCAAGTTTTTTTTCTTCCCTTCTAATCTTGCTTTCATTGGCTTTGTACAAAATCTTTTCTATTTAGTGTAATGAAAACCTTCCATTTTGCATTTTGTAATGCTCTCTATTTCTTGTTTGGTCATAAATTCTTGTCTTCTTCATAAATCTGACAGGTAAACTACTCATTCTCCCAGTTTGCTTACAGTATCAGCCTTTATATCAAGATTGTGAACCCCTTTAGACTTTATTTGGCTTATGGTGTAAGATATTTTTCTATGCCCAGTTTCTTCCATATGATTTTCTAGTTTTCCTATCAGTTTTTGTCAAATAGTGAGTTCTTAGGCCAAAAGCTTCAGTCTTTGGGTTTATCAAACAGTAGATTATTATAGTCATTGACTATCGTGTCTTCAGTATCTATTCTATTCCTGATCTACAACTCTATTCCTCAGCCAGTACCAGATACTTTGGATGACTGCTACTCTATGATACAGTTTAAAATTCGGTATGGCTAGGGCAATTTACCTAGAATATCTTTTCAGATGACTTTTGTTACTTTTTTTCTATCTCTATAAAATGATTTTCTTGGAAGTTTGATTGATATATCACTAAATAGGTAAATCATTTTAGTTAAAATTGTCATTTCATTATATTAGCTCAGCCTAACCATGAGCAACTGATGTTCTTACAATTATTTAGATCTAAGTTTATTTGTATGAAAAGTGTTTTGTAATAGTATTCATGTACTACCTGGGTTTCTTTTGGTGGGTGGACTCCCAAATATTTTATGTCTACAGCAACTTCAAGTGGAATTTCTCTTTCTATTTCTTGCTATTGGGCTTTGTTAGAAATATATAGAAAAATTGAGGATGTATATGGGTTTGTTTTATATCCTGCAACTTTGCTAATGTAATTATTTCAAATAGTTGTGTTTTTTTTTACCTGAATCTCTATGATTCTTTAAATATATCATCATATCATAGGCAAAGTGATAACTTAGTATCTTCTTTACCTATTCTAATTATTTAATTTCTTTTTCTTCTCTTATTGCTACAGCTAAGGTTTCTGGTACCAAATCAAATAATACGGGTGATAGAGGGCATAGTTGTTTCACCCTTGATCTTATTGTAAATTCATCTAGCTTATCCTCATTACATATACTTGCTGAAGGTTTTAGGTAGATGCTACTTTTCATTTTAAGGAAGACTCCATTTATTCCTATACTTTCTAGTGTTTTTAATAGGAATGGGTGTTGTCAAAATCTTTTTCTGAATCTGTTGCGATAATTATGTGGTTTCTACTATTTTTATTTTTGATAATGACTTATTATACTGAAAGATTTCATAATATTGAAGCAATCTTTTATTCTTGGGATAAATCCTACCTTATCAAAGTGTGTTATTTGCATGATAAGTTGCTGTAATCTTTTGCTAATCTTTTATTTAAAATATTTGCATCTATGTTCATGAGACAAATTGGTCTATAATTTATTTTTTCTGTTTTGGTTTTTCCCAGTTTAGATATTAGTGCCATATTTGTGTCATAAAAATAATTTGGTAGGACTTCTCCTTTAGTTTACAATGTTTCTAATTTGGTACTTAATTGGGGAGTTTTAATATTTTTTTTGCTTTTTCAGGTATATATGCAATTCATTTATCTCTATTTTCTCTATTTTTTTTTTCATGTAGGAATATATAGAGAGAAATCTTCCCCTAACATCTCATCTTACTGCATCCACTAAGTTTTGGTATGTTGTCATATTTTTGTTATTCTCTTGAATGAAGTTACTGATTGTTTATGTGATTTGTTGTTTAATCCACTCGTTCTTTAGGACAAGATTATTGTGATTCCAATTAGTTTTTAGTCTGTCTTGCCATGGCCTTTTATTACATATAATTTTTATTGCATTATTATCTGAAGAAGCTGACATTTCTGCTTTTCTGCACTGGACTGTGAGGTTTTTATGCCCTGGTACATGGTCAATTTTTCTGCATTCTCATGTACCACTGAGAAGAAGGTATATTTCTTTTTATTCCCATTCAATTTTCTGCAGTGGTCTACCATATCTACCTTCTCTAAAATTCTACTCACCCCCTTAAATTCTTTTTGTTTTCTTTTGACATTGGATTTATCAATTTCATACAGGGGAAGGTTTAGGTCCCCCACTAGCATAATTTTGCTATCTATTTCTTCCTCCAATTCCCTTAACTTCTCCTCTAAGAATCTGGTTGCTCTACCACTTGGTAGATGATATTACTTCATTTTCATTGGTACCTTTTAGTAGGATATAATGTCCTTCCTTATCTCTTTTAATTAGATCTATTTTTTTCCTTTTGCTATATATTCTACACCAGCCTTTCACCTTTAACCTATGTATACACCCCGGTTTCAAATGTTTTTCTTGTGAATAGCATATTGTAAGATTATGGTTTTTAATCCATTCTGCTATCCTCCACCAGTTTATAGGAGAGTTCATCCCATTTACATTCACAGTTATGATTGCTATCTGCATCTTTTGCTCCATCCTACCACCCATTTATAGTTTTATTTCTCCTGTCCCCCTTTCCCTCCTTAAAAGTTTTTTTTGATCACCACTTCCCTCAATATTCCCTCCCTATTAGCTCCCCTGCCTTTACTACCCTTTTCTCTTTCGATTTCTGTTCCTTCTAAACAACCCCCCCCATATTTCCCCTTTCCCCTCCTATTGTCTGTGGGGACATTAGAGTTTTTTACTTAACGAAATATGTTATTCTCTAATTGAACCATATCCAATAAGAGTAAATCTCACACAATGCTCATCACCCTCCCTTCCTTCCCTCTACCTTAATATGTTTTTGTGCCTCTTTATGTGATCTAATTTACACTTTTCTGCCTCTTCCTTTTCTCTTCTTCCAATACAATCCCTTTGCATCACTTAATGATGCTTTTAATCATCATATCAGTTAATTTGTACCCACACACTATATCTATGTATTTCCATTTTAAGTGTTGTAATAATTTTACAACTTTCCAGATTAACAGGTATCATCCTTCCACATAGGGATGCAAACAGTTTGCTCTTGTTGAATAACAAGACTTTTGTTTGTTTCTGTGTGTGTATGTATGTATGGGTGTGTTTAATTTTTTCCCTGTTTACCGAGGAAACTGTACAACCAGCTGGGATCAGAGGGACACACCAAGGACAGACAAAAGTAGAGAGAAAGTCACTGGTGTGACAATTTGTGGTAAGAAGAAATACTAGATATGGACTCAAGAAAGGAATATGTTTTTGGAATCTTCTAAGCCTAGCGTCTGAGTGAATAATTCATCATAGTGATGCTTAAAAGTGAGTGAAATAAGGACTCTTCCTAAAGGTTTTCAGGATCAAGAATTGTGACAGTCTTTTACTGCACTATTCCCTACAAAAGTAGGTGTCATATCATTGTAGTATACTTTAGGTTTAAGCATGCCATTACCAGAACAATGCACTCTGGTCTTTTGGGTAGAGATTATTCTCATGAAAATCTCATACTATGAAATCTTAGAAAATTATAGTTTTTAAAATGTGTCTATTGACTGATTTCTAATGGAAAGTTTACTGGTTAGAACTCCTAAGTTACAATATTTAAGTAGTCATTCACAGATCTAGCCTAGAGGGAGACTTAAGTCAATGTATTAAGATGTAAGTAGTTTGGAACTTGGCACAGATTTTATGTGATAGATCTCTATGGATAATCTATGCAAAATAAAAAAATAGCCTATGACTCTTGATAGACAATGCTAGAAGCAAACAAGAAATTATTCATTTTCAAAATAGCAACATATTGAACTTTGCTGAACATATGGTCCTCCAAAAGCAGGAAGAGTAAATCTGTTCATTCCCTATCATTCAACAAAATAGTAAAATACTAAATATTCAACAGAAAATACAAATTAATATTCATTATTAGAGAGTTGTCTAAAAAAAATCAATGTAACCAATTGAGCATATGAGGTAAAAAGAACAATTTGATTTTCCTGGTTTTTGATTTGGTGTCAAATAGTCACAGGAATCTCCTCAGTCTATTTTGAAAGATGATTAGGGAAAAAGGAAAAGGGCCTGTATGTTCTAAAATATTTATAGCAGCTAGTGACTTTATGAGAAATCAAGGTACTAATAAATGGATTCAAACAAATGAAAAAAAATAGAAAGCAATGTAAAATATCTCATTGAAATAACCACTGACCTGGAAAATAGATCCAGAAAAGACAATTTAAAAATTATAGGACTACCTGAAAGCCATGATAAAAACAAAAACCTAAAAATCATCTTTCAAGAAATTCTCAAGGGAAATTGCCCTGATGTTTTAGAACCACAGGGCAAAGTAGAGGATGAAACAAACCACTCATCACTTCCTGAAAAAGATCCCAAAAGAAAACTCTTAGAAATATTATAGACAGGTTCTGGAGTTCCCAGAGTAAAGAGAAAATATTACAAGCAGCCAGGAAAAAAAGAATTTGAATATTGTGGAAACACAATCAGGATAACCCAGGATAGGGCAGCTTCTACACTGAGGGATCAAATGGCTTGGAATAAGATATTCTGGAGGTCAAAGAAGCTGAGATTAAACCACGTATCACCTACCCAGCAAAACTGAGTATCATGTTTCAGGGGAAAATATGGTCATTCTGTGGAATAAAGGACTTTCAAACATTCTTGATGAAAAAATTAGAGCTGGATAGAAAATTTGACATTGAGATAGAAGAAGCAAGAGAACCATGATAAGGTAAACAGGGAAAATAAATCATAAGGACCTTATCAAAGTTGAACTATTCATATTCCTACATGGAAAAATGATAATTATAATTTGTGAAATTTTTCTCAGTACTATCATGGTTGAAGGGCATAGAAATATATATATATATATATATATATATATATATATGTATATATATATACATACACACATACACACACATACATATATATGTCGATATAAGGGGGTATATGGGCATATGAATATATATGTCAGTGTGTGTATTCATGTGAACATGTATAAACAGAGAGAGGGCACAGGGATAATTAAAAAGGGGTGATATTTAAAAACTGAAATTAAGAGATGAGAGAGATATAATGACAGGAGATCGGGAGAGACAGAATGGGATAAATTATCTCACATAGAACTGGCAAGGGAAAATTGTTACAATGGAGGGGAAGAACAGGAAGGCAAAAGGAAATGAGTCAGCCTTATTCTTGTTGAATTTGGATTAGGGAGGGAATGATTTACACACTAAATAAGGTATCTCACCCTACAGGAGAGTAGGGGGAAGGAAATGAGAGGGGGATGGTGGAAGGGAGGGTAAGCTGGGGAAGAAGGAAGTTGGAAGCACCCACTTTTGAAAAGGGACAGGATCAAAGTAGAGAATAGATAAAGGTGGGTGGGATAGGATGGAGGGTAATATAGTCTGTCTTTCACAATATATCCACTATGGAAATGTTTTGCCCAGCTAAACATGTAAAAACCTATGTTGAATTGATTATCTTTCCAGTGAGGGTGGGTGATGAGGGAGTAAATAAAGGAATCTGGATTTCAAAGTTTTAAAAACAAATGTTTATCATATATACATAATTTTAAATATAACTGGTAAATTAGATATACAGGCACAGGGGTATAGAGATTCAACATGACATACTGAAAAGTTGGAGTGTGGATGAGGGAAGTTATGGGAAAGAGGAGATTGAGGGAGGGGATATTCATTGGGATCAGTGTTTTCAGGTGGTAGGTAGGGGGAAAATGGGGATTACTTTTACTTGAAGAAATGGAGAATGATCATGGTGACCAGAAGACTGAAAAAAGGCATCTTTCATAGAAGCAGCTAAGCTAGACTATAAAAGAAATCAAGACTTTTTAAATGATATAAGAACACTAGGAGAGAAAATTGAAAAAAGGGTACATTTACAGTCACATCCTGAAATGGCTAATCTTCAGACTCTCTACTGGGCATCAGTGGAAGAACAGGACCCAAATGGGAGCAGTTTCTTGTAGGAAGAGCACAATATCCCACTGGTATTAGATGTCAAAGTCCAGCAGGAAATGACATGAGAGACACTGCAGAGAGATAACCACAAGAAAGCTGTCATGTTCCTTGGGGCTGTGCTTCAGTGCACCTGCCCAGAAAAGCCAAAATTACCTGGACACCGTAGCAATCCAAAGGAATGTGTTCTTATAAGGCAATATATTAATGTGTATTCTGTTACCTATTGGACAGTAGGAGAGTTTTAAAATTTACTGGAAATTTTGTTAAACTAGGATTGGAATACATTACTGTCTTTAAAAAACTAAATGATGAGTTAAATTATTTTAGCAAAAACACAGATACATTGGCATGAAATAATGAAAAGGAAAATGAGCAAAACCAATAGAACATTATATACATACAACTTTGAGCAAATAAGTAATATTGGCTATTATAAACACCCAAATTAACTACAAAGGATATATGAAGGAAGATGATATCTACATTCAGGTAAAGAACTGATAAATAGAAGTATAGGATTATATATGCACACATAGATATTTGGCTCTAATGGTAGCCATCTCAGGGAAAGGAAGAGGGAAGAAAAAAGGGGCAAAATATAAAAAGAAATTTATATGATAACTTCATTATATATTGAAAAGGAATAGCAAGTTGTATATACCTTTTATTGTATATTGTATATCATTTTGTTTGCTGTCAAATCTTATCAAGAAAAAATATTTTAAATATTATTACCAAGAAGATTTTCACTTAGCAAAGTAAGAGGTTTGGGGTAGGAAGATTGACTATACACACATTCATAAAGTCAAATATCACAGATAGTAACAGCTGTACCATTTGAAGAAAATTCATAGAAAAGAAAATGAATAATTCACTAGAGATAAAAATTCAAAAAGGAAACCCACAAAAAGATGGTATCAATATTTCTATGAAAATGTAAAATGTTAGGTAATTATAAAACATTTATTAAGTACCTACTATGTGCTAGTCAACAGGAAAAAAATAGCTTAATGAATCAGGAAATTTTTAAATTAAAAAGTATCAAAGCTACAATATCCAAGATATTCTCGCTTTCCCAAATGGGGTTTTTCTTTATATACAGTATTGCTCCTCCCTGTTCAGCCCCTTCCTGTTACATCAGCAACAGGGGCTCATACCTTCTGTTTCTTTAACAGAGGCTTAATTTGAAACTAGATGCTGAGTTCCTGTCAGCTTAGCAATACAAAGGGATCTTCAAAATTCATTACTATTACATCTTGATATGCCAAGTGCCTGATCAAAATGCCTTCCAAAGAGGAAATGTCAAAAAAAATATTTATTCAATAGGTTATTCAAATTAAGGTGTATGTGTGTGTGTGGGGGGGGGGGGACTGAGAAGATCAGTTGAGTCAAAATGGCCAAGCATTCATGAAAAGTAATTGGTGTCTACATACTATGGGAATTGGTCTCACCTTGCTTTTACTATTTAGTGGAAATATTTCCTCCATGTATTTTTTTTCAATGTTGATCAGGGATGGATTATACATAAAAGGTAACTCAATGGATAGAGTTTTGAGCCTGAAGTCAAGGAACTGAGTTAAAATCCAATCTGACACACATAATAGTTGTATGACCCTGTTTATCACTTCAACTCTGCCTCAGTTTCCTATATGTAAAATGATGACAATAAGAGCACCTATACCCCTGGGTTATTGAGAGTATCAAATGTCAGAAAAATGGAAAGTACTTGGCTCAGTGCCTACTGCATAGTAAGTATTATATAAATGTTAGCTATTATTATTACTATTACCCCCCCCCCATTCCACTCAATAGTATAGAGCTGGCCAAAGGAAAAAAAAAGCCTGAAAATAATACTTATTCTACTTCCTGTGTGAGGGATTAGCATTCAGTGTAATTCTCATCTTTCATTTAGAGCAACTTACAAGAACAAAGATAACCTTGGGGTCAATTCCAGAAATGTTAATCCCCAAGGCAATAATACTTGTGTTTTGTAGAGTGGTGAGAATTAGAGCTGAGTCACTTCTGTGGCACAGTCTCTGTGGCATAGGCAAATGGATGCTGTAAAAGATTGTTTGTTTTTCCATTTGGTTTGGTTTGTCATATACTATAAACTGAAGGCGATGAGTTTCATGTTTCCCTAGGAGCACTACACTACCTTGTATTTTTTCATAATTGATATCAAAATAATTTAACATATTTTTAATGAGATCCAAATTGTTTCTCTCTTTTGCTAACCTCCCACATTCTTGAAAAGGGAATCAATTTGATATAGATTAATCACATGTAGCCATGCATACCAGATTTCCACATTAGTTATATTACAAAAGAAAACAGATCCCCCCAAAAAAGTTTTTAAAAATCAACATTTAAGTTAAATCACTTCTTTAGAGAACTGTATAGAATTTTTTTATCCTGTCCTTCAGAATTGTCTGGAATCATTGTATTTATGAGAATAACTAAGTCATTAACAGTTGATTATCATGAAAAATGGCTCTTTCTGTGTACAATGTTCCCCAGGTTTTGTTCACTTCATTTTGCATCAGTTCATATAAGTCTTTCCAAGGTTTGTGGAAAGCATCCTGTTCATTGTTTCTTTTAGCAAAACAGTATTCTATCATGATCATAAAACACAACTTCTTAAGCCATTCCCCAACTGATAGGCATTACATCAATTTCCAATTCTTTATCATAAAAAAGAGCTGCTGTAAAGATTTTTGTGTATATAGATCATATTTCTTTTTCTTTGATCTCTTTGGGATACAGACCTATTAGCGCTATTGCTGGGTCAAAAGATTATGCACTATTTATAGACTTCGGGACATAGTTCCAAAGTGTTACCCAAAATGATTAGATTAGTTCATAATTCCACCAAGAGTGTATTAATGTCCCAGTTTTTTCACATCACAAAGGTTTGTTTTCTTTTTCTCTCATATTAGCCAATTTGATAAGTGTGAGGTGGCACCTTAGGGTTTTTAATGTGCATTTTTCTAATAAATAGTGATCTAAAGCATTTTGATTTGACTTGATAACTGCTTGTCTATCTGTTTGGCCATTTGACAATTGGTGAATGACTCTTAGTTTCATAAATTTCACTCTGTCCTCTATATATTTGAGAAATGGGGCCTTTACTAGAAAAACTCAGTGTCAAATTGTTTTCCAGGTTCTCTACTTTTCTTCTAATCCTGACTGAATTATCTTTCCTTATTAGAAAATTTTACAATTTTTTTCTGTAATCACAATTCTCCAATTGGCTTCCAGCAATGGCCCCTGCCTTTTGTTCATTCATAAATTCTTCCCTTATATATATGATAGGTAAAATATTCCACATTCTACTAGGTTGCTTATGATTGTGCATCTAATTGATTCCACTTATCCATCAATCTACTTCTTAGCCAGTATCAGATTCTTCTGATGACTATTGCTTTGTAATAAAGTGTGAGATCAGGTATGGAAAAGCCACATTTCTCCATAATTTTTAATAATTCCCTTGATACTCTTTATCTTTTGTTCTTCCAGATGAATTTTTTATTATTGTAGCTGGGTCTTTAAATTAAGTTTTTGGTAGTTTGGTTGGCATAGCATTGAATAAGTAAATTATGTTAGGTAGAATTGTGGCATTGTCAAAGGAGAGGTGACTTTTTCTCTAGTCTTTGAGCAACCACAAAATTCTATACTGGAACTGTGACCAGGGCCTTTCTCCCCAGAAGTTGAAAACATTAGTGTGCTACCTGAGCCTCTTTGTTCTGTAACTGTGACCCAGAATTATGTATGTTAAATGCAATAGGATCTTTTAATTAGTGACAGCAAAGGATTACCTTTAATTTTCTGACCACTTTTGTGACCCTCTACTCTTTGTGGGCTGAAAACTCTAGAAACTGATGTTAACAATGATGAAGTCACTTGAAAAGTCTGCTGCTGGTTTGGCCTATACCCTACTATATTCCATGTCTTACCACCATCTTGGTGAGATGGACTTCTCCTGCCCATCTCTTAAGTTGCCTTGGATTGGAAATATATTTCAACCCAACTTTGGTTACTTCTGTTGTCCCAGAATTGGATTTGAGATGTTATTTTTAAGCTGTTTGTAGGGAAATTTTGGATTTTTCAGTTAAGTTGCTTCCTCTACTCTATAATATTGGACTATTTCCCTGTTTTTCTTTCTCTCCTCCTCCCCCTGCCACTTTCTTATCAAAATGTCTGGAATTTTAAAAATATTCTCTTGTGGAATAAAAAAAAAACATTCATTATTCTAAATTTCACTGCATGTTGAGATAGTTTGCTTTTGCTATTTCAAAGACTGACCATTTTCATAAATACCATGGATAAGACTTGACCTTGAGGGAATAGAAATATCTCATACAAGTATTCTCATGCTGAGGCTCCCTTTTTATTTTAAATTTCTATTTATTTATTTTTTTATTGCAGAGCATAATTAGTAAAGGGTCCTGAGATTGCTTAACATTTTGATGTCAAACTTTCTTCCAAACCTATTGATTATTTATTAAAATTCAGTGAAGGAAATATTCTTATGAGCATAAAGCATATGGGAGTCTCTGAGAATCATAAAATACAACTTCTTGATTCTGAGGCCAGTTTATTTTCCCTTATGTTACATTTTATCCATAGCTGAAACATTATATAATATGATGCATGTAATTGCAATAATGTGATACCTATAGTTCTTCCTTCATGAATGTTTGGCCTGATTAAAAAAAAAAACAGACTGAGAATTTATTGTCCACAGTGGTGATAAAATCTATTAACAGAAAGAGAATGTTAGTAATTTCCCAAGGTCAGAAAGTGCTGACCTCAAGGGATTGTTGAGATGATAAGTGTGGGAGCATATTTATAAAGCACTTTGAAAATATTAAAATGCTCCATTAATGTCTATTATTATTATTATCCATAAAATTTACAGTGAAAACAAGTATTATATATGCAAAGTTGGTGGGAAGGATTTCAGTGGAAACTTAGACACTAACACCTTACCATGAATAAAGAAATACACATTAGTGACAAATCTTACAAATGCAAAATGTAGATAACACACACACACACCAAACAAACACACACACACACACAAATACATACACACTCACACCCTGACAAGCAGGCTAATAAATGTAATGAAAATAGAAAACTTTCAATCAGTGCTTAATCTTAATCAGTTATTAAATAAAAGACAGTGTGGAGAAACCTTAAAAATATGATAAGAGGCCAAAGCCAAGATGCCATAGTAAAGGCAATAACTTGCTTCAGTGCCTGCTCCAATCACCTCCAATACTTGTGAAAAATGACTCAATACAAATTTTGAAGCTAAAGAAACCACAAAGTGAAAGAGAGAAACAATTCTCCCCCTGAAGGCAGTCTGGCAGACCAACAAGAAGGGTCTGTTGCACCATACTGGGAGCCCTGCCTAGTCCTGCATGTGTTAAGCAGGCCCAGACCTGGGGCAGTCCTATCCAACAACATAGACTAGCAAGAGCAGACTTGAGGAAAATGAACCACCAACAGGCATGGTGGTTTCCAAACTTTTCAACCCATAAACACCAAGGATAAAGTAAAAGGTTAGTGGGAAATTATGTTGGAAGTGGATGATGGAAGAGTGTTGTCCAGCCCCTGCCCCCAGGGCAAGAGAAAGTAGAGACATGGCAGCTACAGCTGGTGCCATGTGACTGCCTCCAGAACTCCTGGTCTGCAAATCATAGGGTGGCCAAATGGCCACTCAGAGTAATTGTTCTTGCTTTGACCTGCTTGGATATGGGTCCCAGTTTTGGGAAGTGGTCTTGGGGTGAGAAATGCCAGTGTGCCAAAACTTGTGGGAGCTATAGAGAGAGGGAGCTCCTCATAGCTGTGACAACATTTGTGAAAACCTCAGTGATTTGGAGCATAGCATTCTCCACTCTGGAAGCAGAGTTCTACCATGGCAAAGAGGTCAAAAGACAAGTAATCAGATGGCAAGATGAGCAAGAAGAGGAAGCACAAACAGACAATAAAATCTTTTTTTGAGGACAAAAAAGTATCAAAACATGGAACAAGAAGAAGAAAACAAAGTCAAAACTCCAGCATAAAAAGCTTACAAGAAAAATATGAATTGGTTACAGCCTCTGAAGGAGTTCAAGAAGGATTTCGAAAATCAAGTAAAAAAAGTAAATGATGATGATGAAAGAAAATCATGAAAGGCAAATCAACAGCCTGCTAAATAAGACCCAAAAATTACTGAAGAAAATAATACCTTAAAAATAGACAAAGCCAAATAGCAAAAGAGGGCCAAAAAGCCAATGAGGAGAATGCCTCAAAAAACTGAATTGGCAAGATGGAAAAGAAATTTCTAAAGTTCACTGAAGATAATAATTCCTTCAAAATTAGATTGGAGCAAATGGAAACTAGTGACTTTATGAGAAATCAAGATAATATAAAACAGATTCAAACAAATGAAAATAGAGAAGGGAATGTGAAATATCTCACTGGAAAAATCACTTACCCTGAAAATAGATCCAGGAAAGATAATTTAAAAATTATTGGACTACCTGAAAGCCATGATCAAACAAAGAGCCTGGAAATCATTCTTCAAGTAATTCTCAGGCAGACTAAAGAGTAGACTACAGAAAAGTGAGAAGGAGGCCCAGCCAGTGGACTCACCCACTCCAATGGCAATTCACAGCCATCTCACCACAGGATGGGAGGATAAATTGGAACTGGGTAAGAAAAAGGGCAGGGCCCAAAATGGAGACAGCAGCTTCTCCTGGGGATATCAGCCCACAGCCTGGAAGTTTAAATATCATTGACCTGAATTTCTAGAAGCCAATATGGCAAAGTACACCCTAGCTACTCATATTCCTACTTGCTGACCCAGAAACTCCAGAGATAAATGTCCCCACCCAGAGTAAAATCCTGAAATAGTGGAAATAGTCTCAGAATTAGGAGTTACTGAGAAAGGGTGTACCTGAGGCAGAACAGAGTCTGAAGTGAAAGGTGGTAGGGGTCCCAACAAGCCCCACCTTAGCTGACCAGCAGGCATTCCCAAAGCCCAGGGTGATAGAGCCAAAAAGAGCTAACAACACAAAATCAGGTGGGCCTTAGCACCACCAGGGGAATCTGCAGATACCAGCTCTGCTGGCTGCCATCCGTTGAGCCTGCCATAGCTGTAGCCCAAGGACATAGAAGTGGAAATCTGAAGTGGCCAGACCACTCCTCCCCCAAAGATTATTCTGTGAGCTTCATGGTACCTCAGGGGGAACACTAAGAATACTAGCCATGGCTACAGCACAAAAAGTCAGCAACCAGGACCTTAGCTCCAGGCCTGAGAAATCAGGAAATAGGAAATCACAATGGGAAAGAAGGAAGCTGAGAAGGGAAAACAAAGAAAATTGATCCAAGCTTATGATAGTGAGCAAGAACAACCAAATACAGAAGACAACATGGACTCTATACTCAGACCTGAGACCACAGAAGGAAATATGAACTGGTCTCAAGCCCAAAAAGCATTCTTGGAGGAGCTCAAGAAACATTTAAAAAGCCAGATTAAAAAGGCAGAAGACAAATTTAAATCTACAGTAATAAAATTGGGGGAAAAAATCTTACTGAAGAAAACAAATCTTTAAAAAGCAAAATTTGTGAACTGGGAAAGGAGCTTCAAAAGCTAACTGGAGAAAATACCTCCCTTAAAAAGTAGCTTCAAAAACCAAGCAAGGAAAAAATAATTCACTAAAAATTAGAATCAGTCAAATAGAAGTTAAGGACACTATGATGCAATAAGAGTCAGTCAAGGAAAATATGAAGATTGAAAAATTAGAAGAAAGTGTAAAACATCTCACTGGAAAAAGAACTGAACTGGAGAAGAGATCCAGGAGAGATAACCTAAAAATTCTTAGTCGACCCAAAAGCCATGATGAAAAATTCTGTCTGGACAACATCCTCTAAGATATTGTCAAAGAAGAAACCAAGCTATCACTCTTTGCAGATGATATGAAGATATACTTAGAGAATCCTTGATAACCAAGTAAAAAACTACTTGATACAATAAATATATTTGTCAGAGTTGCAGGATATAAAATAAACCCACATAAATCCTCAACATTCGTATGTATTTCTAACAAAATCCTACAGCAAGAGATAGAAAGAGAAACCCCATTTAATGTTACTGTAGACATCATAAAATATTTGGTAATCTATGTGCCAAAACAAACCCAGGGCCTACATGAACATAACTACAAAACACTTTTCACCCAAATAAAGTCAGATCTAGCTAATTGGAAGAGAATCAATTGCTCATGGCTGGGTTGAGCTAAGATAATAAAAATGACAATTTTACCTAAATTAAATTACACATTGAGTTCCATACCATTCATCCTACCAAAAAAATTACTGCAAAGAGCTAGAAAAAATACTAACAAAATTCATTTGGAAGAACAAAAGGTCCAGAATATCATGGAAATTAATGAAAAGAAATGCTAGGAAAGGAAGCCTAGCCATACCAGATTTTAATCTGTATTATAAAGCAGCAGTCCTCAAAACAACTTGGTACTGGCTGAGGAATAGAGCAGTGGATCAATGGAATAGATTGGGTACTCAAGATTCAGCAGTCAATGACTATAGTAATCTACTGTTTGATTAGCCCAGAGACCCCGGTTTTTGGGATAAGAATGCACTATTTGACAAAAACTGTTGGAAAACTGGAATATATTATGGCAGAAACTGGGCATAGACCATTATCTAAAACTGCATACCAAAATTAAATCTATAAAGGCTGATACTATAAGCAATCTTGGAAAGCAAGGAATAGTTTACCTGTCAGATTTATGGAGAGGGGAAGACTTTATGACCAAAGAAGAAATAGGGATGATTAGAAAATGCAAAATGGACAATTTTGATTTCATTAATTTGAAAAGTTTCTGTACAAACAAAACCAATATAACCAAGATTAAGAGGGAAGTAGAAAATTGGGAAAGAATTTTTACAGCCAATGTCTCTGATAAAGGTGTCATTTCTAAAATATACAGAGAATTCAGTCAAATGTATAAGAATACAAGTCATTCCCCAATTGATAAATGGTCAAAGGATATTAACAGGCAGTTTTCAGAGAAGGAAATCAAAGATATCTAAAAGCATACGAAAAAATGTCCTAAATCAATGATGATTAGATAAATGCACGTCAAAACATCTCTGAGGTACATCTCACAAGTCAGATTGGCTAAGATGACAAAACAGAAAAATGACAACTACTAGAGAGGATGTGGAAAAATTGGAACATGAATGCATTGCTGGTGGAATTGTGAACTGTTTTGCCCATTCTGGAGAGCAATATGGAGCTATTCCCAAAGGTCTATAAGTAAATTCATACCCTTTGACCCAGCAATACAACTTCTAGGATTGTATCCCTAAGAAAATATCAAAGTGGGAGGAAGATCCATGTGTAGAAAAATATTTATAGCAGCTCTTTTTGTGGTGGCAAAGAATGGAAATTAAGGAGATGACCATCAATTTGGGGAATGGCTAAACAAGTCATGGTATATGAATGTAATGGAATACTATTGTGTTATAAAATTGAGGAGCAGATGGACTTCATATTTACCTAGAGAGGCTTATATGAACTGATGCTGAGTGAGAAGAGCAGAACCAGGAGAAATATGTACACAATGTACAGACAAAATGTATGTGTGACGACCAACTTTGATAGACTAGACTCTTCTCAGCAATGCAAGGTTATAACACAACTCCAAAATAAACATGATGGACAGAGATGTCTACATTCAGAGAAAGAACTAGAAAGAACATAGTTTGAATGCATATTGATGTAAACTACCTGCTCTCTTTCTTTTTCTTGTTTGGTTTTGTTTCCTCTTTCCCATTTTTCATTCCATCTGTTACAATTCTTCTTTATATTCTGACTACTGTCTAATGTGGAAGTATTTGCAGATCCTATACTTGATTACATGTTGCCATGGTGTGGGGAGGGGTGGAGAGAAGAGAAGAAGGGGTAGAAAATTCGAAACTCAGGGGATTGTGGAACTAAAACTTGTAAACTAACAAATTAATAAAGTCAAAAAATTAAAAAAAAAAGAAATTCCCAAGGAAAACTGCCCTGATATTCTAGAATCAGATGGCAAAATAGAAATTGAAAGTATTCACCGATTACCTCTTGAAAAAGATCCCTAAAAAGAAAACTCCTAAGGAATATTATAGCCAAATTCCAATGTTCCCAAGTCAAGGAGAAAATACTACAACCTGCCAGGAAGAAACAATTTGAGTATTGTGGAAAGACAATCAAGATAACAAAAGATCTAGCACCTTTTACATTAAGGGATCTAAGGGCTTGAAATATGATATTCTGGAGGTCAGATTAAAACCAAAAATCAAGGGGGCAGAGCCAAGATGGTTGAGTAGAAGCAGGAAATCCCATGAGCTCCCCCCACAACCACCTCAATTACCTGCAAAATATAACTCTAAACAAATTTTACAGTTACATAGCCTATTAAGTGACAGGGAGAAAAAAAAATCTCCTACTAAAGGCAGCTTGGCAGGCCAACAGGAGGGGTCTATCACACCAAACTGGGAGCTGAGTACAGTCCTGTTTCAGCCACCAGGTTCCATCTCCAGGGCATCACCAGCCAGCAGGCCAGCCAGAGCAGACTTCAAGAGAGTGAATCAGCAGCAGCAGTGGTGGTTTCCAGATTTTGCAACCCATAAATGGCAAAGAGATATTAGAAGGTCAGTGGGGAACTCTGTTGCAACTGGGGTGTAGGAACAGTGCAGTCTTATGGCTGTCCCAGGGGTGAGAGGTAGCAGAGGTAAGGCAGCAGCAGCTACTGCCACATGGATCCCTCCAGAGCTCCTGGCCTGCAGATCAAAGGGGGAAAAAGTGACTATTCAGAGGGTAATCACTTTTGCTTTAACCTTCTTGCATCTGGGTCCCTCTCTTGGGAAGTGGTCCTGTGGTGAGAATTGCCAGAGTACCAGTGTGGTGTCTATAGGCAGTGCAGCCTCCTTATATCTCTGACAACATTTGCCAATACCCAGGGATTTTTGACAAAGCTCTCCACTCTGGAAGGAGAGTTCTACCATGGCAAAGAGCTCAAAAGTCAAGTAATTAGCTGGTAATATAAGGAAGCAGAGGAAGCACAAAGAGACCATACAATCCCTTTTGGGAGACAACAAGGATCAAAGCATGGAAGGTAGGAGGACAATGAAGTCAGAACTCCAGCATCAAAAGCTTCTAAGAAAAATATTAGTTGGGTACAGGACATGGAGTAGCTTGAGAAGGATTTTGAAAATCAAGTGAGAGAAGTTGAGGAAAAATTGGGAAGAGAACTGAGAATGATGCAAGAAAAATATGTAAAGCAAGTCAACAACCTGCTAAAGGAGAGCCAGAAAATACTGAAGAAAATAAGACCTTAAAAATAGACTAACTCAAATGTGAAAGAGGCCCAAAAAGCCAGTTAGGAGAAGAATTCCTTAAAAAGTAGATTGTGCCAGATGGAAAAGGAATTTCAAAAACTCACTGAAGAGAATAATTCCTTCAAAATTAGATTGGAGGAAATGGAAGTTAATGATTTTATGACATTTCAAGATACTATAAAACAGATCCAGACAAATTAAAAAATAGAAGTCAATGTTAAACATCTCATTGAAAAAATACTGACCTGGAAAACAGGTCCAGGAGAGATAATTTTAAATTTATTAAGCTTCCTGAAAACCACGATAAAAAAAAATAAACAACATAGAAATCATCCTTCAAGAAATTCTCAATCCCCAACCCTCTTTTCTCTTCTCCTCTGCTCTCCTCTGCTCTGCTCTGCTCTCCTCTCCTCTCCTCTCCTTTCCTCTCCTTTCCTCAGTCTGGACCTCTTCACAACATTAGACACTATAGATCAGACTTTCCTCCAAATTCTCCCTTCTCTCTGAGTTTTCACATCACAGCTCTCTCAGTTCTCTTTCTACCAGTATAACTGATCTTTCTCAGTGTGCTTTACTGGATATTCTTCTATTTCTAACCATTAATCATGAGCATGCCCACTCTTGTACCCTCCTCTCATCACTCTCCATTCTGTATCACTTGATTGTCTCATCAGCTCTCAGGGGTTCAATTATCATCACCATATATGTCCAACCAGACATTTCAGCTCTGACATTCCAAGTTCTGAGGTCCCTCCTTACTCTAAAAATTTTTAAAGTTCTCTCCTAGCATTCACCATCTAAAGTCTGGGTCCTTGTGAGGTCCCTGTTGGGCAGCACAGACAGAGAGTGTCTCAAGCCTCAACTTGGTCCCACGGTCCCTGTCCAAGGTGCCAGGGCTTAAATCAGAGGCCCTGGCAGCAGTGACAGTAGAAGAGGGAAAGTGCATCCAGGTCCCCTGTTCTTTCTCCTACCCTTCATATTTCCAACTCAGTAGCTCCCAAGCTTTTGGATACTGGCTCAAGTATTGACCCAACATTACCAGAGACAAACCAGTGTTGACAAATGACCCACAGCAGGAGGTGCAGGAAAAGACCAAGGGGTGATTCCATCTTATTGGGGACCCTATGAAGAACAACTTCTCCCTGAGCATCATGGGTGTACAAGAAAGAGACAGTGAACAGTACTTCTTCTGGAGAGACAGAGGATGGCAACTGAAATTGAATTACCTAAGGTATATGGTTAAGCTCTGAAGGAGGAGTGAGACATCTACATTCCAGAGACCCTGGAGCCTGGACACCCAGTGAAAGTGATTTGTGTTGCTCCCTCAGTCTCTGAGTGTGGGGAAACCCCTGTTTTCTCTTGGACAGGGCCTATTCTCTCTTCCCTGGAGTTCAGCAGAGAAACCCTCCATTCCTCTGAGCTAACCCTCACCCCAAGGCCTCAGGACCATATCTCAAATTTACCTGTCAAGTGACTGTCCCTGGGACCAGAGTAAGCCTGGAGAGAACCGTCCAGGTCATGATGATTGGGGAACAGAAAAGCCCCTGGCCTCTGCTACTGACCCTGCTCCAAGGGGTCCTCATGGAAATTGGTTTCCTCCTCACCTACCTCTATTATAGCAGGGGGAGAAATCATTAAGGACAAAATGAGAACAACCAAGGCATCTGAAAGTACCCCTTCCACTCAACTTGTCTTGAGACCTGAACCAAGGATGGAACCAGGACAGAAAATGGAAGAATGCCAGACATGGGGGGCCCAGGTGTCTTAAGACCTGAGTTCTAGCCCATGCCCTGACATCCTACCTTGGCTGACTGGATCACTTCCCTTCTCTGGCCCACAGATACCTCATCAGAAAATGCAATGAATGTTGGGAGGGGAAAGAAGAGCAGGGCAGGCAGCAGCTACAGAGGCAATGGGGAGAAGTACCTGGAGAAAGGGGAGCAGGGGCAGCAACCCCAGCAGCCACCAGTGCTCCTGGGCTGCCTCAGCCATGTCCTGTCCCCAGCTTAGCAGCCGATCACAGAGAGAAGCTCCTCTTCCATTGGTGGGTTCATAGATTTAGACCTAGATGAGACTTTGCAAGCCATGTACTTCACCTCCTCACGTTACAGTTGGAGGAACTGAGGGCTAGAGGGACAGTGATTTGCCAGTGGTCACTTTGCCTATATGGGCCAAGTTGAGCATGGAGAAGGCTTCAGCAAGAAGGGAGAACAGCCTTGGGCTTCACTCAGCCCTTAGTGGACAGCCATGACTGAGAGCAGTTGGCCACTCATGGATCAAAGATACGGTTCTGTCATTTCCATGGCCAGAAACTTGTCTGGACCTCCCAAAGCCATCTATTGGTGGCTTTGTTCCTCATTCCCCCCTCAGCTTTGTCCATCGGAAAACCTTTGCCTTCAAGGCTCCAACCAGGTCCCTGCCCCCTGCCACAAGCAAGACACTCCTGAAACCAGATCCCAAATGATCTCTCCTCCTGCCAACCATTCCTAGGGCACTTTGCTGGATGATTCCTTTGCTCCATCCTGCCACCATATGCTGCCTTTATTTGCAAAGGTTCTGTAGCCCCCACCTCTCCCACCACCATGAGGATGTCTGCTCCTAGACTACTAGGACTGGATAATTTGTTATCTCTTCACATTCTGTGAGAGGATATGGTCTCATAGATCATAAACCAACATTTATTTGAATTTCATTAAATTGAAATATTCAAGAATCTTTTAAAAATTTTAATTTTATTGGGATTTTGTTATTTATAAATACGAGCATTCACATTGTCATTTTGACATTTATAAAGATGAGCATTTGCATATTTACAGAACAGAACAAGACTATATAGGAAACAGCTTGCATTAAAAATAAAAAACACATATTTCAAAGCTGCCCTGCTTTATGTAATTCCATGTTAACTTCTGTTCTTTCCAATTTCTTCATTTCAGCATTAAGAAAATAAATGTTATGTTGATAACTTAAAAAAATAATAAATTCTCAAGGAAAATTGTCTTGATATTCTAGAACCAAAAAGGAAAAGATAAATTGAAAGAATCCACCAATCACTTTTTTTTTTGGAGGGCAATTGGGGTTAAGTGACTTGCCCAAAGTCACCCGGCTAGTAAATGTGTCAAGTGTACTACAATTGCCTCTTGAAAGAGATCACAAAAAGAAAAGTCCTAGGAATATTATAGGGGGATAAGAAAGGTGATGATAGAAGGGGGAAGGGTAGTTAGAAGCACACACTTTTCAAAAGGGACAGGGTCAAAGTAGAAAATAGAATAGGTGTAGAAAACATTTGGGGGTCGCCCTCCCCACTAACAGAATGTTCCCCTCCCCTATACAATTATCTGCAAGGTTACATGGCAGATAAGCAGGAGGGCATGTAATCTTGTTTATTTATTCCTCCATACATGGTCCTAGGATATTGTTCTAATAAATAACTTTAAGCAAGGGTAAATATTAAACAATATCAAGGGAGGGTCCTCGTACATTTTCTACATCCTTTTGGGTCATGCGGACCTTCTGCTGGGGGCATATAAACTCTGTGACCACGTTGTATCTTTGGCTCTGTATGAAATTGCCCTGTAATAAGTAGACTATTGATTACACCCCTGTCTCATTATTCTCACCTCTTGCTAGCCCACTAACTGCGCTGGCTGCAGTGAATAAGTGGGGGTCTTGATAGGATAGAGGGAAATATGGTTAGTCTTTCACAATATATCTACTATGGAAACATTTTGTGTAACTACAAATGTACAACGTATATTGAATTGCTGATCTTCCCAGTAGGTGTGGGTGAGAAAGGAAAGGGGAAAGAATCTGGATATCAAAGTTTTAAAAACAAATGTTTAAAAAACATTCTTTTTTTTTACATGCAACCAGGAAATAAGATATATAGGCAATGCAGTATAGAAATCCATCTTACCATACTAGAACAACTGAGGGAGGGTAATTGGAGAGGATATAAGAGAGAGCAGATTGGGAGAAGGGGTATTCAGTAGGATCACTATTTGGGGGTGGGGTAGGGGAAAGATGGGCAGAAAATTTGTAACTCAAAATCTTGTGGAAAGAAATGTTGAAAACTAAAAATAAACAAAATAAAATTTAAAAAAGATTAGATTAAAAAAAAAAAACAAGAATCACCCACCCAGCAAAACTAAGTATAATACTTCAGGGGAAATATGGTCATTCAATTAACTAGAGGACTATCAAGGATTCTTGGTGATAAAAACAGCTGAACAGAAAATTTGTCTTTCAAATACAAGAAGCATGAGAAGATAAACAGGAAAAAGAAATCATAAGGAACTTATTGAAGTTGAAGCATTTACATTCCTGCAAGGAAAAATGATCATTATAACTCATGAGACTTTTTCTCAATATGAGGATAGTTGTAGGGAATACACACACACATATATACATGTGTGTATATGTATGCATGTATATATACATATATGAATATATGTTAGTGTGTATGTGTGTACATATATACATAGAGGGGACAGGGTGAGTTGAATATGAAAGGATGATATTTTAAAAAATAAAATTAAGAGGCAAGAGAGTAATATACTGGGAGAAGAAGAAAGGGAGAGATACAATAGGGTAAATTATCTTATATCAAAGAGGCAACAGAAAATTGTTACGGAGGATAAGAGCAGGGAGGTGATAGGGAATGCATCAAAGCTTTATCACATTGAATTTGGCTTAAGGAAGGAATAACATAATGCTCAATTACTTATATTACCTTACAGGAAATTGGGGGGGGAGGGTATAAGAGGGTAGTTAGAAGCAAAAACGTTTGAAAAGGAACAGGGTGAAAGCAGAAAATAGAATAAGTGGAGGGTGGGATAGGATAGAGGGAAATATAGTTAGTCTTTCACAATATAGCTACTATAGAAACATTTTGTGTAACTGTACATTTACAACCTATATTGAAATTCTTCTCTTCCTAGTGGGGGTGGGTGAGGAGGGAATAAGAGAAAGAATCTGGAAATCAGAGTTTAAAAATATTTTTTTAAAATATTGTTGTTGTTGCCTTATTTTTTTTTTACATGCAACTGGGAAATAAGATATACAGGCACTGGGGTATAGAAATCCCTCTTGCCCTACTAGAAAGTTTGGGGGGGGGGGGTTGGGGGGAGAGAACATATTGGAGGAAGGTGTGCTGAGTAGGTTTGCTATATTGGGGTGGGGATTGGGGAAAGATGGGGAGAAAATTTGTAACTTAAAATCTTGTGGAAATGAATGTTGAAAATTATATATAAAAATGATATTAAAAATTTTTAAAAAGAATACAATAAGAGTAAAAAAGGTTTCAGTGTGAACTCAGACTTTATTGAAGAAAAAAAGAAAATTTGGGGAACACTCATAGTACTTGATAGGTACAGAGATAACCTTCTATTAAACAGATTTTTATTAATTCTGATCCACTTTATAGTACCTGACTTTGTTAACTACTGAAGCATAGCTCGAAAAGCCTTGAGTTAGTAATCAGAAAGCCTGATTTGAAACCCTAAAGTTATCATTTTCTCCTTCATTTAACCATTCTTAACCTCAAATTTTCCTTTGTAAACTACAGATAATTGTATGTATCTTATGTATTTTTCAGTGTTGTTGAGGGGAAAACCCTCAGTAAACCTTTAAGTTCTATAGAAATGTTACCTATAAAATATATTTTATGATCATAGAGATAGTTTTTATCCACTTGAATGGAAATATAATTTTATCTATTAATTCAAGATGCCAGTCTGTGGAACATCACACCTGCTTTCATCATTCACATCAAGGGGTGTAGATGTCATATAACTGAATAAAACAAGGAGCCAGAACAAATTATTGAAAAGAAAATGATGAAAAATTCTCTGCTGTCCTAGATAGGAACCACAGGCAGGAACAGAAATAGGTTTTTAAACCTGCCAAGGGACATAAATGATACTGAAGATATTGTTTGGGGAGCAGGTTCTACTGATAATAGAAGCAAATTGGACACTGAAATGTATCAGTCCCACCCTATAATTTGTATGATCTTTTCTTACTGAAGCAAAAATAGAAGCTTACAAAAAGGGAAAGCCAATAAGATTAGGACTGAAGTAAGAAAATAAGCTAAGCATTTATTTGGAACCTGGTTTTGACATGATGAGTATCTCTAAATATGATACCAATAGAAGTTAAATGATCTATATAGGACATGACTTTCAAAGATATCCAGTATATTTTTTCACAAAATATTCACTATAAAGTGAATGACCAAACAAAGTCTGTCTTAAACCCTCTCTAATAGAGATTCCTTTGTCCTTTTTGTCAATGTTAACATGATACAACAGATATATCAGACTTTGTATCAGAATTATTTAAGTTAAAATCCCACGTCTCACATTTATAAGGTGTGGAATCATGAGTCAGTTTCTTAACCTTTATAAATCTAGTTTCTTTATTCATAAAATGAAGTTAATGACACTAGTACTAATCTCAAAGGTTGATGTGAATATTGAGTGAGATAATATAGGTGAAAATTTTAAAAATTTGGAAGTTATACATAAATATGAATATGTTTTTCTCCCAGAGGACACAGTACAAAGATATAAATATGGATTTAAAGTGCCTTGTTTTGTATCCTATATAAGTCACTGTTAGCTCTATGACTTTAGATTAGTAATTTCCACCATTTCATTTTCTTTATCTGTAAAATGAAATTGAACCAAATGCCTTTCTAGTGTCTCTGATCTTTTGTTCATTTTCTATTTACCTATATTTTGAATGCTATCCTAAACTCTAGTTATTTTTTTGTAAAGAAATCTATTAGTGGGGTGGGTAGGTAGCAAAGTGAATAGAGCATCAGCCCTGGAGTCAGGAGGACCTGAGTTCAAATCTGACCTCAGACACTTAACACACACACACACACACACACACACACACACACACACAAAACTAGCTGTGTGACCTTGAACAAGTCACTTAACCCCAACTGCCTTCCAGAAAGAAAAAAAAATTTAAAAATAAATCTATCACTAATAGAAACAGGACTTCTGCACAGCTCCGGCTAACACCTCCTGCAAACCATGTAAAAGGGGACTTGGAAAAAACTTTGGAGCTACAGAAGGCACTAAACAACAGAGAAAAGCTAACCTCCTGCTGACAACAGTCTGACAGGCTGGCACGAAGTGGCCGTAGATGCTAAGGACAAAGTGAGAGGTCAGTGTAGTGTGGACTTTGGGACTGGGAATTCAGTAGTAAGATCTGGCCTTTGCCCCCAAGGCAAGAAGTGACTGAGGGGCCCTGGCAATGCAGTAGCCCCTCTTATGGTGGCTTCAGCTCTCCTGTCTGACAGATTGTAGGCAGACCAAGGGACAAGTCTGAGGGGTGATCAATCTTGCTTTAACCAGCTTGGATCTGGATCACTGTCTAGGGTGGAGGTTCTGAGGTGTGGGACCCATTTGCCAGAGTATGTGGAGGCTTCAGAGAGGTAACCCAACTAATAGCTCCAGCAGCAGCGAAAACCACAGCATTTGGGATAAATCTTCCAATTCTGGTAGCAGAGTTCTACTGTGGTAAAAGGCTCAAAAGTCAAGTAATTGAGTGGCAACATAAGCAAGCAAAGAAAGCAAAGACAACAGAGCAATCCAACTTTACACTCCTATTTTGGGGACAAAAACGATGAAAGCATGGAATAGGAAGAAGACAGTGAAGTCAGAACTCCTGCATCAAATGCTTCCAAGAAAAATATGAGCTAGTTATAGGCCATTGTGATAGTAATGGCAATGAAAGATTCCCCTGTATTGGCTTGGTTTTCAAATTGATTGTGTTAAAACCCAGAGCTTGTTAATCCCACCTGTGGGATGGACTTGTTGATGTGAAAAGAAAGTCCTGAACTGGGAGGAGCTGGTGACATAGATTTGGAGAGACAAGAGAGAGGCAGAAGGACTTTTTGGAAGCAGCACTTCATGGAGGCAGAGAGAGAGACTGAGAAGGATTGCTGAGGGCCACTTTGAATTGCCCTGGACTTTTGAGACCTGCCCCCTGAGCTGCCAAGGACTGAGGAGACATGGCTGTTTTGCTGGTACTTTGTCTGTCTGTTTTGATGTTGTTTTGCCAGATTTGTCCACTGGTGAAAGACAGTCCTGTTGTTGAAGAAGTCCTGGAACCTGGCTTTTGGTTAAGAAGCCCTGAGCCTGTCCTGCAGACAGAGAGTGAATACTGTCCGCTGGTGAAGGACAGTGCTGTTGTTGCAGGGGTCTGGGAACCTTTCTGTTGGTTCAGAAGCCCTGAAGAAGGATTTTCTTGTTGTATGTTTACAGAAATCCTGGGAGAGGGTTTTGCTAACCTTTTCAGGGGTTCTAGGACTGTTCTACAGACAGAGGATGAATTCATGAAGGGACTGGCAATTTATCTTGTGGCCTTGCTAAGCCTTGTCTCCCCAAGAACTAAGATTGCTGAGAACTTGCCTCGTGTCAAGATGAAGAAAAGACCTCCATTTGGGTATTAAGTGCTGTGCTTGGACTTGATGTAACTCTGGGGTAGATTCAATTGTGATCCAGGGGTGGGGAACTTTTGACCTTTTTGTGCTCTGTGATTGACAAATGAAGGTACTTTACTTATAGCACCCCAAGCGCGTCCTCAGGGTTTGCTGCCCATATAGGTTCTTGGATCTGCTTTGTTAAAGGAAAGCAACTCAAAATGGGATAACAAGTTTACTTTAATCAGTCAGACATATATTGTTTACCTTGTTCAGGGGAAAAAGGTCAGCACCCCAAACTTCAAAATATACAGACAGAATTATCAAGACATTAACAGATCAAGTAGATAGCTTTCCAAACTGTCCAACCATTACATCCATACCCAGTCAACATCTGGGTTTCCACATCTGGGTTTTTCAAAGCCAGGGGACTCTCAACAACGGCTTCCCAGAATTCAGATCAAATCACAGAACATTTCTCAAAGTGAGTCCCAAAACAAAGCTACACATCAGGGCTTATATTGCCTTCTCCTGGCTCAGAGAATGTAACAACCTTATTGACTCATTGGCCAATCAAGAAGTATCTACTGAAAAACAAGCCTCCCACTCCCACCTCAGGTGCACTTTAGCCTAGGGGCAGGGAAGATCTTTAAATTTGCATTTCCATTACAGCCATAGAAGAGCTTAGAAGGGATTTCAAATATCAAATAAGAGAAGTGGAGGGAAAATTGGGAAGAGAAATGAGCATGATGAAAGAAAATTATGAAATGAGAATCAACAACCTGACTGAAGAAAATAACGCTTAAAAAAATAGACTAACTCTGATGGCAAAAGAAGTTCAAAAAGGCAATGAGGAGAAGAATGCCTTAAAAAGTTGAATTTGCAAGGTGGGAAAAGAATGTCAAAAGCTCACTAAAGATAATCATTCCTTCAGAATTAGATTGGAGTAAATGCAAGGTATTGACTTTGTGAGAAAACAAGATACTATTAAACAGATCCAAACAAATGAAAAAATAGAAGGCAATGTAAAATATCTCATTGGAAAAAAAAAGCATTGACCTGGAAAATAGGTCCAGGAGAGATAATTTAAAAATTATTGGACTACCTGAAAGCTATGATAAAAAAAAAAAAAAAGATCCTGGAATATATCCTTCAGGAAATTCTCAAGGAAAAATTGACCTGACATTTTCTAACCAGAGGGCAAAACAGAGGATGAAAGAATCCA
Source organism: Petaurus breviceps papuanus (assembly GCF_028583685.1). Taxonomy (NCBI): domain Eukaryota; kingdom Metazoa; phylum Chordata; class Mammalia; order Diprotodontia; family Petauridae; genus Petaurus; species Petaurus breviceps. The sequence goes on along the minus strand of NW_027187361.1, from coordinate 7,672,942 downwards.
CTCACCACCCCCTGAAAAACGTCCCAAAAAGTAAACTCCTAGGAATATTATAGCCAGGTTTCAGAGTTCCCAGAACAAGGAGAAAATATTACAAGCAGCCAGGAAGAAACAATTTCAATATTGTGGAAACACAATCAGGATAACTCAGGACCTGGCAGCTTCTACAGTGAGGGATTGAAGGCCTTAGAATATGATGCTCTAGAAGTCAAAGGAGCTGGGATTAAAACCAAAAATCACCTACCCAGCAAAACTGAGTATCATGTTTCAGGGGAAAATATTCAGGGAAAAAGAGGACTTTCAAGCATTCTTGATGAAAAAACCTGAGCTGAGTAGAAAATTTGACATTCAGATACAAGAAGCAAGAGAAGCATAAGAAGGTGAACAGGGAAAAGGAATCATAAGGGACTTATCAAAGTTGAACTATTTACATCCCTACATGGAAAAACAATAATTGTAACTTATGAAAATTTTCTCAGTATGAGAATAGTTGAAGGGAATAGAAATATGTGTGTATAGATATAGATATATGTATGTTTTTATACATACATATATATGTCTATATAGGAGGGTACATGCATGTATGAATACACATGTGAGTGTGTGTATATATGTATTTAGGTATACATAGACAGAGGGCACAGGACTATTTGAATAGGAAAGGATGATACTAAAAAGGTAAAATTAAGAGTTGAGAGAGGAATGAGAGGAGATGGAGAGACAGAATTGGGTAAACTATCTCACATGTAAGAGGCAAGGGGAAATTGTTATAATGGAGGGGAAGAACAGGAAGGCAAAAGGGAATGAGTTAACCTTATTCTCATTGAATTTGACTTAGGGAGTGAATGACATACACAGTAAATAGGGTATCTCACCCTACAGTAGAGTACAGGGGAAGAGGATGAGAGGGGGGATAATGGAAGGGAGGGCAGGATGGGGGTGAAGGAAGTTGGAAGCACACACTTTTAAAAAGGGACAGGATAAAAGTATAGAATAGAAAAAGTCGGAGGTGGGATAGGATGGCAGGAAATATAGTCAATCTTTCACAATATATCCACTATGGAAATGTTTTGCGTAACTACAGATGTACAACCTATGTTGAATTGCTTATCTTTCCAGTGAGTGTGCATGATGAGGGAGGAAGGGAAAGAGTCTGGAATCCAAAGTTTTAAAATCAAATGTGTAATATATATATATATATATATATATATATATATATATATATATATATATATATATATATATATATATATATATATAATTAGTATGATTATTTTACATGTAACTGGGAAATTATATATACAGGCACTGTCAAATTGAGATCCATCATGCCCTACTGGAAAGTTGAAGGGGGAATGGGGGAAGATATGGAAGAAAGGGATATTCAGTGGGATCATTGTTTTGGGGTCGTGGTTAGGGAAAATTGGGGTGAAAATTTATAACTCAAAATCTTGTTTAAATGAATGATGTAAACTAAAAAATAACAAAAAGAGGAAAAGAAATATTTTTTATAAAGAATTCTATCACTGAAGCTTGAAATAATATAGAATATAAATATCGGATTTTTCAAAATTTTTATTTGAAGTATTTTAAAGACTATACACACACATGTATATAATATCAAAAGACACAAGTAACCTTCAAGAATAAGAAATCTCAGCTAGTTAAGAGACTGAAAACATAACCAGTCTTACTAAGACAATTCCAGTGCACAATGATCAATCAGGTAAAATTTAAAATTATGTTCCCAACTTGCTAAAGAGAAATTCCCACAGCTTTAATGAAATAAATTGCATTTTCTTATATTTTTTGCCCTTTTACTTATGCTTTAGGTAACTGATGATGATGGGTCCTCATCACCAAAACAATAAAAAAGGACATATTTATCTCTGTTCATCTTTACTCATGACATGTTCCCTTTTATAGAGAGTGTGGGGATAAATCATGCATAACCTGTTCATTTCAAGTTTTGCTTATAAATGAACATATGTAGAAGTAGTAAAATAGTATAGTGGAAAGTACATTTTGCCATACTTAGAAAAACTGAATTTTAGTTCTGACTTTGGACGCAAAAATAATTTCCTCAATCTGTATTTTATTTTCTGCCTTTTATATGGTGAGGGTGTTAGATTAGATGATCCATAAACCCTCTTCTATTTTCAAGATTCTCAAGGCATAACATTTCTAATTGGACTTGATAAAGCACTAGACACTTAGTAAGGAAGATAATATCATCCATTTTTTTTTATCAAACTATTCCTGCAATAATTTAGTCCAACACTTACTTTTACTAGTTTTGTGATGATGGGTGACTTCCCCAATGTTCAGTTTCCTAAAATATGATAATGGTGATCATAATAATTGTAGTATTTGCAAACATTTGTTCTAATATTAAAATAGAATAATATACTCAATGATTATAAGAAACTGTAAAACACAATTTAAATGACAGGGATGATGATGATGATGATGATGATGATGATGATGATGATGATGATGA
>NW_027187361.1:7663569-7670435 GCF_028583685.1 Petaurus breviceps papuanus | reverse complement strand
GATGATGATGATGATGATGATGATGATGATGATGATGATGATGATGATGATGATGATGATGTTGATGTGATGTTGAGGATGCATTCACTTTACGCAAAAAAAAAAGAAAAAATAATATACTTTCTTAAATTTGGGCATATAAATAAATAAATGTATTTCCAGTGCTTAAGTATTTTGACTATATTCAGCAATTCCATAATATAAGTTTATTGCTCATCCAATAAGAATTCATTGGTTCAACAACTTGTAACTCACACCATCATTTTCACATGACATTTATGTAATTTTTCCTCATCTTTCAGTAGCTATGAATACATGTAAAAAGTCTAAGAGTCATTTGATTTTTTTCTGTTTTAGAAGGGAACTGAAATTATAGACTATTAGTTGCATAGGTCTCTCTGCAGAAATATCATAGAAAATAATTCATCTTACTGCCACAATTGTTAATCTTTGGTGGTTTCATGAAGAGCTGTATTTCTTCATCTTTATGAACAATTAAAAATCAATTTTCAGAAAGTGAAGAAAAATCAAGACCTGTCATATCCACTCTGAAGAAGATTTTGTTAAGTGGTATAACTTATTACACATCCTAATATGTGAAAAACAGGTTTCCCAATATATTGGTAGTACAACTGTATTTAGAAATGTAGCCTGTGTTGTTAAATATCTTTCTTATGCTCTCTATAAATGATTTCAAATTATTCTCTGATTCTAATAGGAGAAAAATAACAAAGGAGGACTGGATTTAAATTTGATATTTTTTTAATATATTAGGCTAAATAGTGGTATTTAGATAAAGGCATCCATTTCTTTTTGCTTTTTCTTCCCTAATCTCCACCTCCACAGGCCAAAACAATTCAACTATTTTAAATGTTCACACAAATTAAAACTTAAGATGTTAAGAAGCCCCATGCACATTCTAATAGGGACAATGTGTAAACAAATGAGTATACAAAGAAGTATTCATTGCAAATGTGAGATTATCTCAAAAAGAAGACATAAGAGTTGGGGGAAGAAACAGAATGCTAAGAAAAGTCTCTTGTAGAAGGTGGGATTTGAATTATCTTGAAGGAATTCAGAGAAGTTTGCTTTGAATTCAAGAAGAATTGTGTTCAATTCCTATCTCTTACACATACACACACTCATATATGTACACATAAGCACATACATACATGCATTTGTATATATACACTACACCTCTATTTGTGTATGCACATAAATATACAAACATATTGTGTATATATATATCACATATAAGTAGATGTGTTTATATGTTTGTATATTAAAAGGCTATCCCATGACCCATTAAGATAGTCAAAATCTCAGCTTTGTGACCTTTCAGCTATTGAAATGCGCGTTCCTTGGGCTGAAAGTATATTAGTTAACAGGAGAATAAAAAAGAAGGATAAGAGGGGAGAGGAGGGAAAAATTTCAGGCATCGCTGAAAGCCTGTTTAAATGCCTAGAACAGAGGGTGGGGTCTAGATGGTAGAGAAAAGGCAGGGATTCGCCTCTCAAAACCCCTCCAAATACCTATATAATGGCATAGAACAATTCCTGGGGCAGCAGAAGCCACAAAAAGATGGGGGAAAGTAATTTGTCCCAACCAAAAACAACTTTAAAGGTCAGCAGGAAAGGTCTATGGCACATAGGTGAGAGTGAAACGCAGTTCAGCTCAGTACCTACCAGCATAGGCCCAGCTCCAGCAAAAAAGGAGCAAGCATTGGAAGCCACCGAATCAGCAGCCCAAGAAGCTGCTTCCGCAGCTCACAGCTGGCAGATGGCAAGAGGGATGAACAACTGACCAGAATGAAATTACAGGAGTCTCTTTGCTAGCACTGAGGCAGAACTTTGTTGCTTTGCCCACACTCTGATAAGGGTCCCAGTTCTAGGTGGCAATCCCAAAGTAAGGAGGAGCATTTCAAACCAGAATTTGTGACTGCAGTGAAATAGGAACCCTCCTTACAATTCCAGGGCAGAAAGGAGTGTTTGTGGTGGTTCACAGACCAGAGTACAGGCCAGGAGATTAGTAAGCACACCTATCCTTAGACCAAAGACTTTGAAGGAACTGAAAACTTATAAGGCCATAGAAATATCTCTGAAAATAGCTGAACAAAAACCCTGAAACTTGTAATAGTACACCCTCTAAAATCAATAAATAGTCTGGTAAAAATGAACCAACAACGCAAAAAAAAATTCTGACCAAAGAAAGTCGCTATGGTAACAAGAAATATTAGAATAGACTGAGTAGAAGATAACAAAGTCAAAGCTCCTACATGAATAACCTCCAAAAAAAATATAAATTGATCTCAGCCATGGAAGAGCTCAAAAAGGATTTTGAAAATCTAGTAAGAGAGGTAGAGGAAAAATGGGAAGAGAAATGAAAATGATGCAAGAAAATCATGAAAAATGAGTCAACAGCTTGGTAAAGGAGATACAAAAAAATTGAAGAAAAAAATGTGTTAAAAAACAAACTAAGCAACATAGTAAAAGAGGTGCAAAAAGCTAATGAGAAGAATGCCTTAAAAAGAAGAATAGCCTAAACAGAAAAAGAGGTAAAAAAATTATTTGAGAAAAAAAAAAAACCTCCTTAATAAGTAGAACTGGTCAAATGGAAAAGGAGGTACAAAAGAGCACTAAAGAAAATAAAACCTTAAATATTAGAAAATGGAGCAAATGGAAGCTAATGGCTTTGTGAGAAATCAAGAAACAATAAGATAAAATGAAAATAATGAAAAAAATAGAAGACAATGTGAAATTTCTCATTGGAAAAAGAACTGACCTGGAAAATAGATCTGGGAGAGATCATTTTAAAATTATTGGACTACCTGAAAACTATGATCAAAAAAAGATCCTGGACAGTATCTTTCAAGAAATTATCAAGGAAAACTGCCATGATATGCTAGAAATACAGGGTAAAATATAGGCTGAAAGAATCTACCATTCACCTTCTCTTAGGGATCCCACAATGTAAAATCTCAGAATTGTAACTAAATTCTCAAGATCCAGGTCAAGGAGCAAATATTGTAAGTAGCCAGAAAGAGAAAATGCAAATATTGTGGAGTCACAATTATAACACTAGAATCATCAGCTTCTACATTAAAGGATTGGACGTCTTGGAATATGATATTCCAGAAGACAAAAGAACTAACACTACAACCAAAAATCAGCTACCCAGAAAAACTGAGTATAATCCTTCAGGGGAAAAAGGGAGATTCAATGAAATAGAAGGCTTTCAAGCTTTCTTGATGAAAAGACCACAGCTAAATAGAAAATTTAACTTTCAACTACAAGACCCAAAAGAAGCACAAAAAGGTAAAAAGGAAGAGGAAGTTATAAAGGATATATTAAAGTTAGAAGCAAATCACTTTTGAAGAGGTACAGAGTGAAAGGAAAGAGAAAGAATAGAATAAAAAGGGAAGGAAAGAAGGGAGAGAAAGTAATAGTAAGTGTGAAAAAATTGAAGCAAATTTATCTAATAAAATCCTCATTTTTCAAATGCATAGAAAATTGAGTCAAATTTATAAAAATAAGAGCCATTCCCCAATTGAAAAATAATCAAAAGATATGAACAGTTTTCAAATGAAGTAATTTAAGCTATCTATTGCCACATTAAAAAACAAATTCTAACTCACTATTGATTGGAGAAATGCAAATTTAAAGAATTTTTATGTACTACCTGATTCCTGTTGGATTGGTAAATATAATAAAAAGGAAATGATAAATGTTGAATAGGATGTGGGGTAAATAAAACATTAATGCACTGTTGGTAAAGTTGTGAACTGATTCAGCCATTCTATAGAGCAGGTTGGAACTATGCCCAAAGGGCTAGAAAGCTTTGCATACCCTTTTACCTAACAATACACTACTTCATCTGTATCTCAAAATAGAAAAAATATAAATAAAAAAGGAAAAGGATATATATGTACAAAAAATTTATAGTGGTTCTTCTCTGGTAGCAAAGACTTGGAAATTGAGGAAATGCTCATCAGTCACGTAATATAAGATTATGATGGAGTTCTCTTGGGTTATAAGAAACGATGAACAGAATAAAGAAAAATGCTATCCACATTTAGAGAAAGCCCTGAGGAATCTAAACGCAGATTGAAGCATACTATTTTCACTTTTTCTTTTGTTTTGATTTTTTTTCCTTTTTCCCTGTTTCTTCTTTCACAACATGATTAATATGGAAAGATGTTTAACATGATAGAACATGTATATCCTATATCAGATTGCTTGCTATCTTGGAGGGAGTGAGGGGGGAGAATTTATATCTCAAAACCCTATAAAAATGAATATTGAAAAATATCTTTAGATGTAATTATAAAAAATACTATTAAGTGCAAAAACAAACAAAGAGATAAAACCAGCAACAACTGATGAGCAGGATGCCCTTATGAAAAAACCCTGGAAAGACTTAAATAAGCTGATGCAAAGTAAAATGTACTGTGTTCAAAGTAACGGCAATATTGTAAGATGATTATCTGTTAATGACTTAATTATTCTCAGCAATATAATGATCCAAGACAAGTCTGAAGACCTTATGTTGAAAAATTCTATCCATCCATGGAGAAAGAACTGATGGTGTCTGAATACAGACTGAAGAACACTTTTCTTCTGGCTTTATTTTTCTTGAGGGTTTAGTTTTGGTGTGTATTTTATTTCACAACAGGACGAATATGAAAATGTTTCTCATGACTACACGTGTATAACCTCTATATTTAATTTCTTGCCTTCTCAAGGAATGGAACTGGTGAGAGGAGAGAATTTTGAACTCAAAATTTTAAAACAAAAGAATTATTTTAAGTTTCAAAATAAAACAATAAATAAAATTTTAAAAATTACTAAAATAGAAAAAAAAAAGAAAATGCTCTGAGTAGAGCAATGGTATATCTTTGAGACAGTAGCTGAGAGACCAGTGTCACTAGATCATAATATACATGGAGGGAGGTATAACGAGATTTGTAAAGGGTGAGGGGATCAAGTTATGAAGGATTTTCAATACCAAACAAAAGATTACATATTTGATTCTGAAAGTGACAGGGAGATTTTTGAGTGTGAGGGGAATCTGTCTGCAGGGTTGGTTAGAGAGAGAAGAAACAAGACAGGTAAGAAAACCTAGAAGCCAACAATTTAGAAGTAAGATGATAAGAAATAGTGTTAGAATAGAGGAAGCCATATTCAAGGAATATTGCAAAGGTAGAATCTATAGGATTTAGGAACAGATTATACACAGGGAATGATCTGAGTAGTAAAGGAAGACACCAACATTATGAGCATGTGAGCCTGAGGGTATTGAGGAACAGTTGACAGGAAAATTAAAATGAGGGAAGGACTGGGATGAGGTAGGGAGGCTAATCATTTCAGTTTTGAACATTTTGAATTGAAGTTCACAATGTCCAGTAGGCAACTGGAGATGTGAAAATGGAGGTTAAGAAAGAGATTAGACATAGGTCTAATCATTGTGTAAATCATTTTAGGAGAAGGGATAAAACATCAACGCAAAAATAATGATTATATATATATATATATATATATATGTGTGTGTGTGTGTGTGTGTGTGTGTATATGAATCAGGGAGTTACGAAAGAAAATTAGGTGTACCTAATAAAGTCCTTACTGAGGCATATGTGTGTGTGTGTGGTATATGTCTTGTAGTACATGGGGTAGATAGAGGGGAAAGGGAGTTTATATCAGGGAAAAAATTCCCAAAGGTTACAAAATTCTACCTATCTTAAAAGTAAGGCAGGGTTAGAAATTCAACAGAAAAAGGGGAGGGTATTACATGTATAGAGAATATACTGAAGGAAAGCACATATGGATGAAAGTACAGTGCATCTTTGGTGGAGAGGGTGGTATCTATTACAGTGCTCTGTATAATCTAAAAACTAATAAATATTGCTAGCAATTTATATCTAAATTAAAGAAAGGCAGAGGTAGTATGGTACGGTAGTGAAAATAAACTGAATTAGTCAAATCAAAGCTAATTATTCTATGAGGCAACAAGAATCAGCCAAACATAATCTAAAACATGAAAAATAGAAGAAAATGTAAAATATTTCATTGGAAAAACAACTGACATGGAAAAAGAGTTTAAAGATGGATAATCTAAGAGTTATTGGTGTACCAGTAAGCCATGATGAAAAAAAGAGTCTGCACAACATTCAAGAAATCATAAAGTAAAACTGCCCTGAGGTTCTAGAACCAGAGGGTAAAATAGTTATTGAAAGAATACACCAAAACACCTATGGAAAGAGATCCCAAACTGAAAACTTCCAGAAATATTATAAGCAAATTCCAGAATTATCAGGTCAAGGAGAAAATACTTCAAGCAGCCAGAAAGAAACAATTCGAATATAATGGAACTACAGTCAGGATAACACAGGGCCTAGCACCTTCTACATTAAAAGACTGAAGGGGTTAGAGTATGATATTTCATGAGGCAAAAGATCTTGGACTGCAATCAATGATCAACTATCCAGTAAATCTGAGCATAATCTTTCAGGCAAAGCAATTGTGTTCCAATGAAATAAGATATTTCCAGACTTTACCGATGAAAAAGCCTGATCTCAAAGGAAAATTTGATCTCCAAATATGAGAATCAAGAGAGACATAAAAAGGGAAGCAAGGAAAACTAACTTACATGCATGCATGCACATACACACACACACACAAACACACAACTTGTTCTTCAACAAGAGCAAACTGTTAAAATACCTATAGCGGAAGCTAATACATGTGAAAATTGATATTTGTATAATTATCACCACGACATTTAAAAGGGATATTGCATAAATTAACTAAAGTGATAAAAAAAACTAATTAAGGGGTACAAAGGGATTGTAATGGGAGAAGAGGAAAGGGGGA
>NW_027187361.1:7578845-7663559 GCF_028583685.1 Petaurus breviceps papuanus | reverse complement strand
AGGGGAAAGAAAAGGGTTGTGGTTAGAAGGGTGGGAAGAAGTAGCAAGGGGGAAGGGTAGAAAAAGGGAAGGGAGTTGTTAGGGATGGAAAACTGAGGGAGGTGGTTGTCAAAATGAAAACTTTTATGGAGGGGAAGAAAGAAGGGAGAAGTAAAAGCATAAACAGGGGAGGCAATAAAATGGAGGGAAAGACAGATAATATTCATAATTGTGAATGTGAATTGGATGAAATCTCCCATATAATGGAGGCAGATATCAGAATGGATTAAAAACCATCAACCTACAAAAATTGCCTGCAAGAAATACATTTGAAACAGGGGGATACATGCAGTGTAAAGGTAAAAGGCTGAAGTAGAGTATATTATGCTTCAGCTAAACTAAAAAAAAGCAGGGTAGCAATCCCTATCTCAGACAAAGCAAAAATAGATGTAATTAAAAGGGATAAGGAAGGAAACTACATCCTGCTAAAAGGCACTATTGGCAATGAAGCAATATCATCACTAAACTTATATGCACCATGTTGTATAGAATCCACATTCTTAGAGGAGGACTTAAGGGAGTAAGAGGAAGAAAAAGAGAGCAAAACTATCCTAATGGGGGAACTCAATTTCACCCTCTCTGAACTTGATAACACTAACAACAATATAAATAAGAAAGAAGTTATGAAGGTGATTAGAATTTTAGAGAATGTAGATATGATAGACCTCTGGAGAATACTGAATAGGGATAAAAAGGAATATACATTCTTCTCTGCAGTACATGGCATATACACAAAAAGTGACAATATAGTAGGGCATAACAACCACACAATCCAGTGCAAAAAGGCAGAAATATTAAATGCATTATTTTCAGAACATGATGCAATGAAAATTAATAGTAATAAAGGACCATGAAAAGATAGACTAAAAACAAAGTGGAAACTAAATAATTTAATTGTAAAGAATGAGTGGATCAAACAAGGCATCAGAGAAATAATCAGTAACTTCATTCAAGATAATGATAATAATGAGACAACACACCAAAACTTGTGGGAAACATCTAAAGCAGTTCTTAGGTAAAGTTTTATATCTCTGAATGCTTGCATGAATAAAATAGAGCAAAAGCAGATCAATGAATTGGGCATGCAACTGAAAAAAAAAAACTTAAAAAAAGCAAATTGAAAATTCCCAATTAAATACTACATTAGAAATGCTGAAAACCAAAGGAGACATTAATAAAATTGAAATCAAGGAAAACATTTAACTGATAAATAGAAGTAAGATCTGGCTTTCCAAAAATAAATAAATAAAATTGATAAACCTTTGGTCAATTTGACTTTTAAAAAGGAGAAAATCAAGTTACCAGTATCAAAAAAATGAAAATGGTAAATTCACTTCCAATGAAGAGAAATTAAACCAATAATTAGGAATTATTTTGGCAATTGTATACCCATAAATTTGACAATCTTAGTGAAATTGATGAATATTTACAAAAATATAAGTTGCCCAGATTAACTGAAGGGTAGGTATAATATTTAAGTAACCTCATCTCAGGAAAAGAAATTGAACAAGCCATCAATGAATTCTATAGGAAAAAAAATCCAGATGAATTTATAAGTAAATACTATCAAAAATTTGAAGAACAATTTATTCCAATACTTTATAAACTATTTTGGAAAACTGGAGAAAAAGTAGTTCTATCAAATTATTTTTATGACCTAAATATGGTCCTGATACCTAAATCAGGAAGATCTAAAAAAGAGAAACAAAATTATAGACAAATTTCCCTCATGAATATAGATGCAAAAATTTTAAATAAAATATTTGCAAAAAGACTACAGCAACTTATTATGAGAATAATACACTTTGGTCAGGTAGGATTATTTCCAGTAATGCAAGCATGGTTCAATATTAGGAAAACTATCAGTAAAATCTATCATATCAACAACAAAATGAGTAGAAACCATATGATTATCTCAATAGATGTAGAAAAAGCTTTTGACAAAATACAATATCCATTCCTATTAAAAATACTAGAGAGTATAGAAATAAATGGAGTCTTCCTTAAAATAATTAGCAGTATCTATCTAAAACCATTCGTAAGTATTATATGTAATAGGGATAAGCATTTCCAATGTGATCAGGGGTGAGAGAAGGATGTCCACTATCGTCCCCTCATATTCAATTTGGTACTAAAAATGTTAGTTATAGTAATAAGAGAAGAAAGAGAAAATCAAAGGAATTAGATTAGGCAAGGAAGAGAATAAGCTGTCACTCTGTGTGGATGATACGGTGATATACTTAGAGATTTCTAGAAAATCAAGTAAAAAACTATTTGAGATAATAAATTAATTTTAAAAAGTTTCAGGATACAAAATAAACTCACATAAATCTTCAGCTTTCCTATATATCTCTAATGAAGCACAGCAAGAAATTGAAACAGAAATTCCATTTAAAGTTACAGTAGACATTATTAAATGTTTGTGAATCTACCTGCCAAAACAAACCCCGCAACAATATGAACACAATTACAAAACATTTTTCACACCAATAAATTGAGATCTAAATAACTGGAAAAACATCAGTTGCTCATGGCTAGGTCAAGCCAATAAAATAAAAATGATAATTTAACCTAAATTAACTTACATATTTAATGCCATATCAATCAACCTACCAAAAAAAATCAGTTAATAGAGCAAGAAAAAATAATAATAAAATTCCACTTTCCTCCTAATTTTTGTTACATTGATTTTATTTGTACAAAATCTTTTCAGGTTAATTTAATCAAAATTACCCATTTTGCATTTCATAATGCTCTCTATCTCTTATTTGGTCATAAATTATTACCTTCTCCATAAATATATCAGGTTAACTATTCCTTGCTCTCCCAAATTTCTTATGTTAGCCTTTATATCTGGATCATGTACCCATTTAGACTTTATTTTGGTATACTGTGCCAGTTTCTGCCATATTGTTTTCTAGTTTTCCCAACAGTTTTTGTCAAATAGTGAGTTCTTATCCCCAAAGTGAAACACAAAAGAGAGAAAGTAATTTGTTTTAATCTGTATTCAGACTCTGTAATTCTTTCTCTTGATGTAGATACATCTTTCCATTGTGAGTCTTTTGGAGTTGTCTTATAACCTTGCATGGCTGAGAGAAGCACAGTAAATTAAAGTTATTTGTCACAGATGCTATGTGTCTGTAATTCAGTACAAAGTTCCCCAGGTTTTGCTCTCCTCACTCAACATCAGTTTATCAGGGTTATTATGAAGTCCATCTGCTACTTATTTTTATTATATTATATTTATTATTTTTATTATTATATATATTGCTTTCTTATAGCAAAAATCTATTCCATTACATTCATTTACCACAACTTGTTTAGCTATTACCCAATTGATGGGCGTCCTCTTGATTTCCAATTCTTCACACCACAAAAAGAGCTGCTATAAATATTTTTGCACATACTTTCTCTGTTTTGTATTTCACTTTGTTTCATTCCTTCTTTCTCATTGTTTGTTCCATTGGTTATAATTCTTCTTTACAACTTTACTAATGTTTAATGTGAAGGAATTTGTAGCACCTATATCAGATTGCATGCCGCTATGGCGGGGGGGGGGGGGGTTTGGAGACAGACGATGAGAAAATTTGGAAGTCAAAGGATTGTGGAACTGATTCTTGTTAAGTAAAAGTAAATAAATATATAAATTTTAATAAAAAGGAAAAAAATGAGTTTTTATGGAGAATAAAAGATAATGATAGAGAGATAGAGCATAAATTTTGGAGAGAAAGTGCACGCTCAACATGGCAGGAATAGGAAGGAAAAGCAAAATAATAAGAAAAAAGTAATAGAAGTAAGATTTCTTCTTATTATGGTGGAAACCTACCATAGAAATACTTGCTATAGAAGTAAAGAAGGAAAAAGATAACTGAATGTATTAGAAAAGTTTGAAGGCTAGAATAGAGGATGCCAAGAATCTTATTAAAGAAAGGGTATTGTCAAGAAAGAATATTATAAAAGTGGATTTAAAGGAATGAGGAGAGATGAGATTTTTTCATGGTCACAATGCATAGTGTGATAAGGAATCAATTGGAGATAAATGGAAAGATAGAAACACAACTCTAAGCATTCAATTGAGTTTATAAAGAATTAGTTCTAAAAAGAGTCAGGCAGATCAGTTGCATGACTGATTCCAGAAGAATTTAAAAATTTGGGTCAGACAATAAGTATTTATTAGGTGGCTACTCTATGTCAGGACCTCAGCTTAAGATTTGATGTGAAGAAAACATGAATGCAGGTACTGGAAGTAACCAGGGTTTGAGTATTAGTAGTGTTAAAATAGTAAAAAGAAAAAAGGTAAAGGATATTAAGGGTAGAGATTCTTACAATATGGAAATGAATGGGAATATAATCTAAGCTATGAAAAAAGAAAAATAAAAACAATAAAGAAATGATAAGTGAGGATTACAGAGAATGACAAAGGGATTGTAGATCATTAAGAGTTCCTTGATACTTAAGTGACTTAGGAAGGAAGGTCGGAGACAAGAAATCCATGATTTAAATTTTTGTCCATAGAGCAATTTTAAAGAACAGTAAAGTTTAGGCTAAGACTACTTCAATTTGAAGCAGAAATAAGGTGTTAATATTTATCATAAGAAGTATAGAGGAACTGAGCAGCCAGGGAATCAGATAGGTCATCAACATGAATATTCAAGTGACCAAGAATAATGCCAAGTCACAGGAGAAATTGAATACTGAAATCATTGAAGAAGATGGGAAAATACCCTGGTTATCACCTGCTCTAACATCACTTCTCCAAGTGCCTTTTCTAAATCTTGAAAGTATAAATTGCTAGACTTTTTCTTTGTTTTTTTTTCCTTCATGTACTCTTATGACAATTCAATGAAACTTATGTACCCTATCTCAGAATTAAGTGTGTAAAAAATAAAAATGAATACAAAGAAAACCAATTATAATGAAATGCTCTCTGCAGTCTATATTAATAGACTGCAGTCATGTATTATCTAGCAGCAGATCTAATAATCATGGCAATACTAAAGCAATGATAAGGCTAAATTATATTTCAGGATATATACAGCAATTGTAATATGATTTAAAATATCTGACTTCTGGAGACTGAACCAAAATTGCAGATTAGAAGCAGCAAACCAGATGTACTCTCCCAATATTCCCCTCTAAATAATTAAAATAACTTCTCAAATCAAAATTTGGAGTAGCAGAGAGAAAAAGGTATAGTGAGTCATTTTTCCAATCTAAAACAACTTCATGGGAAATAAAGAGGAAAGTTTTGTGATACTAGGGCTGCTTGTTAGTCCAGAACACACATGGCAGCAGCACCAGCATTGGGTTCTGGTAATTACCCCAGTTGCAGCAGCATTTTAAAGAGCTTTCAGCCCAAAGAGGTTAAAAGAATACATATACATACATAAACGCACATATATGCATATATGTGTGTGTATATATGTATATATATATACATGCGTGCATGCATCAAGTTGGATATACAAGTCTGTATTACACAATTCAGAACTACAAGGGAAAGAAGATAAGAGATATGGGGCAGAGGGAATTAAAAAGGGAGGACTGATTAAGGGAGGCAGTGACCATAAGCAAAACAGACTTTAGAAGAGGGCCAGGATAAAAAGAGAGAGAAGGATAAACAAAAGAAAAGGGGTTGAAGGAAAATACATAGGAAGCATAATTGTGAGTGCAAATGGAATAAGATCAACTATAAAGTGGATGTGGATAGCAGAAGGGATTAGAAAACAGATTTCAACGATATGTTGTGTTCACACTTGAAATAGTAGGTCACACCTAGAATTAAAATAGAGGGCTAGAGAAGAATGTCCCATGAAGCAAAAAAAAAAAAAAAAAAAAAAAAAAAAGCAGGGATAATCTTAGATAAATCAAAGGCAATAATAGATCTAATTAAAAGAGATAATCAGAGAAACTACATTTTTGCTACAGGACATTTAGGTTGCACAGTGGATAGAGTGCCAGGAATAGAGTCAGGAGGATTCATCTTACAGACTTCAAATCTGGCATAAGTCACCAGCTGTGTGACCCTGGCCAGTTGTTTAATTCTGTTTGCCTCAATTTCCTCATCTGTAAAATAATCTGGAGAAGGAAATGGCAAATAACTCTAATATCTTTACCAAGAAAACTCCCAAAATAGGGATATGAAGTGTCAGACACCATTGAAAAATTATTGAACAATAATATCTAAACATTTTGCTAAACGTTACCACAGAAAATGAAGTAATATAAAAAAATACCTCAAGTTTCTCCCATAAAGGCTCAATTTCTCCAATATATAGAAAAGTGAATCAAATTTCTAAAAGTAAGAGTCATTCTCTAGCTGATAAATGGTCAAAGGATTTGAGTAGGCACTTTTCAGAAGAAGAAATCAAAGCTATCTGTGGTCATATATAAAGTGCTCTAAATTGCTATTGATTAGAGGAATCCAAATTAAAACAATTCTGAGACATCACCTTACACATATAAGAAACGAAATTTCTGAAGAGGATGAGGGAAAATAGATACACAAATAAATTATTATTAGAGGGGAGAACTGATCCTAATGTTCTGAAGAACAATTAGGAACTATGCCCACAGGATTCTCAAATTGTGTATAACCTTGGTCCAGAAATACAACTACTAAATCTGTACTGCCAAGACAGCAAAAAAAAGGGAATATAATCTACATGTACAAAAATATTTATTGCAGTTCATTTTATCATCGCAAAGAATTGGAAATTAGGGGTATGCTCATCATTTGATGAATGGCTGAATAAGTCACAACATATTATAGTGATGGAGTACTATCGTATTATAAGAAATAATAAGGATTGTGGCTTCAGAAAAAAAGGGAAGACTTCTATAAACTGATGCAAAGTGAAATTAGAAAAACCGAATCATTGTGTAAAGCAAAACAATGTTGTAATCATAACCAATTGTGAAAGACTTGATTGCTCTGATTAATATGATGTTCCAAGACAATTCCAAAGGACTCATAATGAAAAAAAATGTTATCCACCTGCAGAGAAAGAACTTGTGAACTCTGAATGGAAATTGAAGTATAATTTTCTTGCTTCATTTATTTTTAGTTGCTTTTAGGAATATGCTAATATGGAAATGTTTCGCATGATTTCATATATAATGGATACCATTTTGCTTGCCTTCAGAATTGTCAGGAGAGAGGAACGAGGAAGGAAGAGAATTTAGAATTTAATGTAAAAAGAAAAGAATTTTTAAAATGTTAAAAATATCTGATTTCTATTCATGAAAAATTAATATGTAGTACTAACACTACTTTAATTGGTTGCCTACATAAACAATTAAAGGAAATGCTAAACTTGAGTTTGAGGTTAGTTAATTTAAAGGCATATTTTTTTTTCTCCCTGAAAGTTTAGAGATCCTCTGAAGCCCAGCCACAGATGTCTTGAAGGTCTGAGGAATATATTTTGAGAATTCATGCCATTTAGGGAATGGTAAAAGTCTGAGTCTTTGTTTTGTTTTCTTTATCTAGTTGCCTATTTCATTCAAGAGCTAATTGAAATACATCCTGTAAGAATTATAAGGACCAATTGCATGGCACAATTCACTTTATGCTTTTAGTTTCCTATTGATTTTGATGTTCAATATATTGGGGTTGTGATTATGTACAGAAAGTCAATTCAAGAATATACATAGGCAGAAGATTTAAACATAATCCCCATATCATCAGCTAGTCATTTTCTGTCTTTTAAAATAAATTAACTTCAGTGTGTGTCATTGTGTGTGTGCCCAGTGTTATTTGACTACCCATCTTCAGCATCTTCTCATTTTTACTTCAAATATAGTATTCATGATACAAAGGCAAGAGGATTATTTATTTTGTACAAGCCTATGCCTTCTCTTATTTCTCACTCCTGAATACCATTTTCCCATATATTTATAGCCAGTTTTTCCATTCTTCCTTCAAAATCAATAAGCATGAAGATATTAAAATCATTTAATTTGAGGGCTTTATGAAGTTCTTTATAATTTTTCCCCATTTATTTCACTTTCAGAGGCAGAGTTTTAATTATCTTCATATGAGTCTTTTTTTTTTCAAATCTTATCATGAGCACTGTAATGGGAGGTAAAAAACATTCCATGATATGATGTTTCTACATATCTTTTAATTCATTGAAGACCAAATGAGATATATATAAAACAGTTACTATATGTTAAGCAACATCAAGGATACAAATCCCAAAGTCAGTCAATCTGTTTTGTCCCTCACACTGTTTATATTCTAATAGGTGGACAGAATATATATCTGACAGAGATGACCAGTAAGAAATATTTTAATTTGGAAAATGGAAACCAAATTGAGTATATATTGGCACACTTATCCATGATCAAGGTCAGTACTAGTTCGATGACATTTCTAGAACTGTTACAGGGGGGCCAAAGGCCATAAAGATTGATGCAAGCCAGGTGACAAGAAGATGGCAGTGTATATAAAAAGGGAGATGAAAATCAAGAACCAAGGATAAACATTTTTCTCTAGTTGTTTAGCAATAAAGGAGTGGAAAGATGCATACCAATAGCCAAGGGACATGAGAGGTATATGCCAATGCAATATTCACAGTAACCACAGCATCTATAAATATGCTGGTGTAGTTTTGAATCACAAAAGGTTACCAGACTCTCCACATGGAAGACAGAACCAAGACATTAATTCAAACACCAGAGAGTGGAATCCCAACACCACAAAGCCAAACCCACCATAGAAACCAAGAAGTTGGTAAACATAACCAATACAGTGAGCAACAACTTCCCCAAGGCTTCCCTCCATCAGACCTTCAAAACAAAACAGACTCCCTTAAGCAAAAATGTCTCTCTCTTACTCACACTAGCTGCTCTGACCCCACACTGCCTGCTCCCTGGTCTGCTGGTGCTCTCCTTTGCTTCTTCTGGCTCTACACTTCCTGTTCTACACTTTCAGTAAACTCCTCTAATCATGGGCTTCATTTGATTACATTTGACCTATTAAGGCAGGGAAGGTGTTCAAATTCTCTTAGAGAATTTGTTAAGGCACAGGGAAGATCTTCAAATTCCTATTACCATTACAACTGGATCAATAGAGATTTTTTAATTAAAACAATGGTGGAAATATTGGTATGTTTTTAGCCAACAATGAAAGGGGTTGTAAAGAGAAACTGAATTAAGGGAAGGAGTAGATATGATAGTGGAAAAAATAAATGATAGAAGACAGGGTCACATAGAAGTATTGGTCTTAGCAGAGTAATCAGACCAGTTCCCTCATAGTTTAGGCTTGTTACCGAAACAAAATGAGACACTCGTAAGTCATTGACAGTTAGCAAAAAGAGATTGACTTAGACAGATAAAAAGGAGACTATTCCACAGGGATAGGCATTGAGGATATCTTTATTTTATGAAGCTGAGCAAAATTTCCTGGTATGAATTACCCATCATTTTTAAGCACTCACAATCTATAAGGAATCCCTCTTCAACTTGGAATCTGTCCTGAATCTCCTCCATGAAAATAGTGAACACCTTCAAGAATCTTATTCTTCCTTCTTTATGTGCTCTGTTTTCTGCATGTTTAATTTACAAGTTATATATAGGCTGCATGGTGCAATGGAAACAGTGTTAGATCTTTATTTGGAAAACCTGCATGAAATTCTAAGCTCTGCTACTAACTTATTGTACAACCATGATCAAGTCACTTAAAACATTTGGGCTACAGGCTTCTCAAGTGCAAAATAAGGGTGTTAGAATTATATTAACTTAATTTCCCTTCCACCTCAAAACTAATCATCATAAATATGCTTATCAAACCAAAACTTAAAAGGAAATGGAATACTAAAATAATTGAAAGTAATCTAATAGAAAAATTAAGTATTCCATGCTCAGGAAATGAAATTATTTAAGTCATAAAGGAAATATAAAATGTGTGTGTGTTGAAGGAGAAGAGAAGGGGATTGTATGGATTTAAAGTTTATTTCAAACATTTAGACAGCAATTAATACCTATGCTACACAAATTATTATCAAGAATTGAGACATAAAGTCAACAAACATTTATTCTGTGCTCACTATGTGTCAAGCTCTTTATGATATTCCTTTTATAAGATAAATTTTTTCTTAATATTTAAACAAGAGGGGCAGCTGGGTTAGTGTAGTGAGTAGAGAGCCAGCCCCAAAGTCAAGAGGACCTGGGTTCAAATCCACCCTCAGAAGCTGACACATTTATTAGCTGCAAGGCCTTGGGCAAGTCACTTAACCTTAAATGCCTTGCCTTCACCCCTCCAACACACACACACATATTTATATATACACACATATATACACATACATCTATACACATATAAACTCATAAATATGTGTGTGTATATATATAAACAAGGAAGGAAGAAAAAAGAGAAAGAGAAATAAAGAAAAATCTCCCTATTAAATATCAATGTATATAAATATTACAGAAAATCTTAGTAGAAAGAGACGTATGTATGCTTATATGTGTGTGTGTTAACTATAGCAATAACTTTCTCTTTGTGTGAGGGTGTACATGGTTAAGAGAGAGATTATCTTCAATATTTCATGAGATCTGATTTTATTTGCCAGTAGGGGCTCCCTCTGTCAGCTCAGAAAAATATATGGCTTAGGGCATGATCTTCATGATTCCTAGGGCACCAAATGGTCATCATCTGGTAGCTAAACTTCTAGTAATGAATAGTTTCTGAACTTTATTAGGATTACCTCCCAAAATCAAATATAAAGATGATACAGCTTTTCATTTTACAAAATCTGTCAGAAATTTGTTTGGCTACCATATCCTTCTGAAACACACAGTATTCTTGCTCCCTCCATGAACCTTCAGAATATTCAATGGTTGAGTTCAACAAGTGTCTTCTTCACATTGAACATCATTCTAGACATTGTGTGAAATAAAAAGTTAAGCTAAAAAATGGTCACTGACCTCATGAGGTAAAAATTAGCACTTGAAAGGTTTGTCAGATATAAGAATAGACTATGATATAAGATAAAGTACTAATTAAGCAATCAAACAACTATTGATGAAAGAGTGAACATCTGAGTTGAATTGTGACGTGGAATTGTAAATATAGCAAATAAAGTATAAGGAAAAGACACAGATGTGGTAAAGAATGGCGTGTGAGGGGAGAAAGACAGTCTTGTTGATTTCGAATATCCAAATGGAGGTTGAATAACATGAGATAAGAGCAGAATCGAAGTGTGGTGTCAAATTTTTATGAGCCTCAAGTGCCAGGCATAGTTTGAACTTTCTTTAATAAGCAATAGGGAGTCATTGAAAGGTTTAAACAGAAGAATGAAATAAGGAAATTTTGAAGAAAGAAAATAATAACAACAGTATGAGTACTTGAGAGAAGGAAGAAAGTAAGACAACCCTTTTAGAAGTTGATTATAATGTCAGGAACTGGGGGGGGGATGACTACATATAATAGGGTGACAATATTAAAAATAGGACAGATGGTATGACCATGAAGAGGGGGAAGGAGAAAGGGATAAGCACTTATATAGGAACTTCTAAGGACCATGTGTTATGTTAAGCCCTTTTACAAATATTGCCTCTTCAGTCCTCATAACAACTCAGATATATATATATATATATATATATATATATATATATATATATATGTCATTTTTACTTTCATCATTTTACAGATGAAGAAACTAAAGCAAACAGTGATTTGCCCAGAGTCACACAGCTGGTAAATGCCAGAAGTTGGGTTTGAACTTAGGTTTTCCTGATTCCATGCCCACTCTTCTATCTACTGCTCCCTTATCTCTATGATAGATATTTGAAAATGATTTCAAACCAGTCTGGATATGAGACATGAACATTTTAATAATTTTGAGTATGAGTTTCAGTTGAGTCAAAGATAAAATCATTTTTTTAAAAAAATGAGCCCTTAGTAAATTTTGCTTTCAGTGACCAAAATATTTAATTAAGAAAGAAGTGTTGTAGTTGTTTTATTATGGGAAGGAGGTAGAGGAGAAGTAGTTTAGTGTGACTTTAGCTGGTAGAGGGCTTAACAATAGTATCATGAGAATTTCTTTAACATTTCAGATTATTGATTTAAGTGATGTATGTCCTGGATACAGATTATAATCTCTCTGTAATTTAGCACATGGCATCTGAGAGTTTTTTGTGTATGGAAATTTTATCATCCTCTTCCCAGTACAGTAAAGAACTGTCCCAAGTTTACCTGGGAAATTCTTTGGAATCTTATGTGAAGCTTTTTCTTTTTCTTTTTTTTTTTTGCTTTTTGGAGGGCAATTGGGGTGAAGTGACTTGCCCAAGGTCACATGGCTATTTTTTGTGTTAAGTGTCTGAGGCTGGATCTGAACCCAGGTCTTCCTGACTCGAGGGCCAGTGCTATAAAGCTTTTTCAAGATGCCTCCAGCTCCTAGTAATGCCTTTCCCACCCCATTACCTTGTCTCTACTTTCAGCAGATTTTTCCATATAGCTCTTGTAGTGGGCAGGGGAGGAAGAATATAATTACATCCTTGATTAAATGATTTGTAGCTCAGTCAGGCTCACAAAATCACAGAAGATACTGGAGTGGTTAATAGAGATGATAAGATATTAATGACTTTAAAGGTAAAGAAGCTTTTCACTGTTTTCCCTTAATATGATATGGAGAAGTTATCTTAATGGAATTATAGAGTTTCTAGATATTGTCAATGTCATCTAAGGACCTCCTCAAAAAAAGACACACTTTCTAGGGGACAGAAAATAAAGGCAGTTGAGACAGGATACAACTTTGAAGAATGTACCTCTGGAAGCAGAGAGAAGATTTAGCTATTAATTCAAGAGAGAATTTGCTTTGGCAGTAGTGAGTTGAGTTGTTGAAAGACACCAGCAGAGCAACCTGACCAGCAGAGAAAATGCATTTAGAGAGGGAGAGCATAAGAACAGGACAAAGTACAAAAGGATGTTAGGGCCTTTGAAATAGCAGAGATGTGTTCTGTCTTCACCACGTGAACATTTTACAGATAGGCTTCACTACCAACATAATTTATGTAAAGGTCCACTATTCCTACTGATTCAATCATGCTGTGTGTTGAAGTGGGAAAATGTGGTATAGGTTTATGGAGGGAATTTTTTTAGCTGCAATTTTTACTATACCATCCTAGTAATTGTTTTTGCTTTTACCTAATTGTGTTTACTGGTTGGCTATCAAAGGGAATCATACCTATGGTACTGATGAACTGAAGTTTTAGAAATATGATTTTTAAAAAATTCTATTTTTTTTATTTTAAAATTTCCTTTTTTTTCTGAACTTAAGAAATAAAACAAACATTTCTGTTGAGGTACAGGCTCTGGGAAAACCCTTGAACTCTGATTGAATCTTCCCACTTGATGAGGCATTTGCCTGAGCCCACAAACCTTTTGTTGCTAGGCCCAAATCTCTGTTACTCTTAACCTAGTTTAACCCTCCATTATCCAGCTACTTCCCACCCTTAATCCTATCAAAATATCTATTACCAAATCTGTTACCCTTAAACTAGCCTAGCCCTCCACTGTCTGTCATGTGCAGGTAGCCTTCAGTTATTTCCCACTTTTAATCCTATTACTGGAGTCTGACCTCAGTTCCATCAAAGATCCTCCTTAAACTCCTCCTCAAGACTCTCCCCAAGCCCATTTTCTAGACCACCCCTATACCCTTCCCACAGTAGTTCTGTATAAAGGATGCATCTTGCCTCGATGAGGTTCTGAGATTCAATCTAGCCCAGATTCAGTCTGTTTCAGATTGTTCTAGTACATTTCTCCATACAAGCCTCACAAATACTTGGGCTCCTTGAGAGTCATCTCATTAATAAACTTTGTTTTACTTTGACTGAGAGAAGGTGTGATTCGAATTCATCCAACAGGACCCTCCAGGTTAATATTTTGGGATCTTGAGCACCCCTAAACCCTAAACCTCAACATAAGGAGAGCTATTTCATTCAGGAATTCTTAACCTATGTTGCTTCGTGGTTCCCTTTAGGAGTCTAAAAAGGCCTTTAGAATCCTTCTCAGAATGTTTTTTTAATCTAAATTATTTAGAAAATTTTAATTGGAAGTTGTTTATAAGCATACATTTTTTTTCCCATTCAAGTTCATAAAACATCTGAAGTGTATCCATGCAGAGTTCTTTGGACCTTAGATTAAGAATACTTTCCTCTAAGTGCAGCTAAGTGGCGCAGTGAAGAGAGCATGGGCCCTGGAGTCAGGAGGACCTGAGTTCAAATTTGGCCTCAGATATTTAACAGAAAAACTAGCCATGTGACCTTGGCCAAGTCACTTAACCCTAATTGCCCTACCTTCCCCCCTCCAAAAAAAAGCAAAAAAAAGAGAGAGAGAGAATACTTTCCCATAGAGGATTCTAATAATCACTTTTTTATTCAGCAGAGAATCAGAAGCATTAGCTGAATATTGCAAAATTTTGCTAAAAATTAAAAATAAAATATCCAGATAAGATATGTGAACCAAGGCATAACATGTCTATTCTTTTTTCAGAGATGAGGTTGAAAATTGTTTTACTTTGGACTTTCAGATAATTAAAAGCTCTGAAAAAAAGAAAGCCTGCAAGCTGCATTGAGTCAAGACAGGAAATATAATATACCCCTGTCAATTGCACTCTCTTCTGACAGATTCCTAATGTATGACATTATAGGAAATCAAGAAAGTAAAAACGAGGCTTTGCCCAAGGAGCCAAACTTAAACGGCTTTAACAGCAATTCAGATTAGTCATATTTGCTGTAATATAAATGATACATTAATCTTTCTTGTGAATGGCATTCTCAGGGGGTGCCCAGCACCCTCATCTCAGGTTAGTTGAAGGTTAGAAAGGCAACCTCCAAAGTGCTGATTCAAAAAATCACTGGCAGGCAGGCTACAAGATACCTTTAGTCCCCAGCAACATTCTTTGGAGAAATTCTAACAACTACTTGGGATCATCTCTGAGATGAAAATGAGAGGAGGGGGGAGGAGGGGAGGGAGAGAAGACAAATAGTATCCTCTTAGTATCTTCTTTGCTCTGACTGTTCTTTTTCCCCATGCTTCTGCCCTCAGTCCTACTCTCACTATGCAGCTGGTTTGTAAGACAGGAACTGTTTTCTTATTTTACCTGTTCTCCCCTATCCCATCTCTTCTTGTACTTGTTTTAGAATATCTAGTGTACCTTTTGGTTGTTATTGTTTTCGGAGCAGCTATATAAAATCACAGAAATAGACCGATTCTCCCTAGAAAAGGTTGTCTACCATCAAATTCTTCCAAGGTATATATAAGTGAAAGCACATATTTTCCTGAGTCTAAGATGTGAGAAGGGACCTATAGTGGAAAACTGAATGGGAAGGGAGGAGAAAGTACCTCAAAGAGAAAGAAGGAGTGGGAATGAAGAAGATTAATGCAGTCTCCCTCAAAATTTTGCCTTGTCCCCCCTTAACAATTTAACACAAATTAAGAGACCAGTGTCATACGTAAAATTATGAAAAAAGAGTAACTAGTTGGAAACTATAATATAGTCAATTGTGCTTTGACCTGTCATTTATGCTTCATATTTCTTAGTTTCTGATTGTGTCTAAGTCAAATCTTAAAATAAATACAGTTTATCATAGATTATATTAACACAAATTTGAATGAATTTTTAAAAAGATACTAAATTATTTTTATACTTAGTACTTTGATTAAGATACGTGAAAGTTGGGGTGGCTAGGTGGCGCAGTGAATAGAACACTAGTCATGGAGTCAGGAGGACCTGAGTTCAAATCTGGCCTCAGACACTTAACACACACACACACACACACACACACACACACACACACAAACTAGCCTGGTGACCTTGGGTAAATCACATAACCCCAATTGCCCTACCTTCCCCCCTTCAAAAAGCAAAATAATGATAAAAAAAATCTTCAAAAAAAAAGTACACCAAAGTCAATCTAGAAGAATTGAAATAGTCAAGTACTCATAAGCTATATACTCATTGTAATTTAAATTCTAAAGTTTTACCAGATCTCAGTATTAAATATATTCACCTATAACTTTTAGAAGCTACTTTTTTACTCCTTTTGAAAACTTGGGGAACATTTGCTCACTCTCAGTTTTCCAGTATCTCTCCTGTTCTCTGTGGTTCCACAAAAAATAATAACAATATTTTAGCCATTATATACATTTCTCAATGAGTATCTAGAGAGTAAAATCCTGAGCTCCTTACATGAGCTATGAGATTCCAAGTAGACCCTAATTTCTATTTTAAATAAATAGTTATGTGAGACACTTGTGATTCATTGCTTTTAGTTCTCATGCTAAATTATTCTAATAATGTAGTAGGAGGAAGGAAAGATTCTCTTTTATGTATACTTACAAGGTAGCTTTAAACTTTTACTTTTACATTTTTTAACAGCATAACTGCTAGACTAATTTTAAATTACAATCCAACTATTAAAGATGCTATCTCAAAACTGGCTTTTAAATTGGTTCAGTTTCAGCTTAAATTGAAAAGGAGAACAATGACTCATGACTCAAGCAATTTTCATCTGATCATCATGGTCTGTCCAGCCAGGAAGCAAAAAACAGCACTGATGGGAATATGAGGCTGAGAAATTGAGTTAATTCATTAAATGGCATGATAATGATAATAATGGTATAGTGACAGAAGAAGACAGTGAGAGGGGAAGGCCATCTCTGAAGTTGGGATGAGGATAAATTATTGATAATGAAGTCAGATTGTAGGGGACATGACTGTGAAATTCAGGGAATAGAAAAGGCATGAAAAAGAGGAAATGCTTTTATCTCTTATCTTATACAGGCTATAGTTAAGGTGGAAAGAAAAATGGAAACTGAGATATATGAAGTGGAATATATAGATATCTTCCTCTCCATGTCCTGGGCAAATGAAAGTGAATGTTTTTAAAGGCATCAATAGAGCAAGACAAAACACAGTTTTTTTTTTCAGAGTAATGGAATAGATGAAAATTGAGCTATGACTGAGTTATCTCTCAGTCATCTAAGTATCTTCTGTAACAAGAACCAAACTTAA
This sequence comes from Petaurus breviceps papuanus, assembly GCF_028583685.1. Lineage (NCBI taxonomy): Eukaryota > Metazoa > Chordata > Mammalia > Diprotodontia > Petauridae > Petaurus > Petaurus breviceps. The sequence goes on along the minus strand of NW_027187361.1, from coordinate 7,646,499 downwards.
ATCTCTTTATTTTGGTGTGTAAAAAGCCAAACAAACAAAAGACAGCTTCTTTATTTCTGAGATAATCTATAAAATAGCTATCTTTTTTTTAATTTGGGTTTATTCCTCCCCAAAATACAATTTAAAGAAGAGTTTAAACCTAGTCCCTCCACTTTAATAAATTAATCTATATAAGACAATGTGGCAAGAGAAATGGGAACTGACATCTTTTAATGTTCTCATTTAGTTGTTGAGGTAGAAAAGAGCTTAGAGATCAACTCTACCATGCTCTCATTTTGCAGATGAGGAAATTGAGGGGTTGTGGAGTTGCTGATAGCGACTTGTCCAGGCAAACAGGTAGTCAGTAGCAAAAGCATAGAATTCCAGTGTTCTTTCCACTTCACCATGTGAACAAATGATTGTAATTTCTGAACCTATCTTATTATACTTTATTTTCAATGAGTTTATATAAATACCCTGACAGTTGACAAATTTAGCAAACCCATTTATTTCTGAAGAAAATATTTTAAGCTACCAATCTTTTCCTGTGTGTTTCACATGGCTGCTTAAATAAAGGGCAATAAATTTAACATAATATCTTTTCATATTAGTTGTAGCTTTAGCAATAATAATAAGACATTAATATACTCAAACCAACCTAAAATATCTAATAAATCATCCTGTCCTTTCTACGTTTTTATGAAAAAGACAAGATTTGGGAATGAAGCATCATTGTAGTTCATATCAGGTAACAAGAAAACATAACATGGCTAAATATTTTCATTTGGGTATTATTTTGTGAAATCCCAATAGATGCTTCAGACTATTTTGTCCCTTCACAAAACCATCTGAAAAACCATTCCCACAAATGATTATCGTCTTTTCCAAGCAATGCTGTTGCAATCTGTCTTATTTTTTTTTCCACTCTTTATTAATCAGGTTTTAGATTTAGCTCCTGTCTTTTGTTAGCTATTTTTAAACCTGCATGACAGAATGCCAGGCAATCTTATTTCGACACTATAATAGAAAGAGACCTCAGTTAAATAGTGAAATGAATCCTTCATTGACTTGGGCTATATTAATGTTTATGAATTCTACCAGTAACCAGTTTGGAAAACAAATGTCTATACTTATTATAGATTCCATTTATATACATCAGTTGTTTGCCACAATAAGTCAATATAGAGTTCTTTTCACCTTGCAACATGCAAATGAGAGACAATTTAGTCTTTTCTAGATAAAGGCTTAATATGTTTTTAGAAGAAAAAAAGTTAAAACTGAATGTTTAAAGAAAGTGAATAAAGACATAAAATACCAAGAATGATATACTAAACTGCCTGGAAAAGGTGGGAGCATGTGTGTGTGTGAGTGTGTGTGTGTGTGTGTCTGTCTGTCTGTCTGTCTACAATATTGGAATTGAAGTCACAAAACCTAAATTCAAACCTCTATGCTGTTATTTACTTTGAGCAACTCCCTTAAGCTATCTTAACCTCTATCTTCTCATTTATAAAATAGGGGATATTATCCTTCCCCTAGCTAGCTCACAAGGGTTGTTTTGAGGATCAATGAGATAATAAATGTTTGCTAAATTGAATTGAACAATGCACATAACAAGCTTTGTATCCATAAACCACTTTTTCAAATGTAAAATTAAAATTCAGAGAGATTCCCAATAGCATTCATTCAGTGTTAATTAGTTTTATGTTTTTGAAGGAGCTACAGAGTATAATGGGCATTCTGAACTATGCTTTCATAGATCACAGACATATGTGGAATTTCTTGGCACACAGGCTAGGGAAAGGGACTGTATCTGGGATTTTTTTGATATAGAAACTTACAAATAAGATAACATCCTATACCAATGCCATTCATATATTTTAATGCAATTTCTACACTTAGAGAGTTTTATAGACAATCAGTCAATCAATATTTATAAAGCACCTTCTCCATGTCAGGTATTGTAATAACTGTTGAACATACAAAAAGAAGCAAAAGACTGTTCTTGTCCTCAACCAGAGTCCCTTGCCCTCAAAATTTAATGTGACAACAAGCAAACAAATCAACAGTTTGCTAAAGGAGAGCCAAAAAATACTGAAGAAAATAACACCTTAAAAATAAACTAACTCATACAGCAAAAGAGACCCAACAAACCAATGAGGAGAATAATGATTAAAAAGCTGAATTACCCAGATGGAAAAAGAATTTTCAAAAATTCACTGAAGAGAATAATTCCTTCAAGAGCAAATGGAAGCTAACGACTTTATGAGAAATCAAGATACTACAAAATAGAACCGAACAAATGAAAAAATACAAGGTGATGTGAAATATCTCATTGGAAAAACCACTGACCAGGAAATTAGTCACAGGAGAGATAATTTAAAGATTATTGGACTACCTGAAAGTTATGATCTAAAAAGGGCCTAGAAATCATCCTTCAAGAAATTCTCAAGGAAAACTGCATCTGATAATCTAGAACCAGAGGGCAAAATAGAAATTGCAAGAATTCACCAATTGCCTCTTGAAAAATATCCCAAAAAAGAAAACTCCTAGGAATATCATAGCCAGATTCCAGACCTGCCAAATCAAGGAGAAAATATTACAAGCAGTCAGGAAGAAATGATTTGTGTATTTGGAAACACAATCAGGATAACACAAGATCTAGCAGCTTCTACATGAAAGGATTGAAGGGCTTATAATTTCATATTCTAGACATCACAGGAGCTAGGACTAAAACCACGAAACACCTACCCAGCAAAACTGTGTATAATACCTCAGGGGGAAAAAACAGTTTTTCAATGAAATGGAGGGCTTTCAATCTTTATTAATGAAAAAACCAGAGCTGAACAGAAAATTTGACTTTAAAATACAAGAAGCAAGAGAAGCATAAGAAGGTAAACAGGAAAAATAAATCATAAGGAACTTATCAAAGTTGAGCTATTTATATTACTACATAGAAAAACAATAACTGTAACTCATGAGCCTTTTCTCTGGATGAGGATAGTTGAAGGGAATATATATGTATATTCATATACATACATATATCTGCAAGCATAGGAGGGTATATGTGTGTATAAATACATATGTGAGTGCATGTATATGTGTGTACATATATATATGTGTGTGTGTGTATGTGTGTATATATATAGATAGAGGGCACAGGTTCAGTTGAATAGGAAGGGATGATATCTAAAAAAAATAAAATTAAGAGTTGAGAGGGGAATATATTGAGAGAAGGGAGAAAGAGAATTGGGTAAATTATCTCATATAAAACAGGCAAGAGAAAACTGTTACAATGGAGGGGAAGAATAGGAAGGTAAAAGGGAGTGGGTCAACCTTACTCTCATTGAATTTGGCTTAAGGAGGGAATAACATACACACTCAATTGGGTATCTTAGCCTACAGAAAAGTAGTGGGAAGGGGATAAGAGGGATGGCAGATTGGAGGAGAAGGTAGTTAGAAGCACACACTTTTGAAAAGAGACAGGGTAAAAGTAGAAAATAGAATAAGTAGGGGGTGGGATAGGATGGAGGGAAATATATTCTTTCACAATATATCTACTATGGAAACATTTTGTGTAACTACACATGTACAAAGTATATTGAATTGTTTATCTTCCTAGTGGGGGGTGGGTGAGGAGGAAAGAAGTAAAAAAATTTGGAAATCAAAGTTTTAAAAAGAAATCTTTAAAAAAATTCTTTTGTTTTGTTTTGCTTTTTGGAGGGCAATTGGGGTTAAGTGACTTACCCAAGGTCACATGGCTTTTGTGTGTGTGTGTGTTGTGTCTCAGGCTGGATCTGAACCCAGGTCCTCCTGACTCTAGGGCCAGTGCTCTATTCACTATGCCACCTAGCTGCCCCCCAAAATTGTATTATTTACATGCAACTGGGAAATAAGATATACAGGCAGTGGGGTATAGAAATCTATTTTGTCCTACTAGAAAGTTAGACAGGGATTGAGGGAGAATATAAGAGACAGTAGTTTGGGGGAAGGAATATTCAGTACGCTTACTATTTTGGGCAAGGTGAAAGACAGGGAGAAAATTTGTAACTCAAAATCTTGTGGAAATAAATGTTGAAAACTAAAAATAAAGAAATTTAAAAGCTAAAAAAAGAATAACCTTGATAAGGACCTAGCAAAAGAGAATAAGAAGGAACATTGTGATAGGTCAGAGATGCAGAGAGAAAACCTAGAGAAGAGAGTTTCAAAGACAAAAGGGTAATCAGCAGCATCAGAGGCTTCAGAGATATGAAAAAGAATGAGGATGAGAAAAGACCAAAGGCAGTTGAGAGTTCATTTGTAACTTTGGGAAGAGCATCTAGGGATGGTGATATTAGAAGCCAGGTTGTAAAGGGTTTAGAAGGGAATGAGAAGAAAAAAGTGGATGCACCTATTGCAGATTGTTTCCAATTTAACTGCAAAGGGAAGAAGAGATGCAGGATGATATTGAATGGGGATTGAAGGATGAAGTGAAGTTTTTTTTTAAGGATAGGAAAAATTTGGTCTTTTTTGTAGGCAGGAAATAAGCCAATACCCAGTGAAAGATTCAAAATAATTGATAAAATAGGGATGATGGACTAAGGAGGTGGGATGTATTGAAGGTAAAAAAGATAGAATGGGACCACTCTTGTAGGCAGAAGGCTTAGCCTTGTTATGGCACAAGACTGAGTCTTTGTGTGAGATGGATAACAGAGCACATAGTGGTAGATGACATGTAAATAATATGAGAAGAGGAATAAAGGATAAGAGAGAGCTGATAGAAAATGACTTTTTTAACTTTAAAAGTAGGAGGCAAGGTTCTCAGCTTAAAGTGGAGGGATGGGGGAACCACAAGAGGCTTGAGGAGGGATGACAAGGTTTGGAAGAGCCACTGGTAGAGTGAGTTGATAAGGGAAGTATTGAAGGATTGCATTGAGAGGTTAAGTGACTTGCCTACAGCACTAAACGTTTAAATGATTTGTCTAGTTGGTATATGTCAGAGGTTGGATTTGAAGCTACGTATTCCTTACTGTAAGGTCATCTTTCTGTCCACTAAGACATATTATAGCATATAATCAGAGAATAGTCCCCTTAACACTTGTTACACCTATGATCTAATTGTATTAAATTTTTTTTTAAAAACACATTACTTTAGTCTCCCTTCTTTGCACAGATGAGAGACAATGGATGTAAAATGTTACATGTACTGTGGTATTTGATTGATATAGAATAATTTAGAGAATTTTTTTCTTTTTTTTAATCATGGGTGGGCTTCTTAATATGGGTGGGGAATGTACTAGAAAATGAAGTTGATCTGAAAAATATACTATTAATAAAATTTTTGAATGTAAAATACGTTCCATAGTTTTATTAAGTCATTAGGTAAAGGAGTTCTTCATTTGAATCCATCTGTATGTCAACAGAACTACCCAATGGGATATTGTTCTAGGTCCTGATATAACAATCTGTGTTGTGGGGGCTTCTTTTTCTTTTCATTTATTAGCTCCTTCTATTATCTTTCTTGTAATCCCTCTTGTCTTTCTCCCTCTTCAAGCTTCTTCCTCTTCCAAAGTTACATTTACTGATGGATATGCTTATTCAGTGGCTAAGGGACCCAACTAGAACTAGGCAGTTAAGCAACACAGCTCCTTCTTTCTTCTCTCTCTGTCTCTCTCTCTCTCTCTCTGTCTTTCTCTCTGTCTCTGTCTCTCTCTCTCTCTGTCTCTGTCTCTCTCTCTCTCCCTTCCTTCCTTCTTTTCTTTCTCTTTTTCCTTCCTTACTTCCTCCCTTCCTTTGTTCCTTTCCTTTCTCTCTGTCTATATAAGGTAACCTACCCTTACCTGCCAGTGCTCTACCCAAAGGAATATGAATTTTGATCACTGAAACCTTACAAGGTATCTTAAGGTTTACAAGTGAGATTTTTTCTTAAGGACCAAGCTTTAAACCTAAATCACTCTGGCTCTCATTGATTGTCTAACCACAGGTCCCAGGCCAAGCACCACTTGGTCACTGTTTGGATCGTAATTGGATCAGAGTGAAAATAAATAGCAATTCTTTCTGCTTTGCGCAGACAACCTGAAGGTCTTCCCTTCTCAGACTGATTTTTTTTTTACTAGGTAAAAGAGGCTATTCTTTGTCTCATTTCTTACCTAGCTTTAATCGCTGAATGGGTGTTCTGCATTGCCTCAGTCAAACTGAGACCTGTTAAAGACATCTTAAAAAGACCAAGGGCATTTTATCCAGTCTCATCTCCAGTCTTCCTGATGTACATCTTGCCACTGGACGCAGATGAAAAAGTGGAGCTGATGACTGTACGTAGCCCTCCCTCATTTAAATGTAATTCACTTGCATGTCATGGCGTCACCTTGCTGATGTCACAATCCTCTTTGAGAATGAAGTACAAACAACAACAACAATAGACTTCCAATCATAGTTCCTGTACTGTACTAACAATAACCACTTTTATATGGATGATGTCTTAGAGTGTAAAATATACTTCAATATGGGAGCTCATTTTATTAGGAATGCACTAATTTTTGCAAGCCAATCAAAATGTGCTTTACTTTCCTTAATATAAGCACTCTGAGTGTCTGTCTTGCACATGCAAGGAATATTTTAGCTGCAGCTGCACTAAAGTTAATCAGCAATTTAGATGCATGAAGTGGGATGTTCATTGGGGAATTTTCCATCTCATTACCAGTGGTAGCAGAGAAAGAACCCTTAAGAAGTTGCATAAGAAAGGTACAAACCTAAGTTCTACATGAGAACCCTGAAGACATGAGAAGAGAAAAAGTTTCATGTATATGATGATATTTGATTTAAGATTTAAGGAACAGGTAAATATAAAAAAGCAAGGGAATAGAGGTAGGCAAAGCATTCAATGAAGAGAGAATAGTATAAGTAAAATTAAGGCAGTAAAAAGCTCTATGTACATTTTTGTAGTATGAGAAGTAGTCAAAGAGGTAGGGTGGCACCAGGTTGCAGGGGATATTTAATGGCAGTCAAAGAAATGTGATCTTCACTTGATACAACAGAGAGGCCCAGAAGATTTCTGAGCAGAGGAATGAAATCTATGGATTACATATCTACATAATGTAAAGATTATTCACACATCAGAATGAAAGGTGCATTTGAAAGGTGTGGAAGACAATCTTGAGTAATTGCCCTGTGGTCAAGATAGAACTTTTGTTGTTGTTGTATTCCCCACATCTAGCAAAATGTGTGGCATATATCAGGTATTTAATATTTTTTGAATTCATTTGAATAATGTCTTGATTTCAATTAAATCGATGGACTAGCCTCCTACTAAATTTTAACATATGTATGCTCATATTGACCTCCCTTCTTCAGGATATCTTATTCCTCTTATTTGTGCTCAATTTTTTTTCCTTCTGTAGATAAACATTTATGGCCCATACTTCTAACTCTATTTTTAACTGAAATAATCCTAGTCTTTTCTGTTATGACTCTTATATAAGTCACTCAGCAAGAATTTATTAAGCATCTACTTTATAGCAGTCGCTTTTTAGAGCAAATATATAAATATACAAATATGTGTGTATATACACATTAATACCTATGTACCTATACATATGTATATATGAGTATGTTTATATGTATATATACATATATATGTGTGTGTATATGTATATATATATATATATATATATATATAAAGAGAGAGAGAGACTCTGTGATAAGAAGTGTGCTAAGTACTGGGAATAAAAACAAAATAGTCTTTCCTCAAAACGCTTATATTCTATTACCAAAAACAGCATATATAATGTAACTAAAGTAAAAACATTGGTAAATCATATACAATTAGGTGGGGGTATACTCTACTCTGCATCTCCTGCTTTACTAGTATAAATCCCCTCCCCCCCCAGATCTTCCTGTACACAAACATCACTTCTAAATTCATCACTACTAACTCAAACCCTAATCGACATCAACAACCTCAACATCCTATCTTCTCTGTTTGGAGGACTGAACAGCAGAGTATCAAACACCTCCCAAAGCCTTCCTTCACACAAGGCAGAAATTGGACTCTCAGTTCACTACATTTTCTAACTACTACTATACTTGTTTTCACTCTACAGAACAAGATGCTCTCACACTGGGTACCCCTGGAGTTTTCCCTATTTTCCTGTATCCTTTTGTGTTTTGTCTCCCCCTGTGACTTGTAAGCTCCTTGAGGATGGGACCCATCTTTCTTTTTATTTATTGTATCCCCAGCACTTAATAAAGTGCCTGGCACACAGAAGATGCTTAATAAATACTTATTACAATAGATTGGATACTAGAACCTATAAAAAGCAGGAAAAGCCTAATATTGTAGATGCTACTTCAATCAAGATTTGACAGAAGCTGGGATTTAAAGAGGTAGACATATATGAGATTTGATTTGGAATTTATTCAGAGGTGTTTTTTTTCTCCCTTTCATTTTAAGGTTAAGGCCTTTGTGAGGTTCTAGACAAATACATTTATTGACAATGAATTCTATTTCGATATTTTAAGTCATAATGTAAACAACTCAAAACCATTTCTTTTAAAAAAAATTTTAATTATTTTATTTTTTTGTTTTTTGGAGGGCATTTGGGGTTTAGTGACTTGCCCAAGGTCACATGACTAGTTTTTGTGTTAAGTGTCTGAGGCCGGAATTGAATTCAGGTCTTCTTGACTCCAGGGCCAGTGCTCTATCCACTGCACCACCTAACTTCCCCCAAAGCCATTTCTAAGTCAACACATTTGTAAGGGTTTTGAGTTTCATCTTTTTTTTCTTCTGAAACACAGCTTTCAATAGATAGAGACAATGAATATACTTTTAGCAACCCTAATATCTTCAGTTTCTATCCCAGGATTTCATAGACTCAAAACATGCTTTGTAGATTAATATTAGAAAAGAATTAGTTAATACATGAATCTAAAGGAGTGGAGAGTTATAATTTTTCGAAAATTTTGGAGGCTTTTCACTAAAATCTTGAAACATTTTATAATATAGCTAACCAATATGTCTTCAAAAAATAAAAATAAGTGCCACAGTACCCCTCAGAAAGAATTCACCAACTATCATTACTTATCTCTTCTTGTGCCAATCATCATTACGAAATGATGAACTTTTTTGTGATACCTTTGTATCAACACCAGAATTCCTTGGTTCAATGGTACATACACTTTGTGCTAATGGCCTTAACGCGCCTTTAAGCATTTATTATTTTGCTTCTTGGAGGGCAATTGGGGTTAAGTAACTTGCCCAAAATCACATGGCTAGTAATTGTGTCAAGTGTCTTGGGTCAGATTTGAACTCAGGTCCTCCTAACTCCAGGGCCAGTGCTTTATTCACTGCACCACCTAGTCTCCCCCTCAGCAATTATTTAATTTCAAAAGCTCAATGGTCTCTTCCCTTCCATTCTTTTTCTGGTGCTCCATTGCCTTAATATGAGTTAGTACTCTATTCTTCCTCTTTGAATCTTTATTCTTTATTTTCATACATGATTCTTTCAAAGAATGTAGAGAATAGTTCCTCTCTGTTTTCCATCATCTTCTCTAGATGGGAGATCAATATACAAATACCCTTTACATTTATAACTAGAACAAACAAAAGCAAATCCATAAAATTTTAATTGATAATTGAGAGATGCAGTTTTCCTTCTTGCCTTAACATCTCTTTTTCACTTTAATATCCACACTATGAATATTTGTGGATATAATTCTAAGGTCATATAATTCTAAGGACATAGCTTCACTGTCTTCTTCTTAAATGTCAAGTTCTAGTCTCTTCAACTGATGTATTTCTTTCTGTTTTGCAAGACAAATGCTCTAAGGTATTGTAATAGCAAGCACAGAAGTAGTTCACTCTTTGTTTCAGCTATTGAATTAACACTTTGTTTCAGTTCAGTTTCTTTTGAGCCTTGTATCAAGCATGTTAAGAAACAGAATATGTGAACCCCCTAACTTGTGAAACGTAGGACTCACGAACTCCTCCAACAGGAAGGAGAGGAGCTAATGACTATGTATAAGGAGAAGTCCAGGCTAGAGACAGCAGAACTGAGAAGAGGACTCTTGTGGTCACAGAGTCAAGAAGGAGAAAACTTGGGTGTCCCAGCACTCTGTTTTTCTGCTCTGTCTGTGTTGGTGTTTGTTTTTTATACTTTCTACAGAAGCCCTGGGACCTTACTGGAAGCCCTGAAAGAGGATTTTCTGGTTGTATGTTTTTAGAAGTCCTGGAGGAGGGTTTTGGAGGTCCTGGGCCTTTACTAATGATTTGTGCTGACATTTTGGACCTTGTTTATGGGTCTGTGTTGATTTCTTTGCTGATGATTTGTGTTGAGTTCTCAGACCTTCTTGGTGGGTGTGAGTTAATTTCACAGGCAGATGGTGAATTGATGATGGTGCCCGCAATGTGTATGGACATTATTGTGGCTCTGTAAAGCTTTGTTTTCCCAGAAACAGGAACTGTGAGGAACTAGAGGTGGATTGGACACAGTGAACTTCAATATGGAATGGGAACTGGACAATGAACTGGACAAGGAAGTGGAAGTTGTCTGCCTTTGAACCCAGGTGACAGTTGGAGCTGGGACCATGGAAGAGGAACTGTGGAAGCTGAGAGCCAGCCTTGAGTCAAGCTGAAAGAAGACTTTACTTGAATACTGTGAACTGATTGAGAAGATTATGATTTACTGTGATCTAGGGGTGGAGGACTTTGATTTTTGTACTTTGTGATTGAATTAAGGATGATTGAATGATTGAGTTATTAAATGATTGAGTTATTCAATGAATGTACTTTGTTGAAAATTATGTGACCACTTTGGTGAAAACTATGTGGACATTTTATGATAATTTGTTGAGTTGTGACATGGTAAATGCTGTATTTTGATTTTCTATGAATATTTTGCTCTGATTTGTTCTTGAATAGAGAGCTCATTATACTATGTAATCAGAACTTTGAAATCTGTTCACAGCAGCAGTCCTCTGGAAAGCTGCTTGTGCATGGCTTTATAGGTATCTAAAACTTTATATAAATGAGCAGTTCTCTTTCTTCCCCCCTCAGTTTTTATCTCCTCCTTTTTTTAATATCCACTAGTAGCTAGGCCTTTGTCTAACCCTCATCAGACATATTACTCTCTAGATAATGACCTACTATCCCTGAATCTAATCCCTACGCCACAAATCCTAATCTATTCATCTGACATAATTTTCTTAAGTAGTATTGAATTCACATGTTCACCTTCTCCCAAACCCAATTGAATAAAGTAATGAATATACAACTTGTGTTCCTTCTGTCTTCAGTTTTTTCTCATTACTTTGTCATTTCTTGTCCATTAATTGGTTACATTTTTTATATCTGTAGTTGTTTTCTATTTTCCTCTTCCTGTATCCCTCATACCTACTTGAATATCTAGAAATGAGTATTAATTTCCATAATACAGTCCTAAAAGGCATCATACTTCATGACTACTCATATTAGGATAACTTGAGATCAAGTGAGATGTACTTCACCAACTAAGACTTCTTAGCTCTACTTCCATTAACCTGTAGGAGATATGTACAAACTTACTTCTGGTGTCCTAATGTGTTCTATTTGTAAAAGGTTGATGAGGAAGTTTACTGATCATCTTGATAAATTTTATGGGGTGGTCACCTTTATTTGAGAACTTAATTGCATTTCTCTACACAAGGTAAAATAATGTCCATTTGTTCCTTCTCCACTCTGTATGTATCAACAGAGGATAAATTGGTGGGCATAATAGATTGTTGTAAGGACCAGATGTTTTTTTTTTTTTTCTGGTCTACTAAAAGGGAGCAGTTACAGAGTCATAGATGGTGTCATTTTGTCCCCCCCCCCTTTGTAATACAATAGAGCAGTCTAGGTAAAAGTCCTCATTGGAGGAAGCAGCATGAGAGTTTCATATCCTTTTACCTACTGGTTCAAAAATCCCAAGTCCCTAAATTCTGATGGAGAAATGAAGAAATCATCTTAATGTGTCCCTAGAAAAGGAATGTGTGAATTACAACAGAAGCTGAGCCAAATGAACCAGAATAAGAGTGATTATCCTACTGATAAATGGTCAAGGATGCAAATAGTCAATTTTCAGAGGAAAAAAGTCAATTTTCAGTAGTAATATGGAAAATATGGGTACTGATTGGCAAAGAATGGTAAATAAAGGCATTCTCTTCAATTTGGAAATGAATGGCCAAATTGTGCCATATGATTTAGATGGAATAGTATATAATAAATAATGATTGGTGGTGGTTTCAGAAAAAAAGAAATGGGAAGACTTTTATGTACTTTTGTAGAGTGAAATGAGCATAAACAGGAGACTAATTCATAGTAAAACAATATTGTAAAGGTAGGCAATTTTTAATGAATTTGAAATCTTTTCAACACAATGACCAAGGACAATTTCAAAGCACTCATGATGAAACATGCTATCCACTTCCAGATAGAGAACTTGTGGCCTCAGATTGCATGTTAAAGCATATTTTCCTCTTCTTATTTCTTTCTTTCAAATGTGTTTAACAAAGAGATTTGTTTTCCATGATTATACGTGGGTTTGGAGTTGCTCTTTTGCCCTCTCAATGGGTGGGAAGAGATTGGAGTAGAGGGAGGGGCATGAAGGGAGAGAACTTGGATCTGAAAAAAAAAAGAATGTAAAAAAAAATACAGCAGTAGAACTTCTTGAATCCCAAATTTTGAAATAGAATGGAAAGGATCCTAGTCAGCTCCAACACCATTGTTGTCTTGATAGCAACTCCAAAGTAGAGAATTTCAAATATAGCCTTTGGAAAGGGAATGGGGGTTCCTAATGATGCTAACATCCTAAAGTATGTATGATTCCTTCACCAAGTTCCTTTCACACACATACACTTAAAGTAAGTAAATAAAGGTATGGCATTCAGAAGAAAAAACATCTAAAAGCAGAAACAAAAACCTCATCTTTAAACTTTGGCTTTTGGGGAATCATTTAAAAAATGAAGGTTGAACAAGAGGAGAGTTGGGCTCTAGAAAGTTAATTTCTCTTTCAAAGTAATTTCAACAAACAGGATTGTGTCATAAAGACTAGTATCCTAAGCTAATCTCAGGAACAAGCATTGTGACTTAAAAGAGAGAGAAGAGAATTGCAACATTGGTCTACCTCACCATTTTCTGTAGGATGAAAAAAAAAAAAACTTCCTTCTACCTCATTTGAGTAGTTACCTTGAATGCTTTTACTATTATCTGTGGGAAACTAAATTTGTCATAGAATGAATGCATATTTGGGGGAATCCTAGTGCTGAATCTTAATGAGAACAAATAGAAGCAAAGAGATGATTTTTCTAGAAAACTGCCAACATTGATTCTTGCCTCAGTAAGTCTAGACCTTGATAGTCTACAGAAGTAAGTTGCATTAAAAAAATCACAATCCAATGACATAGGATAGAATACAAAAAAAAAGAAATTAATTATTTCATTCTTAGGTTACAGAAGATAATTTCTTGAAGCATCATTTTCTTTGGTATTAATTTGAATTTTAGGGAATACAAAGATCTAATTGCTAAACAAACAAACAAAAACAATGGCAGCTCTTCTTTTTTTACTTGCCTATAGTCAACAGGTGAACAATGATGCCATGCACTAAATTATCCTCATAACATTCCTTCTGCTAACCTTCTTTGCAAGGTGACAGTTCAAATTCTAAATTCTAAACAATTATAAATTTCATCATGCATTGTGTCCTGTGCACCTCAGCATCACTGAATGAGAGAAAGAGAGAGAGAGAGAGAGAGAGAGAGAGAGAGAGAGAGAGAGAGAGAGAGAGAGAGAGAGAGAGAGAGAGAGAGAGAGAGAGATGGAAGAAGGGAGGAGGGAGAAGGAGAGAGAAAATGATTCCTATTCTGATGAAAGGTTATGGAATAGAAATGTAGTTGACTCTCAATTACTGAGACACCTTTTAATCCATTTTGATGATTGTGCACAATCCTTTTTCTTTTTACTCTCTTCTCATTTTAAAAGAATTAGTTTATTGTTCTTTAATGCATTCCATTGAGTAGACAAATAAAAAGAGAACATGAATTGAATATTAGTTTAGTTTTTGTTTAGCAATGTTTAGAAATAATTTGGTGAGAATTAAATTGAAATTGAAGAGTAAAATGAAGCTGAGTACACCTGTAGATTTCAATTATCCATGGTTTCCCTCTTCAAACAGGTTATATATACATTTTCTTTTGGTGTTTGTGAGGTAGCAGAAGGTAAAATGGATGTGTGACATTTTGACATATGACATGTTTTAAATTATTTATTAAATAAATGTATACATTTATGGTTAATTTACTTAGTTTCCTAATTTGAATTAAAATGAAATTTTATGAAGAAAGTAAAGTTGCTCAGTGTGTCAAGTCTGATCATGAGTATTATTTTACTCAATATATTATTTTTATAGAATTGTTTGCTTAATTATATGTTAAAATTATTTTTAATGCTTGCTTTATATAATTTTTGAGTTCCAAGTTCCCTACCCTCCTTCCCACTCCCCAAGAAAGCTAGCACTTTGATGTAGATTATATATGTGCAGTCATGCAACAAAATGTTTTCCTATCAGACACATTGCAAAAGAGAACACTGGAAAGCCAAGGTGATACCCATAGCCCCCACTATGAATATGCATTTGTATTTCCCAGGTAAATTTGCAAAATATAATAAATTCCCTTCCTCAAAGACAAAACCAAAATATTTATTTGGGACATCATTAGAATACCAGGAGGTGAGATTTAACAGGGCACTTATCAATAACCCAGGTAGCACTGCCAGCTTAAACCTTCTTTATATTAGACCTCCCCACAAAAACAAAAAGTTCCCCTAGACAAATTCCTCCTTCCACTCACCCACTTCCTCTTTGCTGTGTCTTGCTCTCACTTACTCTTTGTGTCTCTCCTCCTTTGCCAAGCTTCTCCCACACTGAGCTCCATGTGACCCAGACTCCTTGTGATTCAGACTCCATGTGACTCAGGTTGTATCAGCAGGTGCCATAGGCCTATTAATGGGCAGAGAAGACCTTCCTATTTCATTAACATTACAAACACATAGCAAAAAGAAAAAGAAAAGAAAGTACGACTTGATCTGCATTTACACATCATTATATCTTTCTCTGGGAATTGATAATATTTTTCATCATAAATCCTTTGGAATAATCTTAGATCATTGTACTGTAGAAAATAGCTAAGTCATTCACAATTGATCATCTTACAATATCGTCATTACCTGTACAGTGATCTCATGGCTTTGCTTACTTCATTTTGCATCAGTTAGTATAAATCTCCCCAGATTTTTCTTAAACCATCCTCTTTGGCAATTCTTATAGTACAATAGCATTCCATTACATTCATATAGCACAGCTTGTTCAGACATTTCACAAGTGATAAGCATCCCTTAAATTTACATTTCTTTGCAAACACAAAAGAAACTGCTACAAATACTATTCTACACATAAGAATCTTTTCCTTTTTCTTTTATCTCATTGTGATAAAGACCAAGTAGTGCCATTGCTGGGTTAAAGAGTATACACGACTTAATATCCATTTGGGCATAGTTCCAAATTACTCTCCAAAATCATTCACAATTCCACCTAGAGTGTATGTGTCCCAGTTTTTCACATCTCATCAAAACATGTCCCATTTTACTTTTCTGTCATATTAGATAATCTGATATTTGTGAGGTTGGTTACTCAGAGTTGTTATTAAAACCTTTCTCCAATTGTCACTTCAAGAATGTTTGTTTTCAATATAATTATAGATAGCTTAGATTTCTTTGTCTGAAAATTGCTTGTTCATATCTTTAAAGCATTTATTAATTAGAAAATTACTTATATTTTTTAGAAATTTAAATTAAAAATTGAATTAAGAAATCAGTTCTCTATTATATTTGAGAAATGAGGCTTTTATCAGAGAAACTTGCTATAATTTTTCTTTTCCTGTTTTCTGTTTTACTTTTAATCTTGGTTGCATGGTTTTTGTTTGTGAAAAAACTTTTTAATTAATGTAATCAAAATTTTACTTTTTACATCTCATAATGCTGTCTATCTCTTCTTTGGCCATAAATTTATCCCTTACCCATAGCTCTGAAAGTAAAAGTATTCTAAGCTCTTCTAATTTAGTTATGATATTACCCTTTATTTATAAATCATGTATCCATTTCAACCTTCCATACCTAGTTGATCTATACCCAGTTGCTGTCAAACTGCATTCCAGTTTTCCCAGCAATTTTTGTTAAATAGAGTTCTTGGCCCAAAAGCTAGGACCACTTGTCCTACCCCACTTCCCTCTGTGTTCTGAGAGCTTCCAAAACTACAGTCCTGCTGATACAGCCATTCCCAAGGCCAGCTTCCAATGTGCTTCTGTGGCCCACCACCACTCTGTGAGAAAGATTGTTCATATAGACCTCCTAAGTTGTCTTGGGCTGAAAAAATATTTCACCCCCACCTGTTATTAGTTGTGCAGCTCCAGAAATTTATTTAATTTATTACTTTAAAGTTATTTAGAGAAGAATTTGGGACAGTTCAAATAAGTTTCTATTCACCATCTTGACTCTATTCTTCATCCTAATAACTTTCTCAACAATTCTCAATGTACTAATAACTAGGAAGTAGAAAGACCAAAAAGTTCACCACATTGCAAAATGTACATTTAGTCTTCTAATAATAATAAAAATACTACTTCTCATTTCCTTATTTTTAGGCGATGTGATATTTAACAATTTAATATTCT
Organism: Petaurus breviceps papuanus; assembly: GCF_028583685.1. Classification (NCBI taxonomy): domain Eukaryota; kingdom Metazoa; phylum Chordata; class Mammalia; order Diprotodontia; family Petauridae; genus Petaurus; species Petaurus breviceps. The sequence goes on along the minus strand of NW_027187361.1, from coordinate 7,629,804 downwards.
CATCCCAACTAGATTCATAGGGACAGTAGGGAACAGTATAAAAAAAAAAGCTTAATATGTTCCATTGCTGTATTTTAAATGAATAATATTGCTAACCAAACTCAACATTCCAGTTTGAAGGTCTGTCAGAATTAGAGAAACAAAATAAGTAAAGGAAGATATATAAAATGACAAATGAGACTGATTTTTTTTTGCTTGAATACTAATTAAACTTGTTAATTTCATTTTGTCATAACCCTAAGGAACTACACTATTCTCATCCATGTGATTTCATTGCCCATCACTTAAGACAAATCAATTGATTTAGTTTCTATGATCAAGAGAATTATATAATCAATTTCACCATAATAACCATCATTATGACTACATGAACTCTCTCTTGGGGAGGGAGAAGTAAACATTTGTCCTACTTTAATCAGTATTTTAATTTGGTTTATAATGGATTCTATGTGTTCTTCTGTAAGGGGAATGGGAATTTAAGATCTTCCCTGCCCCTAGGCCCTTTGATAGGCTTAAGTGACTCTGAGAAACTTCCTTGCTTTGAAAATATGCTCTGCCCCCTAACAGGCTGAATGTGGTTACCTGGAGCCTGTGGCAGGAAGTTGGTTTCTCAGGAATGCCCACACCTTGTTGCTTTGTGATTGGGCAGTGGGTCAAAAGGGTTGTGACATTCTCTGATCCAGGAGAAGGTTATGTAAGCCTTGATGGGAGAACTTGTTTTGGAGATCACTTTGAGAAGAGTTGTGTGATTTGACCTTTTTTTACATATTTTAAAAAGATAAACTTGCTCAATTATTATTATTATCAGCTTAACCAACCTCTTGTTTATTCTTTTCCCTTAATAATAGGGCTATTTAAACAATCTTATTCAAGAGTATTTGGTGAAAAATGTATATACCAACAAAACGATTTATTCATGTTGCTTTCTAAACTTATAGGATGATTAAATCAAGATATGGCATGTGGGGAAGTAATGCACCTTAGTGACACTGACTAGGAATTTAAGGTATGAAGTTAGAAACAGATTAATGAATTAATTAAAATGGATGAATAAATGAATATGCATATGCTTACTGTGTGCAAAACACAATGAATATAAATAGAAGAAAAAAATACTTCTCAGGGAGTTCATACTCCAAGAGGAGGCAGTACAGATAAGAGATTTCAACTAAGTTATATTAAAAGACCCAAATGGAAATGAACTGGATATAATCCAATAGCCCGCATTGCAAGAGCAAGTAATCCTCTGGTTTTCTGACCTCGTGGAACCATGAGTGTATAAAGCACAGGAGTGAGGTTTGAAAATAGGGGAAATCATGGGGTTTTATTTATACTAGAGCACCAGAATTGCTATTCCCTCTGTATTTCTGACTATATGAAATAGTGATAAGCAACCTCTTTTGTTGATTTAACAGTAAAAATTCAAATTTTTTTTTCTCTTTAAAGTTTATGTATTTTATAAAGAAACAAACTAATTAAAACAAAAAAGAAGGTTGAGACATAAAAAGAATTAAAAATAAACCCAAGATATGGAAAAAAATGTTTTGTTTTTTTTTACACTGAAAGATTAGCTAAAAAAAGACCAACTATAAAAGCTTCACATTATGCTGTAGAGAGGGAGCAAGAAAGGTCACACTTTCAAAATGAAAATGCCTCATTAGTATTTCACCAGGATTCCTCTGATTATAATTGCTGTTTCACTATTTCTTCTTAGCTGTATTTTACATTTAACAATATTTAACTTGCTGAAGTTTCATCAACCATTTAGCCATTGACCTAAAAGAATCACTTAATTAGAAAATTAACCTAAAACAAACCATAAGAAAATTTAGATGAAAACACTTTCTTCTGTCCTGCAACAGAAAATAAAACCATTAGCCAAGTAGTTTAATAATGTTGTTGATGATGATGATGATGATGATGATGATGATGGTCAGTCACATCCAAATCTTCTGACTCCGTTTGGGGTTTACTTGGCAAAGATGCTGGTGTGCTTTGCTGTTTCCTTCTCCAGCTCATTTTACAGATGAACCAAGTTAAGTGACTAGTAAGTTAAGTTAAGCTAGTGTCTGAGGAAATATTTAAACTCTGGAAGATGAGTCTTCCTGATTCTAGGCCTGGCACTCTATTGACTATGTCACCTACCTGCCCACTATAATAATTTACTTTTAATCATTTTCATACAAGTCCTTACAAAAGTTTGTGTCTTATATGCTGGTCCATACAAAACACTGATTTTCTCAAGAGAATTAGAAGGGACCACTGCATTGGTACAGACTGACCCAGAAAAGACCTCCTGGGACTGAATCACTGGCAGTTGTGGAACTTTCTGGACTTATTAATCCACAAATGCCAAAAACAAAGTAAAAGGTCAGTGGGGAAACCCTGCTGGACCTACATGAGAGAAGAGCACAGTCTTCCCCCTGCCCCCGGGGGCAGCAAGGGAATCTAATGCTGTGGGAGTGGCAGCAGCAGCAGCATCAACTGCTTCTTGAGCTCCAGAGCCACAGATGTTGGGGAGATCAAGAGACTGATCAAAGGCACTGGAAAGAATCAATTTGCTGGAGCTGAGAAAAGATTCTCTTGCTTTGCTCTGCTTGGACCTAGGTCAGAGTTTTGGGTGTGGTCCTGGAGTGAGGAGGAGGTGCTGATTTGGCAGAGTTTGTGGTGACTCTTGAGAGGGAGTCCTCCTCACAATTCTGAGGTGGTGCCTAGAAGTGGCTCTGGCAACAGCTATGCAAAAACCCCAGAAACTTGGGATAGAGCACTCTCTCATCTGAAAGCAGAGTTCTACCATGACAGAGAAATCAAAAGTCAAGTAATTGGCTGGGAAAATGAGCAAACAGGCAGAGTTTAGAATCATTCTTTGGTGACAAAGAAGATCAAAACACAGAGCTAGAAGAAGACAACAGAGGCAAAAACCCCTGCATCAGAAGTCTCCAAGGAAAATATGAATTGGTCACAGGCCATGGAGGAGCTCAAGAAGAATTTTGAAAATCAAGTAAGAGAAGTAGAGGAAAAATTTGGAAGAAAAATGAAAGTTATAAAAGAAAATAATGAAAAATGAGTCAACAGCTCCCTAAAGGAAACAAAAAAAAAATACTGAAGATTATAATACCTTAAAAATAGACTAACTCAAATGGCAAAAGAAGTCCAAAAAGCCAATGAGGAGAAGAATGCCTTAAAAAGCAGAATTGGTTAAATGGAAAAGGAAGTCCAAAAGCTAACTGAAGAAAATAACTCCTTCAAAATTAGAATGAAGCAAATGGAAGCTAACGACCTCATGAGAAATCAACATATTATACAACTGATCAAAAACAATGAAAACATAGAAAACAATATAAAATATCTCATAGGAAAGACAATTGACATTGAAAACAGATCCTGGAGAGATAATTTAAAAATCATTGGACTACCTGAATGTCATGATCAAAAATAGAGCCTAGATATCATCTTTCAAGAAATTATCAAGGAAAACTGCCCTGATATTCTAAATCCAGAGGATAAAATAGAAATTGAGAGAATCTACCTACCACCTCTTGAAAAAGATTCCAAAAAGGAAAAGCCTCCTAGGAATAGTATACTTAAATTCCAGAGTTTAAGGTAAAGGAGAAAATATTACAAGCTGTCAGGAAGAAATAATTTGAGTATTGCAGAATCAAAATCAGGATAACACAAGATCTAGAAGCTTATACCTTAAGGGATGTTAGGGTTTGGAATATGATATTGTGGAGGTCAAAGGAGCTAGCATTATAACCAAGAATCATCCACCCAGCAAAACTGAGTATAATACTTCAGGGGAAAATATGGACATTCAAAGAAATAGAGGAATTCCTAGAATTCTTGATGAAAGGACCATAGTTCAACAGAAAATTTGACTTTCAAATACAAGATGCAAGGGTAGCATGAAAAGGTAACCAGGAAAGAAATAGCATAAGCAACATATTAAAGTCAAACTATTTACATTCTTACATGAAAAGACGGTATTTGTAACTCATGAAATGGGAACATATGTATATATTTATACATGTATGTATGTGTATATATACATTTTATACACACATATACATACATGCATGTGCACATATGTGCACAAATACTGTGTTTATGTGTGTGCGTGTATACATAGAGCTCACAGAGGGTGAGTTGAATATGAAGGAATGATTTCTAAAAAATAAAATTAAGAGATGATAGAGGAATATGTTGGGAGAAGGAGAAAGGAAGAAATAGCATAGGGTAAATTATCTCACATAAAAGAGGAAAGACAAAGCTGTTACAATGTAGGGGAAGACCAGGGAGGTATGAGTCAATGTTAATGTCATTGGGGTTGGCGTAAGGAGAGAATAACATACACACTCAATGGGATTTCTTACCCTACAGGAAAGTAGGGGAGGAATGGAATAAGTGAGGTGAATGATAGAAGGAATGGCAGATTGGGAGAGGGGGTAGTCAGAAGCAAACACTTTTGTAAAGGGATATGGTCAAAGGAGAAAATAGAATAAATGGGGGATGGGATTGGATGGAGGGAAATATTGTTAGCCTTTCACAATATGGCTATTATGGAAATGTTTTGCATAACTACACATGCATAGTCTACATTGAATTGATTTTCTTCTCAATTTGCGTGGTTGAGGAGGCAAAGAAGAAGAGAATCGAGAACTCAAAGTTTCAAAAAGAAATGTCAAAAAATAGTTTTTACATGCAATTGGGAAATAAGATATACAGACACTGGAGTATAACAACCGTCTTGCCCTACAAGAAAGTAAGGGGGAAGGGAGAAAGGGGAAAGCATAGTGGATGATATATGAGAGGGAAGACTAGGAGAAGGGTTAATCAAATACATTCATCACATTGGGGTGGGGAATAGGGGAGAGATGAAGAAAAAATTTGGAACTCAAAATTTTGTGGAAATGAATGTTGAAAATTAAAAATAAATAAATAAATTCTAGGAAAAAAAAGAGAATTAAAAGTGACCAACTATAAATATACAGTTTACTTTAAAGCAGTGTTTCTAGAATTTGAACAGAGGGAACAATAGATAGTGCCTTAGTGCTATCTTTAAAAGGATACTGAAGAAAAAATTATATTGAGTAAGAAGAAATAATGTATAGTTGAAGTAGTATTTGACTTGTTTCCTAGCATGAACCCTTCCAATAATTGACTGAGTGTTCCTCAGCAAATCAATGGATCTATAAGGCCTTTAGAAAAAGGATAGGGTAGTCTACCAGCTCTCTGTATTAGCTTTAAAATTCTAAGATTCAATTTATAGACTTCCTCATTCCTTAGGTGTTTCTGGACATCTTCTGGTTATGGTCTGCTTTCAATTACTGGTGAAGTAAGGGGAAAGTTGAAAATATGGGGAGGGAAGAGGTATGGGATGGATGTCCTAACCCAATACGACAGATACAATACTACCCCCAATATTTTCAGGGAGCACAACAGAAGGTTCATGCTGCACATAATGGTTAATACTCTGCTTATTGAAATCTCAACAATTACTCATGAACCATATCAGGTACTATGTCTCCTATAAAATTTTCTTCAGACAGAAGTGACCATTTCCTCATCTAAACTTCTAAAATTCTTGTTATTAATATATTTAAGATCTTAGAACTCCATTATATTGTGGAAACCTTAGTTACATGTTGTACATGTGGTGTTGTTATTGTTGTTTTTCATCTGTACAGCATACAGATCCAGTGTGCCAGAGTGGACCCTGCTGTATTTGGAATCAAACAACCTGAGTTCAAATTCTAACCATGCTAGTCATTATTATTAAAATTGTAGTCAAGTTACTTAACATCTCCTGGCCTCATGTTTTAGCATCTGTAAAATCAGTAAGTTGAATCAGATGTCTTCTAAGATCCCTTTTGCTTCTAGATTTGTGATCTTGCTATCTTATGATTACTTGATTACTAATATTCCACTCTATACTATTAGTATGTAATCTAAAAAATATGATAACTTTATCTCCTTCCTGATCTCTAATTCCATTTCTGATTTCCCCAACTTAATTGCATATCCTTTGAGGGTAGAAGCTTGGTCTTAGTTGATTAGGTACACAATGCAATGGAATGAAATGAAACTAATGATTCATTTCTTGAAAATCCATTAAAATTGGTGTTTCAGCTCATCTATGGAAACAGTCTTAAAATATTCATTTGTTGGTTGTCACTGAATAATATAATTAGTTGTTAGATTCAAGAAGGTGGATCTTCTGAAATTTTAGCAATAAGTACACATTTTTTCTCTTCTGGACTGAAGAGCTGGGAAATAGAAAGAATGATCTTCATCTGGGTAGCTTGCTCTAAGTAAACATTTGCATACGTTCAAGCCTTGAAGATGCACTGAATTTTGGTTTAAATTATCTGCCATTTAAAAATACTTAGTATGTATTTGATGCCTTAAAAGACACTAGTTTTGGCTGCTGTAGTCTGGGCATGACCAAACTCCATAAATATGTGAGGACACTTATCAATAAGGGGAATGATTTTTAAAATTAATAAGAATTGCATATTCTCTATAGTGCAAAAGAGGAGCAATCATTTTTAATATCTTTGTGAAAATTTTTGTAACATATAGAATGTACAATTTATTCAGTGATTCAAGTCTATTTTTTTAAGTTTACACTTGTAGATGTTCTCTATAACAAAAATTTTTCACTTTCTAAGGAAAAATAAAGTTCTATAGCAAAAAAACGTATCCAAATTACACAAATTCAGAAGGCATGAGATCAAATACCAGTTCAAGTGCAATATTTACTGGTTTTACTTGCCCTGAGTCTCAATGTCTTCATCTGTAAAATGGGAATAATTATTTTTACCCATAGTCCCTACTTCATGGAGTTGCCAGAAATATCTTTTATAAACCTTAAAGTAATAGAGGAATTTAAGTTATTATTGAAGGGAAAAGCTATAGTAAATGCTTCCTTGGACAACTAAATGCCAATAACTAAAGGAAACAAAAACAAAAAATATATAAAGGAAAAAATGTAGAATTCTAGATCAAAAGTGGACCATAAAAACCACCCATTCCAACCACTTCATATAAGAGATAAAATTGAGACTAGGAGATAAAACAACATTTTCCAATATCACAAATCTATTTAGTTACAGAACAAGAAGCCAACTTGATGACTTAAAGACTGGATAATGGATATATGCCAATATATAACATGTCATTCTCCTTGTGGTTATTTGAAGGAGACCAGCATAGCGCCCTGGAGTTTCATTCTAATAAGTACAGCTCAAGTTCTGGTGCAGGTCCATATTAACAGAATAATCAGGAACAATTTGCTTCACTTTTATGAATTTTGGTGTCCTCATATGTTAAATGAGATTAATTATTACTCATATCACTTACTTTATAAGACATTTGTAAAAAAAAGTATTTTGCAAACTATAGAAGATTATTGAAAATTTAGCATAATGACTCAGTAGTACTAGATGTGGAGTCAGAAAGACATGAATCCAAATCTAGCCCCAGATATTAATAGTTGTGTGACTGTGGGCAAGTTATTTGGTCTCTGTCTGCTCATATTCCTATCTATAAAATGGGGATAATAAATTCTTGATGTCATTTAAGTTGACTTATATGTGTAGTTTCACAGAGTAGTAAAGATAGTGTTGAAAGTGTGGGTATAAGGACTGGAATGGGAACCAAGGTCTGGGAAAAGGTTGGAATTTGAGCCATAATTGTTATTACACTTAAACTAATACTGTTACTATGGTATTCCTGTAGAACTCTCCTGGATACATATGGTTGTTGAGTTGTTAACTGGTGACAGTGTTGAAATTGCTATTACTTTGAGTTTTATCACCATAATCACTACAAAGATTTTCATTCATTTTGTTTTCTTTGAGAGTACTCTCATTATTGGGGATTTAACCCACATAAATTGGTCATGACAATATTGGAAAGTCATGCTTTCCTTTTATGGATTTATTCCTTTTTAAAGTATATTGACATTACCTCAGTTCCTTGAAATACATGACATTCTACAAAAACAGCTGCTGCAGTATCTCTACCACTCATTGAAGTATTCTTATTAAGAGCTCCACCATTGGCACATTTGAAGTAATATCCATTTTTTTTAAAGCACAGAATTAAAAGCTTGACAAGAGAAAACAATGGAATACATATATGGTAGAGATTCTAAGATTCAACTTAAAAAGAACTATCTAAAGGTGAGAAAACCAATTAAATTTTGTTTCTAATGGCCATGACAGGATGTTCTGAGGTATCTTAGCATAGGACATGAAGGAAATAATCATTTATATGGTGCCCATTATATGCCAGGCACTGTGCAAAGAAGTACAAGCATTTATTCATGACCAGAACTGTCACAAAAGGAAATCACATAAAAATTATTGTTTGTCCTGAATAATTTGCATACCACTGTACTTTCTAATTCTAGTAAATGTGCTATTATGTTGCAGTTAAGAAGGATTTTTAGGAGGAAAATGGAAACAAGAAAATATATGTAAAATTATAGTAGAATGTTTGTTCCTTCAGTGCAGCATACCATTCATTTGGGTCTTTGTAATCCCAACAGTTAATGTATTACACTACACAAAGTAAACATATCTTTTTTTCTTTTCATTTAAATTAAAAAAAAACTGAATCAGAATCATGTATTGTCCAATGTCAGCTGATAAAGAAGCAAGCAGTTAAAAGAGACATGGAGAATGTTGTCTTTTATTCCAATAAAAATGTGAATTTCAAGTTTTTAATTTTTTATAATCAAGTCTTTTTAAATTGTTTACTTTATCAGATACCTTATGAAACTCAATTATATATCTACCAACTTCAGAAGTCAAAGCTAGGGAAAAATTAGTACTTTATTTAGTAATTTTAATACTATCTTGCTATTTTTAGTGTAATACTTATTCATGTTGGTGTCCTCCTCCCCCCCCCCCCCCACTTTCCCACTTTAACCTGTAGGCCATCATTCAAACCCTATTCCTCATCCCCACCAATTGATTTCTTATTCCTATCTAACTTAAGTCCCCCATCCCAAAAGTCCAAACAAATATCACCCAGCCCCAGCATTGTGCCTTCTGGAATGTCTGTTCCATAGGCAACAAACTTTTCTTCATCCTGAGTCTCTTCTTTTCCCAATCTTTCTTTCTAATAACCATTATTGAAACCTGGATCCTTCCCTCAAAGACATTTTTTTTCTGGCCACCCTTTCCAGTACTGGAAGCATCCTTACTTTTCTTTTATCACTTATTAAGGCAGTGGATATTCCTTGCTCCCAATTGCCACTTTAAGATTCTCTTCTTACCTTTGTCATTTAGTAACCTCTCTTCTTTAGAAATTCATGCTATTTGTATATGATACTTAATCCAAATCCTGGTAACAATTCTCCACAGACCTCTAAGTCATTTCCTTTTTTTCCTCAACATATATATGACCTATTCCTTGACTCTACCTTATCCACACACAAAAATCCTCATTCCCTTACTTTTGCTATGATGTACAAATATACCATCACCAAGTTGACAAATTCCCAAATGCCCATATCTTAATTCACCTCTTCCTCTAACTTCTCTTACCAAACCCTACTCTTTGTGTACACCATAATTTCAAATCTCTGACCATTTAATTTTCTCTTAGATGCATTATCCATTTTTTTTTCACCTTGCCCTTCTGGTGAACCCGTTCAACTCTACACTGTTCTCTTGCATCCCTTGTCCTCATTTCAGCAATTTCACTCCTATAAGCTTCAGTCTTAAATCACTCTTAACATTCTCTTCTATACACGTGCTGCAGAATGAAGAATCATGTAAGCATTCTGAGAAGGTTTACTATCTATCTAGGGACACAAGTGTTTTGGGGCCTTCATGGTGATACACAATTGTATCATGCCTACCTTATCAGTTCACTCACTTTCTTTTTTTCTTTGCTTTTTGGAGGGCAATTGGGGTTAAGTGATTTGCCCAAGGTCACAAGATTAGTTTATGTGTTTGGTTCCTGAGGTCAGATTTGAACTCAGGTCCTCCTGACTCCAGGGCCAGCGCTCTATTCACTGCACCACTTAGCCATCCAGAGTTCACTCACTCTTTATCCACAGCAGCTCACCCCTCTACAGAACTCCTATATCTCCCCTCCCCAAACCAGCTCAGCTCATAACCTTGCCTTATATTTTACAGAAAAAAAGACTCATCTCACAGCATTCATATGCCTTCCACTAATACCTCTTCCTTCACTCTTGTCTCTCACATCGCAGTGGCTTTCCTCCTAACCAAGGCTAACTTCTCTAACTGCACAAGTCATTCAATTCCATCCTGTCTCTGCCAACATATAGTCCACTCAGATATATCCCCACTACATCAATTATTTTCAATTTTCAATGTCTCCTTCACCATTGCCAATACATATGTCCATGTCTCTCCATAATGAAAATAAACCTTGCTTAATCTTTCCATACCTATCATCATACAATATTTCTTCTGCCCTTTAGCTAAACTCTTTGAAAAGTTTATCTAGAGTAAGATCTTTCCTTATTCTCTCCTTTCACTCTCTTCTTAACCCCTTCCAATCAAACTTCCAATCCTAACATTATACTGGAACAGTTCTCTCCAATGATCTAATTGTCAAATTCAATGGTTTATCTCAATATCCATATTTTTTTTTTTTTACTTTTGACACTATTGATCACCCTCTCTTCCCTGATCCTCTCTTTTTGCTGGTTTTTTTTTGAGACACCACTTTTCTTATTCTTTTCTTAACTTATTGCTCTTTCTCTGTTTTCTCTGCTGGATCCTCATCCAGATCACACCCCTTTATACATAGGTACCCTGCAGTTTTCCTTCTGGGATCTCCTTATCTTTTCTCCCAACATTACATTATGGGGTGATTTTTTCACCTCCCATGGAAATCCCATACATTCCCCCATAGGTAGAGATTGTTATCTTTACACTGACAATTCTCAAATATGACAGCCTCTTAGCTGACTTCCAGTCTCACATCTCCAATTACTTTTCACACATCTCAAAATGCATGTCTAGTAGGCATCTAAAACTCAACATGTATAAAAGGAAAGTCATAATCTTTCTTCCTATATTCAACCCCCCTCCCAATATTAAATATGTTATAAAAATCTCTTGATTTTCTCTTCACAACTTATTTCTGATATGTAGCCTTCTGTCCTCTAACACTAATGCCAGTCTTTGCAGGGCCTCTTTACCTCCCACCTAGATTATTGCAGTCATTGGCCTGCTTCAATTCTCTTCCCACTCCAATCCATGCTCAATTCATCCCTTAAAATGATTTTCCTAAAGCATGTCGATCCCATTAATTAGGGGAAGTGAACACTCCTTCCTTTATTTAAAAAAAAGTCTTGTGACTTAAAATCATCCTTAAGAACAAATACAAAATCTTCTAACATCTAAAACTCTCCATAACCTAATCCCTTCCTATCTTTCTAGTCTCCATATCCTTACTTCCTGACATTCTTTAATCAAGTGATACTAGCCTCCTTGTTTTTCAAGAACAAGGCATTCTAACTGAGCTCTAAACATTTTTTTTTTGGCTTTCCCCCATTGCAGCAATGCCACCGTCCATCTCTGCCTATTGCCTTCCCCAGCTTTTTTTTCAATTTCCAATTAAAACAGAGCATTCCATAGAGAACCTTGCCCAAACCCACCCAATTCCATTTCCTCCCTCTTATTTCCTGTTTCTCCTATATATAATTTATGTTTACATTATACTTGTTTGTGCTATTCTTGAGGGCAAAGGCTTTCTTTTGCTTCTTTTCATGTCTCTCTTACCTAGCACAGTTCCTGGAACATTCTAGGTGCTTAACAAATGGTTCTGAAGGACTGACAGAAAAGTCTATTTGCTTATTAATTGTTTTAGTCTGAACTTCTGATTTCATAGGTATGAGCAAAATCAGATTATAATTTAGAGGGTCAATGACTGTTTGGATCACTTAGAGATTATAATACTTGCCCAGACATAGGAAGGTTAACAGGGTTCAAATATAGAATCAGAACCCACATTTTCCCACCTGAGAAGGGCTCTCTTTCCCTTGTACCATGCTTCCTTTCTTAACAAATAATGAGTGACCAGTTATATTCAAATTTAAAGAGTGGGGAATATAGAAGTATGGGTAAACACTATTGGACTCTCAAGATGCAATATAATACACATTTGTTAAGCATCTACGATTAAGCATTTCAGTAGCTCAGAGCTACTGAGTTCTGGGGATACAACTAAGAAAAATAAAGATAACCCTTGCCCTTGTATGAGATATGGTGAACACCCCTCATAAACTTTTAGACTTAGGAACCCTCACAGAATTTAAGGTTGAAGTTTTCTAAGAGAAAGGATGGGAACACAGGAGTGTAAGAACTTTTGAAATACTAAATTTGTGGGATAAACATGTCTACTTGCTTTGTGTGAGATATGGTAAAGACCCCTCATAAACTTTTAGGCTTGGGGACTCTCATAGAATTTAAGCCTGGGTTTTCAATTCAGTTTTCCTGTAAAAAAAAATCTGCTGACACTGAAGTGTTCCAAGAGAAAGAATTGGAACACAGGATGCAAGTACATCTGCACATTCACCCAGGTCAAAAGAATAACAATGAGGGAATGTAAGAACTTTTGGAATACTAAATTTGTGGGATAATCATGTCTGCTTGTTCCCACAAAATACAGAATATTATAATACATGGTTTCTTGCCCAGTTATACTGTAAAGGAAAGCTGACTTAGAAGTATTTAGAAGTATTCCAGGAACAAGGACAAGGACAGAGGCTTTGATCACATCTGTATATTAATCTAAGGAAAAGGGGGGGGGAACAATAAGCAGGGGGGCAGAGCCAAGATGGTGGAGTAAAAGCATGGCACTGGCTCCCACCACCTCCAATACATGCAAAATTGATTCTAAACAAATGTTAGAGCTACAGAAACCAAAAAGTGCCAGGGGAAATAAAGCTCCCATTGTAGGTACTGCAGGAGGCTGACAGAAAGGATCTATCACACCTGGATGGGAACCGAGCACAGTCCCATGTGAGCTGCAAAGTTCCGGCCTCAGGGTGGCCCCAACCAGCAGTGGCTGGAGCAGACGTCAAGAGAGTGAATCACCAGCAGCTGTTGTGGTTTCCAGAATTCTCAATGCATAAACACCCAAAAGAAAGTAAAAGGTCAGTCGGGAACACTGTTGAAAGGGTGAAGAAAGAGTGTGCCGCTGTCCCTGAGGTGAGAAGTGGTGGAGGCACAGCGGCTACAGCTGCGGCCACTTGGATGCCTCCAGAGCTCCTGGTCTGCAGATTGTAGAGGGACCAAGTGACCATTCAGAAGGTAATTGCTCTTCCTTTAACATGCTTAGATCCAGATCACGTTCTTGGGTGGTGGTCCTAGGGCTTGTGGCCAGAGTGCCAGAACTTGAGGGAGCTGAAGAGAGTGTGCCCTCCTAATAGCTCTAGTAGATATGAAAACCCTAGCAATATGGGACATGGGTCTCTCCACTCTGGATGTGTGGAGAGAATTCTCTCTCTCTCACTGTTTCCACTCTCCACTCCACAGTGGCAAAGAGCTCAAAAGTCAAGCAATTGGTTGGCAATATGAGGACACAGAGGAAGCACAAACAGACCATAGAATCCTATTTTGGGGACAAAAAGGATCAAAGCATGGAACAGAAGGAAGAAAATGAAATCAGAACTTCTGCATCAAAAGCTTCCAAGAACAAACATGAATTGGTTACAGGCCATGGAGAAGCTCAAGAAGGATTTTGAAAATCAAGTAAGAGAAGCTGAAGAAAAGTTGGGAAGAGAAATGAGAATAGTAGAAAGAAATCATGAGAAGTGAGTCAAGAGCCTGCTAAAGGAGATGCAAAAAATACTGAAGGAAATAAGATTTTAAAAATTAGAATAACCCTTGGGAGCGGAGGCAAGATGGTAGAATAGGAACAGGACTTCTGCACAGCTCCAGCTCTCACCTCCTCCAAAACATGTAAAAAATGACTCTAAACAAACTTGAAAGCTACAGAACCCACAAAGTGACAGAGAGAAACTAACCTCAAACTGAAGACAACCCAGAAGGCTGGCAGCAAGGGATCAGTGTAGGGTTCTGGGAGCAGATAATGTGTAAGCCCAAGGTTTAAGCCTCATGGTGGTCTGACCAGCCGTGGATAAAGGGACATCTGGAGAGTGGATCACTAACAACTGCGGTGGTTGCCAGAATTATCAACCTATAAATGCCAAAGACAAAGTGAGAGGTCAGTAGACATTGAGCACAGGGAGTCTGGGAGTGCAGTCAAGTCTCTGATGCCTGGAGGGAGAAGTGGCTGAGGTGCAGTGGCCACCACCACCTGGCTGCTTCAGAAATACTGGCCTACAGATTGTAGGGTGACCAGGCGACCAGTCTGAGGGGTGATAATTCTTACTTGAACATGCTTGGATCAGGATTGCTGTGTTGGGTAGAAGTCCTAGGATAAGTGACCAGTGTGCCAGAGTGTCTGGAGGCTTAAGTGGTGTGAGAAAACTAATAGCTCCAGAAGCTGAGAAAATCCCAGAGATTGGGACAAAGATCCCCTCTCTGGAAGCAGAGTTCTACTGTGGCAAAAAGCTCAGAAGTTAAGTAATTGAGTGGAAACATGAACAAGCAAAAGAAGTAAAGCAAGCAGAGCAATCTGACATTAGACTCCTATTTTGGGGACAAAAAAGGATCAAAGCATGAAACAGGAGGAAGACAATGAAGTCAGAACTCCTGCATCAAAAGCTTCCAAGAAAAATGTGAACTGGTTATAGGCCATAGAGGAACTTAAAAAAGGATTTTAAAAACCAAATACGAGAAGTGGAGCAAAAATTGGGAAGGGAAATGAAAACAATGCAAGAAAATCATGAACAAAGAGTCAACAACCTGAATGAAGAAAGTAACACCTTAAAAATAGACTAACTCAAATGGCAAAAGAGGCTTAAAAAGCCAATTAGAAGAAGGCCTCAAAAAGCCAAATTTGCCAGTTGGAAAAAGAATCTCAAAAGTTCACTGAAGAGAATCATTCCTGCAGAATTAGATTGGAGCAAATGGAATCTAGTGACTTTATGAGAAATCAAAATACTATTAAACAGATCCAAACAAATGAAAAAAGAAATAGAAGGCAATGTGAAATATCTCATTGGAAAAACCACTGACCTGGAAAATAGATCCAGGAGAGATAATTTAAAAATTATTGGACTACCTGAAAGCCATGATAAAATAAGAGGCTAGAAATCATAGTTCAAGAAATTCTCAAGGAAAATTGCCCTGACATTCTAGAACAAGAGGGAAAAATAGAAATGGAAAGAATTCACCAATCGCCTCCTGAATAAGATCACAAAAAGAAAATTCCTAGGAATATTATAGCCAGGTTCTGCTGTTTCCATATCCAGGATAAAATATTACAAGCAGCCAGGAAGAAAAAATTTGAATATTGTGGAAACACAATCAGTATAGCAAAGGATCTGGCAGTTTCTACACTGAGGGATCTAAGGATTTGGAATATGATATTCCAGACATCAAAGGAACTGGGATTAAAACTAAGAGTCACCTACCCAACAAAACTGAGTCCCATGTTTCAAGGAAAATATGGTCATTCAATGTAATAGAGGATTTTCAAGCATTTTAAATGAAAAAATGAGTATTGAATAGAAAATTTGATATTCAGATACAAGAAGCAAGAGAAGAAGCATGAGAAGGTAAACAGGGGAAAGAAATCATAAGGAACTTATCAAAGTTGAACTATTTACATGCCTACACGGAAAAAATGTATTTGTAACTTATGAAACTTTTCTCAGTATGAAAGTAGTTGAAGGGAATATAAGTGTGTGTGTATGTATACATATATATGTCTATACAGGAGGCTATATGGGCATATGAATACACATGTGAGTGTGTGTATATATTCATACAAGTATACATAGAGAGAAGGAACAGGACCAATTGAATATGAAGGGATGATAATTCAAAGGTGTAATTGAGCAGTGAGAGAGGAATATAATGAGAGGAGATGGGGAGAGACAGAACAGGGCAAACTATCTCATATAGAAGAGGCAAGGGAAAATGGTTTGCAATTGAGGGGAACAATAAGAAGGTAAAAGGGAATGGGTCAACCTTATTTCCATTGAATTTGGCTTGAAGAGGGAATGAAATACACATTAAATAGGGTATCTCATCATACAGGAGAGTAGGGGGAAGGGCATGAAAGGGGGGATGATGGAGAAGAAGGCAGGCTGGGGGGGTAGGGTTGGAAGCATTCACTTTTGAAAAGGGACAGGATCAAAGTAGAGAATAGAACAAGTGGGAGGTGGGATAGGAGGGAGGGAAATATAGTCTGTTGTTACCAATATATCTACAATGGATATATTTTGTACACCTACACATGTACAACCTACATTGTATTGCTTATCTTCCCAGTAAGGGTGGGTGACAATGAAAGAAGGGAAAGAATCTGGAATTAAAAGTTTTAAAATCAAATATTATATATACATTTTCCCCTGAAATTAGGAAATAAAATACACAGACACTATGCCATAGAGATCCATCTTGCCCTAGTGGAAAGTTGGAGGGGGTATGGGGAAGGATATAGGAAAGAGCAGATTGGGGAAAGGGTAGACAATGGGAACACTGCTTGGGGTTGGTGGGTTGGGGAGAGACGGGGAAAAATTTGTAACTCAAAATCTTGTGGAAATGAATGAGGTAGACTAAAAATAAAAATAAAATTAAATTTAAAAAAATGGACAACCAAATGGCAAAAGAGGCCCAAAAAACCAAAGAGGAGAAGAATGCCTTAAAAAGTTGAATTGCCCAGATGCAAAAGTAATTTCAAAATCTCACCGAATAGAATAATTACTTCAAAATTAGATTGGAGCAAACGGAAACTAATAACTTTATGTGAAATCAAGATAACTATAAAACAGATCCAAAAAAACCACTGACATGGAAAATAGTTCCAGGAGAGATAATTTAAAAATTATCGGATTACACGAAAGCCATGATCAGCAAAAGAGCCTAAAAATCATCCTGAAAGAAATTCTCAAGAAAAATTGCCCTGACATTCTAGAACAAGAGGGCAAAATAGAAATGGACAGAATTAACTAATCACCACTTGAAAAAGATCCCAAAAAGAAAATTCCTAGAAATATTATAGCCAAATTCCAGAGATCCCAGGTAAAGGAGAAAATACTGCAAGTAACCGAGAAGAAACAATTTGAATATTGTGCCAACACAATCAGGATAACACAAGATCTAGTAGCTTCTACATTAAGGGATCAAAGGCCTTAGAATATTATATTCTGGAAGTCAAAGGAGCTAGGAATAAAACCAAGAATCACCTACCCAGCAAAACTGAGCATAATGCTATGGGGGAAAATATGGCCATTCAATAAATAGAGGATTTTCAAGCATTCTTGATGAAAAAATCAGAGCTGAACAGAAAATTTGACTTTCAAATACAAGAAGCAAGTATGAGACAGTAAACAGGAAAAGGAAATCATAAGGAACTTATTAAAGTTGAACTACATTTGTGACTCATAAGACTTTTCTCAGTATGAGGATAGTTGAAAGGAACATATATGTATAGGAGGGTGTATGTGTGTATAAATACACATGTGAATGTAGGCATATATATGTACATGTGTCCATAGACGGAGGGCACAGGATGGGATATATGAAGGGATGGTATCTAAATAGAGAAAATTAAGAGGTGAGCGAGGAATATATTGGGAGGAGAAAGGGAGAGATAGAATCTGGTAAATTATCTCATATACAAAAGGCAAGAGAAAACTGTTACAATGGAGGGGAAGAGCAGGAAGGTGAAAGGCAATGGGTCATCCTTACTCTCATTGAATTTGGCTTAAGGAGGGAATAACATATACCCTCAATTGGGTATCTTAGCCTACAGAAAAGTAGGGGGGGAAAGGGGACAAATGGGGGGAGGATGATAAAAGGGAGGGCAGATTAGGGGAGAGGATAGTTAAAAGCAAACACTTTTGAAAAGGGACAGGGTCAAAGGAGAAAATAGAATAATTGGGGGGGGAATAGAATGAAGAGAATTATAGTTAGTCTTTCACAGTGTAACTACTATGAAAATGTTTTGGTTAAGTGCATATGTACAACTTATGTTGAATTGCTTATCTTCCCAGTGGGGGGTGGGTGAGGAGGGAAGAAGGGAAAATATCTGGAACTCAAAGTTTTAAAAACAAATGTTTAAAAAAATTGCTTTTTACATGCAACTGGGAAGTGATATGTACAGGCACTGGGGTATAGAAATCTATCTTGCCCTGCTAGATGGTTAGGGAGGGGAGAATGAGGGAAGATATAAGAGAGAACAGATTGGGAGAAGGGGTATTCAGTAGCTTTGCTGTTTTGGAGTGGGGAGGGGAAAGATGGGGAGAAAATTTTCTGACTCAAAATCTTGTGGAAATGAATGTTGAAAACTAAAAATCAACAAACAAATTGGAAAAAAAGAAAAGGGGACTAGGAAAATGCAAGAGGTGTGCCAATTTTCACAGACTGCTAAATTTACAAAATAATCGCACCTGCTTGTTCTGTACATAAGCACTGTTATTTGGGGTAAATTTATCACGTCCAGATTATGTCCTCAAAGCTTGTGAGAATGGGTGGAGAGGAAGGAGGCTAGGGAGGGGGATTGCGATTAGGTAGGGGATCTGTGGCTATAAAAGTATGTCTTCTTTATGCCTGGCAGGCTCTGACACTGAGAATGTATTGAATGAACTTAGTGTGAGTGTCGCCCTTCCCAGTGAGGTTGTAATAAACTCCTTTCTACTTTCTACGTAGAGAAGCCTCTGAGTTTAATTTGGGTGAGGGTCTTTGTTACACCACACACCCTCAAGAAACTTACAGTATAATGGAAAATGTTGAGAAAGTATCCAGCCAAGGACATGATGATAGTGGTGGAGTGAAATGCAAGGAGTTCAGGTGATGCAAAATGAAAAATTTCACTCAGAAATTAAAACTGAGAACCAGATGTACATCAGCCCTGAAGGCCATGAGTCAATTTGTTTTTGTTTCTATAAAAATTAATAGAGTACTACTTTGGAAAATTGTATTTTTGAGAGTGCCAAACACTGACTTGTTCAACTCTAGACTTCTTCCAATTCACAACAATATACTATTGCATTTTGCACTAGCTGAAGCCTTACTTAAACAATATTGATAATCCCTTTTAAGGAACTTTTGTCTGAATTGACTGACATCTTTGACACAAATACAGACTTTATTTAATTATCATGATGCAGGAGAAAATTTCAGAGGTTTTTTCTAGGAGTTCTTCCCCAAAGGCATACATAAATTCTCCGAATGTCAGGGGGTCAAGTAGGAAGAGAACCATGACATTAGCACTGTACATTTGGTCAAGTAATTCAGATATGTCAAATACACCTTTGCAAGCTGTAAGCTGCTTAAGTCACTTTTGTATTTCACCAGATGGTGAAGAAAGTTGAAAAATCTGATGCAATGGCAGAGGGGAGTCTGGAACTCACTAAAGCGTAAGAAGTATTAGAACAGCATGATTATTGGGAGGTGGGAGAGAAAAAGGAAATACAAAATCTTCTACATGAAGAATTGGACATCAGTGAGTGCATACACAGGAGAACCAAGTTCTGTTGTTGCTACAGACTCAAAAAGTATATATAAATGGAAGTTTTTCTACTTTGGTGAAGAGAATTGATCGCTTATCCAGTTAATTTTCAGTGAAAACATCCAGATAATTAAAACACAAGAATTCCTTTTTTATTCCAACAATGAAGATAATTGTTACAGCTCTCCACTACACTCTCTCTCTCTCTCTCTCTCTCTCTCTCTCTCTCTCTCTCTCTCTCTCTCTCTCTCTCTCTCTCTGTATATATATAGATAGATAGATAGATAGATGATAGATAGATAGATAGATAGATAGATAGATAGATATAGATATATATAGATAGACACCAAGTGAAAGAAGATAAGAGCTAGATCAAAAATTGCAAGAATGATGGGATATTGTTGGCACTCATTTTTTCTTTGTTTTCATCAACTGAAGTATAAGTGAGCAAGCAAGGTGAGAGATCAATTATCTAAAATTCACTTAGCTTATTAGATATACTGCAGGGCTAGGTATCATTTATTGATCTTTCCAAAGAATGAGGATGGAGATAATTTATTTTGTCTATTATATTTAGAACTCACAAAAGAGAAACAATTCTCAATCTGTTTCTGTTTTTCCTTTCCCTCTACTTCTTCCTCTGTTTTTTGGTGTCTTTCTCTATCTCTATTTGTGTCTTTACAAAATAAAAAAAAAGTCTCTCTCTTATACACATACACTCACAGAGCAAAATTTTATTACTATCTATACTTCAGATCTTCTAGGGAAAGAAGGAAGAGAGGAAGGAGTGAAGGAAGGAAGAAGGAAGGAAGGAAAGAAGGAAAGAAAGAAGGAAAGAAGGAAGCAAAATTCAATATATTTTTATTAAATAAATCCAAGAATTTTAACATTAACAGTGCTTCCTGTTATAGGTTTTCTATTTTTTTTTAATGAATAGACATGAGAAGAGTCAGTCATATAGGTGAAATATTTGACTAGGGATGTATCACGTAGGGACTTGCATGAAGGAAACACACCCACAGTGGCTGTTCACTTCTCTTATAAGCAAAGCTGCTAATGTCTTCTAGTGATATCATTGAATTGCTCCCACTGACATAGGTCTTATAGTCTCTACTATGAAAGTCTGTGTTTTTCCAGTCACACACCTTCTGCAGGATACTGCTCCACTGTATATGCAATTTCTACTGGATACATTTCCTGTTTTGATTTAAAGCCTACACATCGTAATTCAGCTTTTACTCCTTACTACCTTAATCTTTTAGGAAAGAAGGGGGAAGTAGTCACCCTGAACATGTCATGAGATCAACAGAAAGGCTCTCCTGTCTTCCTTCAGATTCTAAGCTCTGAAGCTGTGAATCTTCTTTGCATCAGATTTTCGTCCCTAAATGCAAAACTCTTTAGACTCAAAAAGTAAGTTCATGTCATCATGTTCTTAGTATTACATTTTTATTTTTCTTTCTACTTCTTTTGCTAGACATGACCTTGCCCCTCACCTCCAACCTCCTTCAGACAACCTCATCTTAGACTATTATGATTATTCAGAAACTTAGAAAACCTTTATCTGGGATTTCAAAACTAGAAGACAGGCAATGGCTACAGGTCAAGTGTTTTACCAAACAGCAATGGAGCATTTGGTTTCCCTACATTTTATACTCTAAGTCTCTTCTGTTGTCCCACTTAGATGAATGAATGAGGAAAAAAAATCCTTCACAAGGTAAGGCTAGGAGGGCAAACAATTGTCTCTGCTTAGTCGACAGCTTAGATAATAATAAGATTTGTTTTTTCCATTCCTTAAGTATCTTTCCTTTACTCAGAGCAATCAAACTTGTGTCCCACTGGCCCAGACCTCCCTGTGTATTCTGAGTTTAGAAGAGCAGCTTTTGCTATCTTTGTTTTCTACAATGCCAATTTGCTTTCCTATAACTATATAGCTATATATATATATTATATTATATATATAATATATATATATATATTCCTATAGCTATACTTCTACTTTCCTCAATGGTGAAGAGGGCTTATTATTTTTTTAAAAATCAAAATTCTTTTAATCTTTTTTCATTTGTTTATTGTCCTTCCTCTTTCATAATTCAATACCTCAAGGTGACTTTCCTTAGCTAGGTTTGTCAAAAAACTTTTGCTGCATTTCACTTTTCCCTCCACTGCTTCTCACCGTTTTATGATGCAATACTGGTCATAATCTTCCACCTCCCTCCTCCTTAAATTTTTACAACTGTGTTTATATTTTAACACCTCTCCCTTGGTGAGAAGATTGAGTGCTTGCAGACTAAGACTTTTCTGGCATCTTTTAGTCTACTTCTTATGGAAATTCATCTGCTTATTAAACTTCTTTAGAAAATGGCCAATTTGCATCCATTTCTCTCTGTGTCTCTCTCTCTCTCTCTCTCTCTCTCTCTCTGTCTCTCTCTCTCTGTCTCTGTCTCTCTCTCCGTCTCTGTCTCTGTCTCTCTGTCTCTGTCTCTTTCTCTCTCTCTATCTCCTTCTCTCTGATCATCAAGAACAAAGTATATCAAGTTTGAGATCTTTTACATGAATGTCCTGTTTATCCCCTCATTTTTAGTTTTTCTTCTAGTTTTGTTGCTCTGCCTATACATAGACAATTGTCTGTATATGCAATTGGTGTTTACATAGCTAGCTGTATTGACAAACATTTATAAAGTGCTTATTATAAGTCAAATATTGGTTTGGACACTGAGGATCTAAGGAATTCCATGATACAGTCCTGACCTTTGGGGAGCTTCTATTAGAAGATACAATATATACATAAATGAGTGTATTTACAGAATAAACAAAACAAATACAAAATCATTTTTGGGGAGCTAGGCTCTGGTAGCTGGGAGTTTCAAAAAATATGTCATGTAGTATGTGGCTTTGGAGTTACTTTGTAAAAACAAAATAGAATTCTAAGAGGTAGAAATAAATCACTGTTCTATTTTCATATTGTTTAAAGGAACATTTCATAAATACACAGAAATGGAAGGTGGATAATCATATGTGAAGAGCATCAAGTCCAATTTGGCTGGACGGGATTATAAAAATGGGAAGGAAAAATAAACTTTAATTAAGTACTTAGCATGTGAAAGGCACTTTGTCAAAGTCTTTACAAATATTGTATCATTTGACCCTCACAACACCCCTGGAAGATGGGTTCTGCTTTAAAAAAAAATGATCACAGGGCGAAGGGTTAAGATCTGTATTATGAGAACAATTATTTATATTGATGATGTCACAGATCTGATCTTTTCTAGCAACAAACAATATATGAAGAAATGTTTTAGAAGGATGCTATCAATACTTAAATAAATGCTATGGATTGTTTAATAATTATTTTAATAGCCTTATTACATTGTCATTTAGGTTTTTTGAGTCTCCAAATTCTGTGACATGTTACCTGAAATAGGAATACAGATTGAGAAAACTGGGTTTAAATAAGACTTGAATTGTTTACTTATTTTTTCCAAAACTTATTAGTTTTCAGACAGAGTGTAAATTATTTCTGAAAGTCATACTTTTTTTTAACTATAAAAGGAGTGTAGGAGTAGAAACAGTTGTTTTTTCAAGTATGACATGTTGATAAGATCACGCCTTGAAACACAAGAGGATCTTTTCAAGAGGTCTGTAATCAAAAAAATACGCTGACATAAACTACAAAACATAAATAGATAAGTAAGCATCCATATAGCCTAAGACAAAGGCAAGTAGGTGGGAGACTGCAGAGATCTATGCCAGGCAAAGACATCCTGTTTTCTTTTATCCCTTGGTTGGGAGCATCCTCTTTCCATTGTTTATTTATAATATTCTGCATCTCCTAACCTAAAATTTTAACATTTAAAAATTTTGAGGTTGGATTTTTTTTTCAAAAAGCTGGGACAATTTACTTTTTTTTTCTTCTACACTTTTCATTTTTGATTTCTTGAAATATAGCTCTGAAAAGAAAGACTTAAAAAATCCACTAAATGGAACTGCTTAACTCCACCTTTAAACCCAAATTGCTCTGACTTTCATTAAATAGCCAATAATAGCCCCAACCTATGTCGCTCATTGTTTAGGTTTTCATGGCTTAGATTGAGTAAAAATAGCATGGTTTTTCTGTTCTGGTCAGAAATTCCGGGGGTCTTCCCCCTCGACTAATATTTTTTGTAATGGTAAATTGGCTATCTTTTGTCTCAACTCTTACTTAGCAATTAGTCATTGAATGAAAATATCCTCAGACAAACTGAGATCTTGGAAAGATCTTAATTTAAAAAGTTCAAGGTCATCCACTGCATCCTGGGCCATCACCCTTTATTTAAAGATTAAAGATCTAGACCTTTATTTTGTTACTGGACTTTGATAACTCTAGAGGAAGGTGCCGGGCTGATGACTTTGAAAAGCTCTGCCTCATTTAAATCCAGTTCACTTGCAAGTCAAGGAGTCACCCCCATGATATCACAGATACCTTCTGAGAACTATAACAACAATAATAATTTCCCAAAATCTTTAAAACTACCAGATTGGGACAGTTTCTGTCTCTGCCCTTCTGTGTCTCTGTTTCTGTCTGTCTCTTCTCTATCACTCTGTTGCTGTCTGTGTCCCTATGTCTGTCTCTGTTTGCAATTCTTTTTCTCTCATATCCACAAGTCTGATTTATTGACAACAGAGGGATCATTAACTAAGCTACATGGGGATAAAAGCTTCTTTTTCCCCACTCCCCATGCCCCCACCCTCACTCCTCACTGCAGTTAGACGCTGTGGCCCTGAAAAATGGGTGGCAGTTTTGGTCTAGTCAATTTGTCCTTTTCGCTTCTAGGTGCAGAAAATGGAGTTCCTGGACCTCGAAATTGAGGTGATATAAGGGATGTTCCCCCATATGTTGGGGAAGTGGTATTTGTGTGTTCTTGCTCTACTTTTCAAATAAATATTACTGAATAAAAGTGAATGTCATTGGTAAGTGGGTAAATTGATATAATATGCAGGGGGTGCTAAATTTTTGGCAAAAATCATTGATGAGGGAATGATCCAGTGTCTGAGAGATTAGATGTGCTATAAATTTATTATAAGTACTGTATAGCTATAGCAGAGGGATGACTTTAGGAGGAAGTACTTACTGACACCCATGAATATAATAAACATTCACATGAATATGTTAATTTAAGAACTTTCGTATGATTTTACTATATTAGTGGAAGATTTTTTTTGGAGAGGAGATACATGAATATAAAATATACATTTTCATACATATACATAAATACATATATATGTGCATATATAAACACAAGCACCACATAAGCATATATGCATTGTGTGTGCACATATGTATATTCACACAAACATTTCCATATGTCCATGTTGGAGTTCAAGTCAGGAAAACCTGAGTTTGAAATTTGCCTTGGCCGCTCATTAGTCAAATGACCCTGATCCAATCAACCTCTTTTACCCAGTTTCCTCTTTTATAAAATAGAGATAATAGCATGAATGATTTTATAGGGTTGTTTTGAGGCTTGAATGAGATAACATAGAGAAAGTACTTTTCAAACTTTAAAGCATTGCAAAAATACTAGACTATATATTAAAGTTAGACAGGGTTAAGTATACTTTCACATACTTATTTACACATGTGTATATTGTATGCATTCATGTTCATTGTGTGCCTATATAAATACACACCATCATCCAGTAACATGTACTTTACAGAGAGAAAACCCAAGTAACTGAGATGAAGTGAGTCTGTCATTATCATTCAGGTAGTTTTATAATTAGGACTTGAATTTAAGTGTCTCTATTCAAAGTTCTCTGTTGTCTACAACAGAAGATTTTCATCTGTGTTTCATATGCCCCAGGTGATCATGGGCATATTTTAAATGATCTGTACATTTCATGGCAAAAATAATTAGCAATAATAGTCATATCAATAACTAATTATAGCTCTTTAAAAATGGTTTGCTTTGCAATCTTACATATTTTATTTTATATGTTTAAAATGTTATCTTCATTCAATCTGCCAGGTTTTGCCAGACAACTAAAGGGGTTTATGACACAAAAAAAGTTAATTAATCCTGTTCTACACTACACTACTTCTCTACAACTTCATTTTAGGTAACAAATAAAACTTTACAATTCAAAGGATCTTACAGGTAATATTGATCAATAAAATCAATTAGCATGAAGTACATATGACAAAGTTCTTAAAGTAATTCTCAAAATTTAAAGAATATTATATGACTAGCATTTATCCAAGATACTTTCATATGTACTTTCAATGGATCTATGATTTATTCAATGTACTTACTTGAGCTAATGATGCAGTTCGGAAAACAATCATGTCTCATATTGTTGGACAATTTTTCACTTTCTACCACATATCTTTCAATTGGGCTATATTCAACATATTATGACTGATCCTTCTTGATGGACATGTTATATACTAGTTATATCTTATTTTCAATTAATGAATGATGAGAAAAATAAACAAGATCTTTGAATTATTTCCAAATATATAAACATGTGTATATGAATATTAAGTACATTACATATATATGCATACATACACATATATCATGCAAATTGTGTGTTTGTTAATGTATATGAATGTGTGCATATTCTACATCTATCAGAGATTTGTAATTGGAGGAAGGCTTAAAGATTATCTATTTCAAGTTCCTGAGATGCAGAGAGGGTAAGGAAGCTTTCCAAGGTCACAGTTATTAATTGGAAATATTCTGATTCAAACTCTTAACTCTACATTAAGCTATTTCTCCATTTCATCAACCTGCCTTTTAATATGCTTAAGTGATGAATACAAAAACACAATGGAATTCTTTTAACCCCTCAGATTCCATTAACTAGACTGTAAATTAAAAGCACACAAGAAATAATCCATTTTTATTTATTATTAAGCTGTAGACCCCATGAAGGTAGGGAAACATGCTATATTCATTTCTTCCTTTCTCTTTTTTAAATCTCTTACATCACCTAACACAATACTATGAACATAGTAGGCAATCAATTGATATTGATAAATAAATATTTAGGAAAATGTTAAAAAAAATAAAAGGAAGTATTGTTAGATTTTTCTTACAAAGAAGGGAGAACTATTAACTTTCAAGTTATCTAGTCATTACCCTTAGTCATCAAACTAATTTTCATTCATAACATTACATTTTTTTTTGCTTTTTGGAGGCAAATTTGGCATTAAGTGACTTGCCCAAGGTCACACTGCTAGCTTTTGTGTTAAGTGTCTAAGGTCAAATTTGAACGTGGGTCCTCCTGACTCCAAGGCCAGTGCTCTATTCACTGCTCCACCTAGCCTCCCCGGCATTATATTTTTTTAAATTACTTTTTAAAAAAGATAATAGTATAGTGCTTTGATTCCAGGGCTCTAATTAATACAGAAACCACCTGATTTCCACTCTTATAGATGAGTACATCTTCAGAATCATTTATTATTCCACATGAACCTTGCTAATTAAAAAAAAATCATCTCAATGGAAAGCATTAATACAGACTTCTTTAGCAGGTACAGCTCACCTATGATTGATAACCATAGAGGATTATCCCATCGTTCATTTCTTCACTTTGCTATCCATTGGCATGGTTTTGAGCTATACTTCTGCATCAGAATTATTACATAATAAAGTCCATTGAAACTATGTGCTCTAGAAAAAGAGCTTCATGTTTTTAAATACATCTTTTCTGAGAAGTGATGGGAATAAAATACTTATTTAGCTGTTGAAATTATAAAAATCATTTTAAATCCCCAAGACCATGCACTGGAAAATGATTGGAATTATCGATTTATTTTAAAGTGGAGTAAGTCAAAGTCACCAAGATAAGTACTCTTTTAGGTAGCCTGTGATTGCTGACATTGGAATCTATCTTCATTTTCCACATATGGTCCTTCATTTCTCCCCCAGCATGCTGTGGAATACACTTGAATAAGAGGAATATGACAAACTGAAAAAGTGAGATGCTATTTTAAAGGCATAGCACAGCTCAAGGAAAAACTCAGAGACAGGAGTGAGGGCACGGAGAAAATGTGAATGAATTTTGTGAAGGGGAATCAGATGTCACATAAAAATGAGGCCTTTTGAAGTTCCTCAGATTTCAAGTGTAATCAGAGTGTTTACCCTAGGTGTTGTCATGGGTAAATTCTAAATTTCTAAGAATTTGAGAATTGAAGGACTTGAGAAATCTAAAATTAGCCACTTGTTTTACAATTAAGGTAACCAAAGCGTTTGGGCAGCTGGGTGAAGTTGTAGATAGAGTACCAGTCCTGAAATCAGAAAGATTCATTTTCCTGAGTTCAAATGTGACCTCAAACACTTACTAGCTATGTGACCCTGGGCAAGTCACTTAATCTTATTTGCCTCAGTTTCCTCATCTGTAAAAATGAGCTAGAGAAGGAAATGACAGATCACTCCAGTATCTTTGCCAAGAAAACTCCAAATGGTATCACAAAGACTGAAAATGAATGAACAACAAATTAAGGTTCACGGAAGTTAAGAGACATGTAACATAGTGGATAGAGCAGCAGACTTGAAGAAGACCAGGAATTACAGTCAAGCTTTGACACTTAATGAATAATGACCTTGAGTAAGTCAGAAGTTTCTACGCCTCACTTGCTAATTTTTTTTTTTACTTATACAACATTATCTCAAAATCCTCCTCTGACTCCATGATTTTAAATTATCTCTTACTACCCATTCTCTGACCTCTTTCTATCCTCGGAATCACAGCATCTCAGAGTCAGATGGAAACTCAGGTCATTTAGTCCTGAAATACACCTGCAAAAGAATCTTGCACCCTACAGCATAAGTAAGCAGCCAACCTTTACTTGAAGGCTTCTATAACAGTCTCCGTAGTCTCACAAAGTAACTCCTCCCCCACTTTGATAGTTCTAAGTGATAGGAGGTTTTCATTAGCCAAAATCTGCCTTCCACAATGCATTACTCTTTGTTGAATCCTCTAGGTCTATGGTCCAAGCAGAGAACAAGTCTACTTCTTCTACCTAGCAACACTTCAAATGCTTGAAGATATGTGAGGTATGCCACAAAAATATCTCTACTACTTTGTGCATAAACATCTCCACTTCTTTAATCTGTCTTCACATTCAATTATAAGGATTTATTTAGTGATTATTCTCGAGGACATTGCCAAGCACTGTGCAAGGCACTGAGGGAACAACATTTCCCCTTGTCTTCATTCATACAACAGCCTGCCTAGTACAATTTCTCATAACTTCCCATCTAGCCTTGCCAATAACATTGCGGTTGGTCTTCCTCCATCAAATCTCTCTCTACTCCAACCCATTCTCCGCTAAGATATTCAAGTGATGTTATAAAGTTCAGGTCTGACTAAATGATCTCCCCTACTCCATAATCTACAATGTCTTCCTATTAGGTCCAGCATCGGTTAAAAAATGATCTGTTTACCATTTTAAAGTCTTGCACATCTTGGTCCTTCACCTAGCTTTCTAGTCTTCATGCATTTATTCCTCTAGGTAGTCTAGGACCCAACTACACTGATCTAATCATTGTTCCTCATACAGGACACTTCACCTCCTGCCCCTGTATTTTTTCATTGACTGCTCCTTGTGCCTTAATTACTCTCTCTCCTAACTTCTGTGTCCTTGCTTCCCTGACCTTCTCCAAGATTCAAATTAAGTTTTACCTTCTGCAAAGAGGCCTTTGAAAGTACTGCATCCCAAACACCCCTCTTGCAAGTGTTCTCCTCAGAGATTAACTTCCATTTACACTGTATGGAGGTGGGACACCTGTTCTTATTGAAAGACAGACAGAATAGTGAATATGCAAAATCGGAATTGTTGGGAAGAAAAACTTGCTATTATTTGAAATTTCCCAGAAGTGGAATTGACTGAAAGGAGAGGTAGAAAATATCTTTACTACTAGATATCTTCAAACAACAGGAAAAATTTAGATTATAAGAAGCTTGTACTATAGTATCTCTTGTATCTCTCAAAACTCTGCAAAACTATGTGGCAGCTATGAGAATATGGAACCTACACAATTTCTAATGAATTGCTTTGCTTTTTTTTTCTTTTTGACCCAGGGAAGGGGGAAGCAACAACAAGGTTTCAAGCTACAGTTTTAGACTACAAAAATTGTATTAGGACAGAAACACTGAAGTCAGAATGAGGTGTAGTATTTTTAAAATGTATTTTGTTCCCCCCAATTACATGTTAAAAGAATTTTGGGGGTGGCTAGGTGGTGCAGTGAATAGAGCACCAGCCCTGGAGTCAGGAGGACCTGAGTTCAAATCTGACCTAAGATACTTAACACTAAATAGCCATGTGACCTTGGGCAAGTTACTTAACCCTAATTGCTCTGCTTTCCCCCCTACAAAAAAAAAGCAAAAAAAAAGATTTTTTTTAACATTTTTAAAGTCTTGAGTTCCAAATTCTATCCCTCCTTTCCCACCCCCTCTTCCTCTGAGATGGTAAGCAATCAGATATTGGCTATAGATGTGTAATCATGTAAAACATTGCAATATTAGTCATTTTGTACAAGAAGAAAAAAATAGGAGAGGATTCTGGAAAAATGGTGGAGTAAGTCAGAAAATTCCAAGCTCTCCAGATTTCTTTGACAAATAAGACAAAGTAGTACCTCAAGACATACATAGTGTATTAAAAATAAACAAAAGTTGGGGTACAATAATGGTCCTCCAAGTACAACTGGGGAAAATGTGAGTTTTGGTCCCTGTGAAGTATAAATACCTTCCAGTTACTTTTGTTCAAACAGTGAGGGTTGAGGGGTGGGCTCAGGCCCAGTCACAGGAATTTTCACCTACAAGACAGTGTGGGGAGTGTGTGTCTGAGAAGGGGAAGACTGGGGAAACCTTTGCTGATAAGAGGCTCAAGGTCAATCACTGCTGTTGAGACAGTCCTGAGCAAGAATGAACCAGTATAAACCCAGTGAGTGTGGAAGCAGTGGTGCAGGACACCACTGGCTGTAGGTACTTACAGGAGGATGTAGTTCCTAGTTTTGGTTCCAGGCCAGAGGGGAGAACTGAAAGAGGATCTGAGATCAGAGACACCATCCCACATACTATGGGACTAGAGGTGATTACAACAAAAAAACTGATATTGAGAGATAAAGAAAGAGAGATGAAGATATAGATGTGTGTGTGTGTATATATATATACCGTGTTTCCCCGATAATAAGACACTGTCTTATTATTTTTTTGGACAGAAAAACACCAGAGGGCTTATTTTCAGGGGAGGGCTTATTTTAATGAACATTGACAGCAATTTTAATAAACAGGTAAATGTGAACAAAAAAATGTACCTTTATTCAATAAGCAAATCACTGGGGAAGAACAGGATGACGCGCTCACTGCTGCAGCTCTGATTGTATGCAGCTCGGAACGCAGCATGCGTTTCACGGGGGGGGTGAGGAGCGGTGCATACAGAGGGTACCGTAATGTAGCATGTAGTGCAGAGGGGGATCACCTTCACTACAGTAGCAATCTCAATAGGGCTTATTTTAGGGGGAGGGCTTATTTTAGAGGAATCTTACACAGTAAGGGGAGGGCTTATTTTCGGGATAGGTCTTATTATCGGGGAAACACGGTATATATATAAACATATGCATATACACACACATATATAAACATATAGGCATATATACATATACACACATATATAGACATATATGCATATATACATACACATATGTAAACATCGCTGTTTGAACATGGCTTCCTTATGCTCTCCTCTTATCCTGTCCCCTTGTTGGGAAGGGACCTGTTGGTGAAATTGGGAAGCCAACTTTCTCTAGTTAATCTTCCCAGACCTCCCCATGTTCCCTCAGAAGTGTGAGAGATAGTTGAGTCAATAGTTGGATAAGGAAATTCCTGGGTGAGCTACTTCTGCCATGCCAGCATTTGATTGACTTCTAGATCCTAAAGTGTTCCCCTAGAGTGGTATAAATACAATTAAACACAAGGCCTGGGAGGAACTGCAACCATTAATTGCTACTCAAAGCCCTGACTTATTCTGTCTACAGTGGGGCCCAGACCTCCCCATGTTCCCTCAGAAGTGTGAGAAATAGTTGAGTCAATAGTTGGATAAGGAAATTCCTGGGTGAGCTACTTCTGCCATGCCAGCATTTGATTGACTTCTAGATCCTAAAGTGTTCCCCCAGAGTGGTATAAATACAATTAAACACAAGGCCTGGGAGGAACTGCAACCATTAATTGTTACTCAAAGCCCTGACTTATTCTGTCTACAGTGGGGCCCAGACCACCAGGTAAAATTTTTTGAGACTTTGAAAATTAAATTGATCCATACCCCAGCTTTACCCAATCAAGGAAAAACCTTTCACTCTCTATGATGATGGAAGGAGAGAACAGGCTTTGGGAGTTATTTCCTGTTTTTGAAAACTATTAGATTCTGTGGTTGCTATTGCTTTCTGTGTGCTAAAAGTCCTTGGAGCAATTTGGAAAAGAAAAGGATATCTGGTAGCATTTAGCCTTGCCATAGTCATCTTTAATTCCAAGCAGAAAAACTGTCTTTAAAAAGTACCAGGGAAATTATCTTTTCTCTGTTTTTTTTTTTTTTTTGGTGCCTGTTTGGGCTTTGTTTGTTTAACCTTCTTACCAGGTTTGTCTCCTCCAGTTTTCAAGTTATCAACCTCTGGATGACCACTAAGGCTTTGCAAATCTCTGACCCAATCCAAGTTTTCCAGCCCATGGGACCTGGCATCATCCACGTTCTGGAGTCTGACCCCCTTGAATGGGACCCAGAGAGGCAGGGAAAGCTCTATGCCCCTTAACAGCAGGAAGCACTTACAGAAGTTAAGACTTTCACTCTTTACCACAAAGTAATTTGGGTTCCATTTGTTGAAGGGGGAATGATTATGTGCGGGCTCTGGGAGCCCCTTGAGCTCTCTTTGAATCTTCCCATGTAAGGCATTTGCCTGAGGCCGTGGGACTTGAGTTGTGGCTCTGCCCAAGTCTTTATCCCTCTTTTGTCCAGCAATTTCCCACCCTTGATCCTCCTGTTCCACCTGTGAACTGGCCTGGTCCACCATTGTCAGATCCAGGTAGCCTCCAGCAACTTTCCACCCTTAATCACTCATTACTGGAGTCTGACCTCATCTGACTCCTCTTAAAGACCCTGCCCAGACTCCTCCTCTAGACCACCCCTAGATTCCTCCCACAACATTTCTGTATATAAGATCCCATCTTCCCTCCATGTGGTATGATAGCGCCAAAGGATGACCTAGCACAGACTTACTCTGTGTCAGATGATTCTGGCCTGCTTACCCAATGCAAGTGTTACAGATATCTGGCCTCCTCAAAAGTCTACACAATATGTCAAACTTTTAACAAACTTTACTTTTCTTTGGCTGAGAGAAGACTTGAGTCAAATTCATTCAGCAGGACTTGGTATTTGTTGGTATTTTGGGGTCTCCAGAGCAACCCTAACCTCTGCATGGGTGACCTCTTCAAAAACAGACAAAATCCTGGCATCAGAGCAATGCCTCCTCAGTCCTCAGAAGCTCTGGGTCACAGATCTCAAAAGTCCTGGGCAGCTCCAACTGGCCCTCAGCAATCTTCTCCCTCTCTGCCTCCATGATGCTGCTCCCAAAATTCTTCTGGCCTCCTCTTCTTGGGCCTTCTCTCTGCTTGTGACTCTCTCTAAATCCAGAGCACCAGGTCCTCCCAGTTCAGCCCTCTCTCTTCCCATCAATAATTCCATCCCACAAGGGGATTCACAAGCTCTGGGTTTCAAAACTCAACCCAAAAACCAAGCCAATACAGGGGGATATCCAAATTGCATTACTATTACATATATGTCAACCATACTAATAAATATTGTTTTAGATTATTTAAAATAACTAGACAGTATAAGGCTAGAATTTTGCTAAGGTATAGGAAATGAAGAGTTGGTATCCTTATAAAATTATGGAAAGACTTGAACCTGTTAAGGAAGACATCATTTACCCTCAAAGAAGGCAAAGAAGTATAATATGATGGTCTTACAAAGATGAATATGAATGTATACATCTATACATGAGTACAACTATAGATATTTTTGTATGTAAGTGCATGTATGCATGTATATATGTATACATGTTTGCATATACATCTATATACACACCACACATGCACGCATGTGATACACATGTACATGAATGCACACATGTATGGACACATACATGCACATGCTTAATTATAACCTTCTTGGTGGAGGGAAAGGAGTAAAAAGAAAGAAGTAAAAAGTGCACAGTAGAGAACAAAAGAAAACTTACATACAAGTAAGCAAAGAAAAGATAGACAGTTCTGAACACAACATATATTATTTACTATAGAGAAAATGAAATGGAAATGTATTGCTTTATATTTTGAATCCTTTCTTACATTCCACTGTGCACATTGCAACATATTTTTTCCTTTTCGTATTTTGTACTTAAGTTTGTAATGTTTTTTCTTTTAGTTTTGTGTTTTCATTTGTCAGTATTTAAGAAAATTTCAAATAAAATTTTAAAGAATGAAAGGAAGTGAAAAATAGCATGGTTCAGTCTATATTCAAACAGTATTAATTCTTTCTCTGAAGGCAGATAGTATGCTATATCATTGATACTTTGGGATTGTTTTGAATCATGGTATTGCTGAAAATAGCTGTCATTCACAATTCTTCACTGTACAATATTGCTGTTACTCAGTATAACATTCTTCTCATTTCATTATGTGTATGTATATAAAATTCCAGTCACTTCATTATGCATCAGTTCATGTAAGTCTTCCCAGGTTTTTCTGAAATCCTCCTGCTTGTCATTTCGTATAATACAATTATGCTCCATTACAATCACATACCATAACTTTTTGATGGGCAATTGTTGGGCATCCTTTTGAATAAGGAGCAGTATTTGGAGAAAATACTACAGCTTGAATTTATTTAGTACTTAATACGTGCCATATACAGCTGAAGTTTAACTCTAAACTCAGTGTCCCATTCCCTGTGCCTGTGTGTACTCTCTTCTACCTTCCTCTGACCACAATAAGTCAGCTTCTGAAACTGAAAAGACTAACGTGCTAGTAAAACAATAAGATAGAGATGAATTGTTGAGTAAGTTGCTCAGGTGAGAGGTCAGAAATAGAAATTAAGGTTTTGGAAAGCACACAGAGGGGATATTTGAAATTTTTGGTACATAAGTATATGCTTAATAAAATGATTGCTTATTTGACTTAAATCAGTGGAATTGAATGATATATAAAGGTGATAAAGCATATAAAGAGAAAAGGAAGACAAGGAGAGAAGCATAAGGAATATTTAATTTAAGAAGTCAGGAAGAGAAAAAAAGAGCCAGCAAACATGTAGTTGGGGGGGAGGTAGGAGGAGAGATGGAAGCCTGTGGTAATACAGAAGATAGGGTAGAGAGGACAATATTTGAAAATGTTTTCCTGTCAATGTAAAATTCTATAGAGATATAAAGGAGGAAGAAAAAGGCTGTACTATTTAACAATTAAAATCCTTTAGAGGAGTGGGTAGGTGGCACAGTGAATAAAGCACTGACCCTGGAGTCAGGAAGACCTGAGTTTAAATCTGGATCCAGACACTTAACACAAAAACTAGCTGTGTGACCTTGGGCAAATCACTTCACCCCAATTGCCCTCCAAGAAAAAAAAAAGAAAAAGAAGATCCTTTAGAGCTTTTGGTGAAAGAAGATTTTTGTTGGATAGTGAGTGGATGACTGATTGAAAGGTGTTAATAAGAAAATGCATGGTAAGAAATAGAAAGGAGTTTAAAGATTATCAAACACAATTACCCATCAAGCTCTTCAAGATAGAAAGAACATTATTATTATTATTAGATATTTTGGTAAATCTGTGACTGTGTCATAAATGGATTTAAAAATATTATTTAATTAATCATTTAATATTATTTAACAAATTCAGTGAAGTCTCCCTCACAATTTTGTGGAAAGATAATTGGACTTCAATTCAGTAGAAATCTGGCAGATTCCTCACTTCTGATATTTTCAAGATATATGATTACGAACAAATTAAATTATTCAAGTCTCAATTTCACAATCTTTAAAACAGAAATAATAATAAAACATGCAATATGTACTTAAAAATTGTTGTTGTGTGAACCAAATGAAGTTATACATCTAAAAAATTTCACAATCTTCAGAGGACAAAAGTGTGTGTGACATAATTGAAGTATAATTAACCATTTATTATATGACTACTATGCTAGAGGATTTTTAGGATACAAAGAAATATAAAAATAATTCCTGACATTATAGGTCTTTTAATAAATTATTTTTATGGTCATGACTAACCATATTTTTTGATATTAGGTGCTTAATAAATTCTTGTTAATTGATTATTTGATTGTTTTGGGGACTACCTTCTACCAAGGCAGACAAACCAGAGTTTTGCAGAGTTTTGCCACTTGCTGCCTTAGAAAGTAGCCTGGGATAGTGGGGTGATTACTTAACCTTACCCAGGGACATACAGTCATTGTATGGGAGAAATAATATATGACCCCAGGTCTTTATGACTTCAAAGTTGACATTTTATCTACTATTCCATGTTGTTTCATTTTGTCTAGTATGGGATATATAAATACATAAAAAATAAAATAATGATAATAATATCTTCTTTTTAAAAAAGGAAGTATTCTCTGTAATGTCTTAACTGAAAAATTGCTAATTTTTGATGATAAGAATGGGTTCCTTTCCAGAATTTCTGGTGTGTCATAGAAATTGATCCCTGGGTTTGAAAACGAGATTTTGTAATAAGGTCAAGACAAAACCATCACTTTAATGGAGTAAGTTTTGTCATAGAATTTTCTCCTTCAGCCTGGATAAGAGTAAAGAATTGATGACAGACTTCAGTTTTTTATTGAAAGATAGTGTTTTTATTTTTGTAGCAATTTTTGAGTTCAAAAGAAGGAAAACAATGACTATTTCAAAGCCTTAGGAATTATGTACTCATTTTCCTGTGTAGTATAAGAAGAAGTTTGAGGTCAGCTCAATGATACCCAGGAAATAATTTTCTCACCCTACTTTAAAAAATAAAACCATTCCAAATAAATTTAGAGTGAATGAATACAAGATTGAAATGTATAACAAAGTCGTTGGTTAATTCAATAATTGTCCAGATGAAGTTTACTTAATTTTGTTGTCAAGGAAAACATTTGAAACCAACACATCCATATTTATACATAATTTTCTATATAAAGAAAATATACATTTCAGTTTGTGCCAATGTAGTTGCTCAATTGTTAAGTAAAATGCTATTCTTCACAGGATTGAAGTTTTTTATTGTGTGACACAATTATATTATATAACACCGAGCATCTTCTTGTGATGTTTTCTGCCTTCTGAAAAGACATATCCTGATAAAAACTGTTGCTGTTGTTTTCCAACTATAAAAACATCCTTCACTGATATTTGAGTAACAGGCAAATTAAATTCAGAGGTAAGTGATTTTTGTTTTTTGTCAGCACTCAATGCCAAACAAAGATTTCTTTTTCACTCCTTATGTTTAAACTAATCACCTTGGCTTTCTTTATCACTATAAAGCCCATTTATTTTCCTGACTGATTCAAACTCTTATTCAAGGTGAGCACGATCATTTTTGGGGTCTCTTATCACATCTTACTGATAATAGACAAGGGGTAAATCTCTTTTAAGGGAGAAGTCATTAATCAAACATGATGGTGACAAATACAGCTACAATTAAGACTCAAGACAATATCTATAAATCATCTCAAATGATTGGATGCCCTGACTTTCTGTCCTTTAATTTGGACTCAATTCCCTGAATAAAAATGATTTGTTTCAAGTCTTATTGAACCTGCCTTCACTTTCGGAGCTATGAACTTGTGAAGCAAAGAATTTACACCCACATGAAGCAGTCACATTATGTGAGTGGATGTCTGCCTGGGGGCACAAAGGTGCTGATTACACATCTGGAAAAATACAAAAGAATTCCTATGGGAGGTTGCTGCTCTGTCAATTCAAAAAATAGGACCACAAGCTTTCTGACTTCCGGAGACTGCCATTCTGGAAGTTACCAGTAATTCTTCTCTCTGGAATAGGCAAGTTCAGTGAATCCTGTTCACAGTAAAGAAATACTTGAATGAATCAAATCATTATACTACTGAATTCTCTAAATAATAGCTGCATTGTTAATGTAGCCTTAAATTGTGAAAGTTTTCTCAAATTCAAACATTATATTAAGAATATTTATTTTATGGAATCTACCTATATACAAGAGAATAAGGTTTAAGAAAAAAATATTCACTGGGTGAAGTAGGGATTTTTATGTTCTCCTTGAGTTGACCTATGTTGTTATATAACTCTGAAAATTTTGATAGAATAGATTTTCCTGAAAAAATAGTATTTCAATTCTATTAAGTAGGACTCTACTATACTAGCAGAACACCTGATACCCAGTTAATAGTTTCTGCAGTAGCAAATGGTCTGGGGAAAAATAATTGAAGAACTGAACATTTACATGCCCACAGGAATTCGGAGAAGACACTGAATAAAATAAAAAAGATCATATAGTTACTTTCTATGTTTTTTATTAGTTTGGTTCTTCCTTTCTCCCTCTCCTGCTCCCTTTTTCCCTCCCTGTTTTCTTCTCTGCATACTTTCTTTCCCTCTTCCACTATTGCATATTCCCCCTCCCACATTTTTGAAAACTTACAGGTTCAGTGATTCCTTGATGACTTTGCAAACTGTGAGATGTGAGATATGATTTGATACTTTGAATTTGGCATTAAAAAGTACTGTGATGTCCCACTCCCTGTTTCATAAAATATAAGGCCTTCCTCTGAAGAAATATCTCTGTGGATTCTTGATGTATCTGAGTTTAATTCCATCATACTGAAAGTTAGCTCTATTTGAGAACCTTTCTTCAAAGTGTTAAGCCTTTGCTTCTACTTCTTTTTGATCAACAAATGTTAAAATTTCATGTATTTCATTCAAAAGGTAGGGATTAGAATATTTCTATTTAAGAAAAATGTTTTATTCCAAAGTAATTAGAACATCTTGTCAATCCTTTATCTTTTTAGTGTCCAAGATAGCAAGACATTTGTTATGCTTTTCAATATGATAACAACTGTCATTTTCTTTTCTAAGGGGGAGAGGGAAAAACATTCTTTTTGTACACTTCCCATAATACTATAACTGTCAATATGTTCTGCTGAAGCCAGGACAATCCCTTGCCCTCTAAATTATAAGAAGAGAAAATAGCATGATTCAGTTTCTCATGGTTTGTTTGTTTTTGGGTATACTTTTTGCATTTTGGAGGGGGGAAGATAGGGCAATTGAGGTTAAGTGACTTGCCCGAGGTCACACAGCTAGTTTTGTGTGTGTGTGTTAAGTGACTGAGGCCAAATTTGAACTCAGGTCCTCCTGACCCCAGGGCTGGTGCTGTACCACCCAGCTGCCCCAGTTTCTCCTGTTTGATTACTTATTAGGAAAATTGATCCTAGATAATATATGCAAATACATTTATGTGACTGTATATGTGTGACACAGAGACATAGAGGCAGTCTTATGGTGTAGTGATTAGATCGTTGGATTTAGAGTCAGAAAGACCTGAGTTCAAATTTAACCTCAGACACAAATTAATTGTGTGACGCTGAACAAACCATTTATCCTTTATGTGTCACTTCCCTCTTCTGCAAAATGAGAATAATAATGGCATCTACCTCCCACAATTATTGTGAGGACCAACTGAAATACTATTTAGAGAATTTGGAAGCTGTGATGTTAAAGGATCATAACATAAATTTCATTCAAAAAGTCCTAAGTCAAAAGAAGTTCAAGTACCTTTTTTTTAAGCTATTGGGGTTAAGTAACTTGCTCAAGATTACATGGCCACTTATTTCTGGGTGTGGTGCTAAGTATCTGAGCCCAGATTTGATCCCCAGGTCATCCTGACACTGGAGCCAGTGCTCTTAC
Source organism: Petaurus breviceps papuanus (assembly GCF_028583685.1). Classification (NCBI taxonomy): domain Eukaryota; kingdom Metazoa; phylum Chordata; class Mammalia; order Diprotodontia; family Petauridae; genus Petaurus; species Petaurus breviceps. Next base: position 7,590,268 of record NW_027187361.1, on the reverse strand, counting down.
TCGCTGAGCCATCTGGCCACCCCTAAGCAATTGGGGTTAAGTAACTTGCTCAAGGTTACACAGCCAGGTGTTTCTGGGTGGGTGTTAAGTGTCTGAGCCCGGGATTTGATCCTCAGGTCATCCCGACACAGGAGCTGGTACTCTTACTCGCTATGCTACCTGGACGCCCCTCAAGTAACTTTTAAGCAGTTATATAAATATTAAAATCTGACCATTACAGTGAATTAAAACAAAGTGTTCTACCTAATATATAAAATATCAGGATGACCTGGTTACACATTGTGCATAATTACAATTTTGTCTTGTTTATTTTAATTTACTTTATTTTTATGTTTCCTTTCAATAAACATCAGAAATGATACATGCTTTCATTTAAAAAAAACTAAGATACTGGAGGAATTTCTTAGATCTTTACAACAATTCTTCTTTAAAATTCATTCTTCTTTCACTTCTCATTTTTTTTTCCAAAGTGGCAAAGTACTGAGTCATTATGATTCCAAATATAAGGAGGAAAAGACAGTAAAATAGATTAATTTTCTTTCAACTAATATCAGACATTAATTTTCTTTCTGAGGAACCAACCAAACAAAACCGTTTTATTCTATTTTTCTAATAACCTAGCTTTTCTGGACCACTATCACCACCATCACACCCAAACTATGAACTTTGCAAGAAGAAAGACAGTGATTATACTTCAAAATGAAATATGATCATATGTTGAAATCTAGACCTAAATTTATAGGATAAATTTAGTAATACTTTCCTTCTTCCTATTCCTTGAACAAAGTGCTATATCAAACTAATTTTTATCTTTTTATTGCCTATCCCCTATGTATGCAATGTTATCCCTCTTTACCTCTAAATTATGGTTTTCTTCAAGATTCAACTCAAATCCAACATTCTCCCAGAGGATTTTCTCAGTTTCTTTCCCACCCGCACCCTCTAAATAGTCTTTTCTTTGAAAAATAGTCTTTTTCATGAAAATATTTCCATATACAGTTCATTTCCCCCCCCCCTATATTTTTTCTCTATTAGAATACAAATTCAGTGGTGATAGGGAATATGTTTTTGCCTTTCTTTGTGGCCCCAGAGTTTAATACCATGGCTGACATATAGTAATGCCCATTGACTAATGAACTGAATTCAACCCTTTTCAGGTACTGTGTGGGACGCTCAGAATTAAAAGGAATGATGAAGGTGGTGGTGGTGACAGAGAGAGACAGAGAGAGAGAGACAGAGACAGAGAGAGAGAGAGACAGAGAGACAGAGAGAGAGAGAGACAGAGAGAGAGAGACAGAGACAGAGACAGAGAGAGAGAAAGAGAGAGAGACAGAGAGAGAGAGACAGAGAGAGAGAGAGACAGAGACAGAGACAGAGAGACAGAGACAGAGAGAGAGACAGAGAGCATCCATTAAGCCCAAATTCTGAACAAGGATCTATGAAAAATTCTAAGCATACAAAGATAAGCAAGAAAGACAGCACCTGCCTTCAGGGACCTTACATTCTAATGGGCAAAGATAACACATAAAGGATTGCTGGAAAGCAAGGAATTGGGGACAGAAACTCAAATGACAAGGAGATGGACAGGAAGCAATGTGGAGACTTAGTTCTGGACATGATAAACAAAAGATCAGCTATTAGAGTTGGGGGAAATGGAAAATACTGAGGAAAGGTAATGTCCAATAGGGTAAAGAAATGACTCAGGCACCTAGGTGGAGCACTAGATAGGGTGCCATGCCTAGAGTCAGGAAGATCTTCATGAGTTCCAATCTGGCTTCAGACACTTACTACCTATGTGACCCTAGCCAAGTAACTTAAAACTATTTGCCTCAGTTTCCTCATCTGTAAAATAAAATGGCAAATCATTTCAGTGCCTTTGTCAAGAAAACCCCAAAGAGGGTTACAAAAATTCTAACACAACTAAAACACATGAACAACAATAAATAGGTTAGGAAAAGACTCTTAGGAAAATGGCATTTGAATTTTGAAGGACCTAAGGGGTCTATAAAACAGAGTTGCTGCCTGCATGTCAGACACCAGGGCCATCCTACACAAAGGTATAAATGGAGGAAATGGAATGGTATATATGTAGAAGAATAAGGAGGGCAGATTGGGTTCAAGGTAGTACTTTTGAAGAGGAATAATATATACTAAAAGTAGAAAGGTTGGCTAGAGTCAGAGTATGAAGGTTTTTAAATAATAAATTTGTTGTTATTGTAGCTGTTGCTTGGTTTTATTTGGTTTACTTTGGCTTAATTTTTAGAGGCAATAGGGAGATTCTTTTGATTAAGGGAACTACATGGTCAGATCTGTATTTTAGAGAGTACAGTGAGGTAGAATCCCAAAAGAGCTTGTGCAAATATTTGTGTAAAATATTTCTTCTATTTGTTTTTCATAGCACTATATGCCTTAATATTTTCTGGGAAATGCCTAGATCTATGAAGGGATCAAAAATTAAGAATGGAAGTATGGAGTTTATTAAAAGAAAACCTGAGAAAGGAAAGAGCAATTATGGAAAGAGCAATTATATGAGAAATAACTTGACATAATTGATAAGCACATATTGTTTTATCAAATGAACCAATCTTTTCATCTTCATATCATAACATACAGGATAAACAGATTTCAGTTTGGGGATTTTGGAAAGTGAAGACATAAATTCTGTGTGATTCCAAACTTTTCCCATACAGCAAGTCCTTACTGGGAAGCACAGGTGCAAGAATAAATGTCTGCTACAGGATTCTTAAAATCTGGGGGCACTAGATAAAGGTGAGTTGCTCTCACATAATGGAAAGTCACAAGGTAAAGAGTTACTACTGTGGCTTCTAATAGCAATTCTAAATCACATTTTCATAGTGTGTACCCTTTCCTCATAAACATTCTTTTAAATAAGAAAAGCAAGTATCATTATCCTGATTTTACAGATGAAAAAACTATGGGTCAGAAAGATTAAGTCACTTTCTCAACATCCCATAGCTAGTAAGTGGAAGAACCAAACTCCAAGTCAAGAAATTTGTCACTGGTAAGTACTTTTCCCCCATTATACCTTATTTCTCTTATCAGTGAGATAAAAAGAGAAAACAAAAACAACTAGTTTTGCTTATATAATTTGCTCTACTACATACTCCTAAGTGGAAGAGCAGAGATATCTGTACTCTTGGAAGAAATGCTCTAGGTATGTACCTAATTCCTTTCTTTCCTAACTGAAGTCATTCATTTGTTTTAGCTGCAGCACAATAGTAATAGTAACATCAATAATAATAACAGTTTGTTGTTTAGTCATTTTTCAGTCATGTCCAATTTTTTGAGATTCCTTTTGGGGTTTTCTTTTTCTTTTATGGAATTGATTGATTTATTTTTAGTTTTTTACATTCATTTCCACAAGATTGTGAGTTCTAAATTTTCTCCTGATCAAGATCTCCCCTACTCCCCATCCCAAGATGGCATGCATACTGATTATCCCTTCCCCCAGTCTTCACTCCCTTCTTTCCTCTCCTATACACCTTTACTGCCTTCCCCCTTACTTTCTTGAAGGGCAAGATGGATTTCTATGCCCCGTGGCCTGTATATCTTACTTCCTAGGTGCATGTAAAGACAATTTCTTTAATTTGGTTTTTTTTAAACTTTGAGTTCCAGATTTCTCTCCCTTCTTTCTTCCCCACCCACCCCCATGGAGAAGACAACAATTTCAATATATATTATACATGTGAAGTTGTATAAAACATTTCCATAGTAGTCATATGGTGAAAAACTTACTATATTTCCCTCCATCTTTCCCACTCCTCCTTTATTCTATTTTCTCCTTCGACCCTATCCCTTTACAAAAGCATTTTCTTCTGACTATGCCCTCCTTCAATCTGCCCTCCATTCTATCATCCCGCCTTCTTATTCCCTACCCCACTACTTTCCTGTAAGGTAAGAGGCCCAATTGAGCATTTATGTTATTTACTCCTTAAGCCAAATTCAATGACAGTGAGGTTGACTCATTCCCTTTCACCTCCCTGGTCTTCCCCTCCATTGTAACAATTTTCTCTTGCCTCTGGTAGGTGAGATGATTTACCCTATAATATCTCTCCCTTTCTCCTTCTCCCAATATATTCCTCTCTGACCTGTTAATTTTATTTTTAAGATATCACCCTGTTATATTCCACTCACCTTGTGCCCTCTGTTTAAGTATACATATACATATATACACACATACATACATACATGCAGGTGCATGATACATATATGTGTGCATATGTATGTGTGTGTATATATATGTGTGTGTATATATATATATATATACTTCCTCCAACTATACTGATATTGAAAAAAGTCTCATGAGTTACAAATATCGTTCCATGTACAAAAGTAAATAGATCAACTTTAATAAGTTCCTTATGATTTCTCTTTCTGTTTACCTTTTCATGCGTTTCTTGATTCTTGTATTTGAAAGTCAAATTTTCTGTTCACCTGTGATTTTTTTCATCGAGAATGTTTGAAAGTTTTCAATTTTATTGAATGTCCATATTTTCCCTTGAAGTATTATACTAAGTTTTACTGGGTAGGTGATTCTTGGTATTAATCCTAGCTCCTTTTACTTTCAGAATATCATGTTCCAAGCCTTTTGTTACCTTAACATATAAGATGGTAGATCTTGTGTTATCCTGATTGTGTTTCCACAATACTCAAATTGTTTCCTTCTGACTGGTTGTAATATTTTCTCCTTGACTTGGGAACTCTGGAATTTGTCTATAATATTGCTAGGAGTTTTCTTTTGGGGATCTTTTTAAAGAGGCAAGGGATGGATTGCTTCCATTTCTATTTTATCCTCTAGTTCTGGAATATCAGGGCCAATTTCCTTGATAATTACTTGAAAAATGATATCTACACTCTTTTTATGATCATGGCTTTCAGTAAGGCCAATAATTTTTAAATTATCTCTCATGGATCTATTTTCTAGGTCATTTACTTTTCAAATGAGATGTTTCACACTGTCTTCTATTTTCTCTGTTTTATACTATTTTGATTTCTCATAAAGTCATTAGCTTCCATTTGCTCCATTCTAATTTTGAAGGAATTATTTTGTTCAGTGAAATTCTGGACCTCCTTTTTCATTTGGCCAATATTCCCTTTTAAGATTTTTGGATTAATCTATTTTAAAGGTGTTATTTTCTTGAGTATTTTTGGGTCTCCTTTAGCAAGATGTTGACTAATTTTTAATGATTTTTTCCATTACTCTCATTTTTCTTCCCAATTTTTCTTCTGCTTCTCTTATTTTTTTTTGAAAACAAACCGTTTCCATTATTTTATTGTGAACTTGATTGTAAGCAAATAAATTTTTTCATCAAATGCTTTATTAACTTCTAGTTTACATCAGTCATTTCTGCAAGATTTTGAGTTGCAAATTTTCTCCCCATTTTTCCACTACGCACCACCCCAAAATATCCCCTCCTCCAATCTGCTCTCTCCTATATCTTCTCCCATATCCCCTCCAACTTTCAAGTACGGCATGGTGGATCTCTATACCCTAGTGCCTGTATGTCTTATTTCTAAGTTACATGTAAAATAGAACTAATAATAGTATATATATATATATATATATATATATATATATATATATATATATATATATATATATGTATACACATATATATGTATATGTATACACACACGCACACACACACATGTGTTAAACATTTGATTTTAAATTAAATTCCAGATTCATTCCCTTCCTCCTCTGTCACCCACACTTACTGGGAACATAGGCAATTCAGTATAGGTTGTACACATGTAGCTATGCAAAACATTTCCATAGTGGATATATTGCAAAAGACTGACTATATTTCCCTCCATCCTATCCCACTTCCCACTTGTTCTATTATCTACTTGATCTTGTCCCTTTTCAAAAGTGGGTACTCCCAACTTCCCTCTCCCCCCCAAGCTGCCCTCCTTTCCATCATCCCCCTTCTCATCCCCTTCCCCCCTAATCTGCTGTAGGTTGACATACCCTATTTAGTGTGTATGTCATTCCCTCCCTGAGCCAAATTCAATGAGAATAAGGTTGACCCATTTCATTTTGCCTTCCTATTCTTCCCCTCCATTGTAACAATTTTCCCTTGCCTCCTCTATATGAGATAGTTTACCCCATTCTTGGAATCTCTATTTCCTCTCATTATATTCCTCTCTAATTTCTTAATTTCACCTTTTAAGTATCATCCCTTCTTATTAAATTGGTCTTGTGCCCTCTATCTATGTATACCTGTACACATACATACATGCATTATCATATGTAATCATATGCCCACCTACTCTCCTTTATAGACAAATATGTGTGTGTGTGTGTGTGTGCGTGTGGGGGGGTATGAATATTTCTATTCCCTTCAAGTATTCTCATATTGAGAAAATTTTCATAAGTTACAAATTATCATTTTTCCATGTAGGGATGTTAATAGTTCAACTTTGATAAGTTCCTTATGATTTCTTTTCCCTGTTTACCTCCTCATGTTTCTGTTGCTTCTTGTATCTGAATGTCAAATTTTCTATTTTTCATCAAGAGTGCTTGAAAGTCCTCTATTCCACTGAACGACCATATTTTCCCCTGAAACATATTCAGTTTTGCTGGGTAGGTGATTCTTGGTTTTAATCCCAGCTCCTTAGACCTCTGGAATATCATATCCCAAGCCCTTGGATCCCTCAATGTAGAAGTTGCCATATCCTGTGTTATCCTTATTGTGTTTCCACAATATTCAAATTGTTTCTTCCTGGTTGCTTGTAATATTTACTCCTTGATCTGGGAACTCTGGAACCTGGCTATATATTCTTGGGAGTTTTCTTTTTGGGATATTTTTGAGGAGGTTATGGGTGGATTCTTTCAACCTGTATTTTGCCCTCTGGTTCTAAAACATCAGGGAAATTTTCCTTGAGAATTGCTTGAAGGATGATTTCTAGGTTCTTTTTTTGATCATGGCTTTGAGGTAGTCCAATAATTTTTAAATTGTCTCTCCTGAATCTCTTTTCTGGGTCAGTGGCTTTCCCAAAGAGATATTTCACATTGCCTTCTATTTTTTTCATGTGTTTGGATCTGTTTAATAGTATCTTGATTTCTCATAAAATCACTAGCTTCCATTTTCTCCAATCTAATTCTGAAGGATGATTCTCTTCAGTGAGCTTTTGAGATTCTTTTTCCATCTGGCAAATTTGTCTTTTTAAGGTATTCTTCTCCTCACTGCCTGTTTGAGCCTCATTTGTCATTTGAGTTTGTCTATTTTAAGGTGTTATTTTATTCAGTCAGCTCGTTGACTCTCATTTCATAATTTTCTTGCATCTTTCTCATTTCTCTTCCCAATTTTTCCTCCACCTCTCTTATGTGATTTTCAAAATCCTTCTTAAGGTCCTCTATGGCCTGTAACCAGCTCATATTTTTTCTTGGAAGCTTTTGGTGCAGGAGTTTTGACTTCACTGTCTTCCTCCTGTTCCATGCTTTGATCCTTTTTGTTCCCAAATTAGGAGTGTAAAGGTTGGTTGCTCTGTTTACTTTGCTTCCCTCATTTGCTCATGTTGCCACTTAATTACTTGACTTTTGGGCTTTTTGACCAGACAGGGGAACTTCATACCAAATGCTGGGGTTTTCTCAGCTGATGAAGGTATTAGTTGGGTGACCTCTCTGTAGCCTCCACACACTCTGGCTTGCTGGTTGCACACTTCAGGATCTTCACCCTAGACTGCAATCCAGATTCAAGCAGGTTAAAGCAAGATCAATTACCCCTCAGACTGGTCACTTTGTTCCCCTGCAAATTGCAGACCTTGAGCTGAAGCAGCCATAGGGCTGTGGGTCTTCAGGGGCTTCTTGTCTGGGGGGCAGAGGCCGACCACACTCCCATCTACTGGATCCCAAAGTCCACACTGCGCTGACTTCTTACTGTGTTCTTAGCATCAATGTGTTGATAATTCTGGAAACTTCCACAAATGGTGGTGATCTGAAGTCCAGCTGGCAGCTGGTTAGGGCCACTGTGGGGCTAAAACTTCAGACTTGTTCGCAGCCAGAGTTGGCTTCCAGAGCTCTTCACTGGCTGATTCCTGCTGGCCTTCAGGGATGTCCTCAGTGGGAGGTTAGCTTCTCTTTGTCATTTTGTGGGCTATGTAGTCCCAAAGTTTCTTTAGAGTCACCTCTTACATGAACTAGAGTAGGTGAGGGCTGGAGCCCAATGGAATTCCTGTTTCTACCCCACCATCTTGACTCTGCCCACTCTTACTTGATTTTCAGGACACTTTTTTTATCTACTTCATGGCCTGTGACCAATTCATATTTTTATTGGAAGCTTTTGATGCAGTACTTCTGACTGTTTTCTTCTTCTGGTTCTATGTTATGATCTATTTGTCACCAAAGGAAGATTCTATAGTCTGATATTTTTTTCCCTTTGTTTGCTCATTTTCCCAGCCAATTACTTGATTTTTGTGCTCTTTGTCCAAGTAGGACTGTGCTTGCAGATTGGAGAGTGATCTGTCCCAAAATTTGTGCGTTTTGTGCATCTTTTGTCAGAGCTTCTTCTGGCACCTGCCTCAGAATTGTGAGGAGGACTCCTTCTCCACAGCTGCCACAAGTCAGTACTTTTCCTCAGCCCAGGATTGTCACCCAAGACTGTGACCCAGATATAACCAGGGCAAATCAAGAGAATCCTACCTCAGCATCATCAAAGAGATCCCTGCAATTTCCCTCTGATCAGATGCTTGATCCCTCCACCATCTATGGGCCTGGAGTTCCAGAAACAGCCTCTGCTGCTGCTACTGCTGCCTGCCACTACCCTGTGGCTGGTGTAGGAAGGTATTTTTCTCTCACCCAGGTCCAACAGAATTTCCCCACTGACTTTTTACTTTGTCTTTGGCATTTGTGGGTTGAGAATTCTGGAAAGCATCATAACTGCCAGTAATTCAGTCCCCTGAGACCTACTCTGACCCAGTCTGTGTCTATGTAGCCCTCTGCCCTCACAGGACTGTGCAGTGAACACGCCCAGCCAAATGAGATAGACCATTCCTGTCAGCACGCCAGGCTTTTAGCTGGAGAATTGTTTCACTCTGTCATTTTATGGGTTCTGTAGCTTTAAAATTTGTTTAGAGTCAATTTTTACAGATATTAGATGTGATTGTGGGACAAGCTCAAGAAAGTTCCTGCTTTTACTCTGCCATCTTGGCTCTGTTTCCCCTTTGGGATTTACTTGACATAGATACTGGAGTGGTTTGACATTTCTTTCTGCAGTTCATTTTACAGAGGAAGAAAGTGGGGTAAAAAGGGTTAAGTGATCGTCCCAGGGTCACACAAGCAGCAGATGTCTGATGCCAACTATGCACTTGTGAAGATGAGTCTTCCTGATTCAAGTCCCAGAACTCTTTCCACTGTGCCACCTAGCTGTCTACTGAGCTGTTTAAGCAGTCCAAACAACAGCTAACATTTACGTAGTCCTTTTAAGCTTTTCAAAGTCCTTTCAAAATAGTATCTCCATTTAACAGATGAAGAAATTTAATCAGAGGTTAAGTGATTGCTTGGGGTCACAGAGCAAATAACTTTCAGAGGCAATATTTGAACCAAGATCTTGATTTCAGGTCCAGCCCTGAACTGATACATGTAGCTTCCTACAAATACCTGGAAATGAATTGTAATACTGCATATTGAGCACATTCAATACTTACAATCCCACCCTACCACTGCCTGCAAGCCAGTAAGTAAATATATTCTATTTCTGATCGCTTACCTAAGGACTGAGTTGCCTTAATTGGATACCAAGTGTTTGCAAACTTACCTAGCCTATACTCTTTATCAAACTGGTCTAGAACTAACAGGCCATACTCTGCAGTTCATCCATTAGTTATGCATACTGCTTTTTTTATTCTCTACTATGCCTCTGTCCCTTTTCTGTTCCTGTGCTAAGGACAGAAGTCAAATTAATATTTTTGCTGTTTCATAAAAAGTAGCATCAGGGGACAGAGTCAAGGTGATGAAGTAAAAACAGGAACTCCACTCAGCTCCAGCTCCAGCCACCTCCAATACCAATAAAATATGACTTTAAACAAATTTTAGAGCGACAAACCCCACAAAGTCACAGAGAGAAACTAATCTCCCACTAAAGGCAGCCTGGAAGGATGAGAGGTAGGGTCTATCACACCTATCTGGGAGCCAAGCATAGCCCTGAGTGAGCCTCATGGTTCTGGCCCCAGGGCAGCCCCTATCAGCAGTGAATCACTAGCAGCTATGGTGGTTTCCAGACTTCTGAACCCATAAAAACCAAAGACAATGTAAAAGGTCAGTGGGGAACTCTGTTGGAATTGGGTGACAGAAGAGTATGGTCAGGCCTCTGCCCCTGGGTGAGAAGTGGTGGAGGTGCAGCAGCTGCAGCTGCCTCATGGCTGCCTCCAGAGCTCCTGGACTGCAGATCATAGGGGGACCAAGGGACTACTCAGAGGGTAATCACTATTGCTTGTATACTGCTTGGATCTGGATGACAATCTTGGGTAGTAGTCATGGGGTGTGAGGCAGTGTGCCAGAGCTGGTGGTGGCTGCAGAGAGGGCACCCTCCGCAAACCTATGACAAGATTTGCTATAACCCCAGCAATTTGGGACATGGCTCTCTGCCATCTGGAAGCAGAGTTCTATGGAGGAAAGGAGCTCTAAGGTCAGGTAATCTGCTGGTGGGATGAGCAAGCAGAATAAGCAAAATCAGTCCATGGAATCCTTTTTTGGGGACAAAGGGGATCATAAAATGGAACCAGGGGAAGACAACAGAGTCAGGATTCCTGTATCAAAAGCTTACAGGAAAAATATGAACTTGTTACAGGCCATGGAGGAGCTCAAGAAGGATTTTGAAAATTAAGTAAGAGAAGTGAAGGAAAAAATTAGGGAGAAAAATGAGAATGATGCAAGAAAATCATAAAAAGTGAGTTAATAGTCTGCTAATGGAGACCCCAAAAATATTGAAGAAAGTAACACCTTAAAAATAGATTATATCAAATGGCAATAGAGGTCCAAAAAGCCAATGAAGAGAAGAATACCTTATAAAGTCAAATGGCCAACATGAAAAAGAAGTTTCAAAAGCTCACTGAAGAGAATCACTCCTTCAGAATTAGATTAGAGCAAATGGAAGCTAATGACTTTATGAGAATTCAAGATACTATAAAACCGATCCAAACAAATGAAAAAAATCAAAGGCAATGTGAAATATATCATTGGAAAAAGAACTGACCTAGAAAATAGATCTAGGAGAGAGAATTTAAAAATCATTGGACTACCTGGAAGCCATGATCAAAAAAAAAAGAGCCTAGAAATCATCCTTCAAAAAGTTCTCCAGGAAAATTGCTCTGATATGCTAGAACCAGAGGGCAAAATAAAATGGAAAGGATTCACAAATTGTCTGTTGAAAAAGATCCCAAAAAGAATACTCGTAGGGACA
>NW_027187361.1:7440294-7578835 GCF_028583685.1 Petaurus breviceps papuanus | reverse complement strand
AATCTATCACATCTACATTAAGAGATCAAAGGGTTTGGGATGTGATATTCTGGAGGCCAAGGGAGCTAGGATGAAAACCAACAATTACCTACCCAGTAAAACTGGATATAATGCTTGAGGGACAAATATGGTCATTCAATGAAATATAGGACTTTCAAGCATCCTTGATGAAAGAACCACAGCTGAACCGAAAATTTGACTTTTAAATACAAGACACAAGAGAAACTTGAGGAGGTAAACAAGAAAAAGAAATCAAAAGGAACTTATTAAAGTTGAACTATTTATATTCCTACATGGAAAAATGATAATTTAACTCATGAGACTTTTCACAGTATGAGGATAGTTGAAGGGAATATGTGTGTGTATACATACATATATATGTATTTATAGGAGGGTATGTGTGTGTATAATGCATATGTGAGTGAGTGCATATGTGTGCACATCTATATATAGACAGAGTGCACAGGATCAGTTGAATAAGAAAGGATGATATCTTAAAAATATTAAGAAGTAAGAGAGGAACATAATGAGAGAAGGAAAAAAGGAGAGATAGAATAGGGTAAAATTGTATTTTTTTACCTTATAAAATAAGGTAAAAAATAGGTTAAAAAATTGCCTCATATAAAAGAGGCAAAAGACAACAGTCATAATGGAGGGGAAGAGCAGTAAGGTGAAAGGGAATGGGTAAACTTTACACTCATTGAATTTGCCTTAAAGAGGGAATAACATATACAATCATTTGGGTATCTTACCCTAAAGTAAAGTAAGGTAGAAGGGGAAAAGAGGGGGGATGATAGAAGGGAAAGCAGATTAAGGGAGAGGGTAGTTAGAAGCACATATGTTTGAAAAGTGACAAGGTCAAAGTATAAAGTAGAGTAAGTTGGGACAGGATAGGATGGAGGGAAATATAGTCAGTCTTTCACAATATATCTACTATGGAAACTTCTTGCATAACTACACATGTATAATGTATGTTGAATCGCTTATCTTCCCAGTGAGATTGGGTGAGGAGGGAAGAAGGGAAAGAATCTGGAAATCAAAGTTTTATAAAAAATGTTAATTTTTTTACACGCATCTGGGAATAAGGTATACAGACACTGGGTATAGAAATCCATCTTGCCATACAAGAAAGTTGGGGAGGATTGGGAATGATATAAGAGAATGCAAGATTGGGGGAAGGGGTACTCAGGAGGCTCACTGTCTTGGGGTGGTGGGGGAAAGATTGGGAGAAAATTTGTAACTCAAAATCTTGTGGAAATGAATGTTGAAAACCAAAAATAAACATTTTTTTTGTTAATTGTTTTTACATATAATTGGAAAAAAAATTTAAAAATCAATGCCATATACAAAAAAAGGCAGTGTCAGTTGACTGCCCTATGGAGCAACTCAACATTCTTATGACTTTCCAATTTGTCTACCACTTCTCTTTCTGTATGGTCTTCTCCTATTGGAATTTAAGTTCTCTGAGGACAAGTACTATTCCATTTTTTATTTATATGCATACCTAGATCTTAGCACAATGCCTCACATATAATAAGTATTTAACAAATGAATTTTTTATGCATTAAAGTGTAATAAGAACTTGCTCTATCATCATATGTAAAAAATGACCTAATAATTTAGCAATAGTGGCCAAAATACCACCAGATGTTTGGGCAATAAACTCACTATGATTTAGGGATTATATTCAAAGCCCTTCTAACTTGGCAGTACTAGATAGGGTTTGTACTGAATCTGGTAGAGGCTTCAAGAAACTCTTCGTCACTCCTCCATGGTCAGGGGCAGGGTATGGGGGGAAGGGAAGAGGAAGTAATGAGGATTTAAATGACTTTCTTATAATTCTTTTTCTCAATGCCCAGATCCCAGTGTCACAGTTTTAAAAATTTACATTTGCCAAATAAATGTGTTACATGTATGTTTTCCTAGCACGTACACAACTGATATGCATCCTGGCAGAGAATGATAGAAGACCTATCAAAAGTCAGACATGCATTGCTTTACTAGTTTACTTTTTACACTCAGATGTGTCTTGTTATAGAGTGGAACTGGTAAAGACTGTTATCAGATTTATCAGATTTACAACTAGTTAAGCTCAATAGTTCATGAAAATGAAACATATCCTGGGATTATGACACTCTCCTTCTCTAGAAAAATTAAATGTCCCAAATAACCAAACTAGTATTTCTCAAAAATCATTTTCATGCCGTTATTATCATGTGTTTTCTAATCTTAATTTTTGGTAAAGGGTGTAAAGCCAAGCATGAGCAGCTTTCCACAGGACTGCTGCTGTGAACAGCTTTCAAGGTTCTGATTACACAATATAGTAAACCCTCTATTTATTCAGTAACAAACCAAGACAAATCATTCAAAGAAAGTCAAGGTACAGCATTCACAATGTTACAACTTATCACTAACATAGCCACATAGTTTTCACCAAAGTGGTCACGTAGTTTTGAACAAAGTACATGCATTCTATAACTCAATCATTTAATAAGTCCTCAATTCAATCACAAAGTACAAAAGTTCAAAGTCCTCCACCCCTAGGTCACAAGTAAATTACAACTTTATCAGTCACTACTCAGTATCTATGGAGAGGTAGTTTCATCTTGACTTGAGGCAGGCTTTCATGTTCCATGGCTCCTCTTCCATGGTCCCAGCTCCTACTTGAATCCACCAAACTGTCACCTGGGTTCAAAGGTAGACGCCTCTCAGTTCCTTGTCTACCTCTCAGTGCAGTTCCTGCTTCACATTGAAGCTCACAGTGTCCAGTCCATCTCAAATCTCTCACAGTCTCTGTTTCTGGGAAGAGAAAACTTAACAGAGTGGCAACAATATCTACATACATCAAGCTTAGCAGAGTTACAACAATATTCACAAACATGGTCAGCACTATCATCTCAGTTCACTTTCTGACTGTGAATTCAACATAGACCCAAAACAGACAGGCAAAGTACTGACACCACATTCATGCTTCCTCTGGCAGCTCTGGCTGCCTCTCAGAAGTCCTCAGCAGCTCGGCTGGCCCTCCGCAGTGTTTGGCAGCTCTGGCTAGTTCTCTGAAGCTCTCAGCAGGAGTTTTGCTGGCTCTCAGAAGAAACTCCGCCACCACAAGTTCTGTTCTTAGAATCAAAATTACTTTATCCAACCTCCATGTGGCTTGCTACAAGAAATTCTGTCTCAGTTCTCATTTTTTTTTCTCAATTCTTCTCAATTCTCAGTTGTCTTCCAGTTCAGCAGTAGGAGCCCAGCCCCTAAACGCTCACTGAAATTCTCTCTCTCTCTCTCTCTCTCTCTCTCTCTCTCTCTCTCTCTCTCTGTCTCTCTGTCAGTCTGTGTCTGTCTATCTGTCTGTCTTTCTCTCTCCCCAGCAGTAGTTGCTCTGCCTCCATGATGCTTGTTACAAGAGGTTCTGACTCTCCCAGCTGAGCTTTTCCTTACATATGGTATAGCTCCTCCCTGTTCAGTCCCTTCCTGTTATGTCAATAAGGGCTCATACCTTCTGTTTCTTTAACAGAGGCTTGATATAATTAGTTTGGCACTAAGTGTTAAGTACCTATTAGCTTGTCAATACAAAGGGATTTTCAAATTTCATTACGATGACACTTTCCCATCATGAACTGCAGCTTTGGTTTTGCCTTCTAATTAGTATACCACGATTTATTAGCTCTAAACTACACGTTCAAGATATCAAACAACATAGGCTCTAAACTCAAAGATGCAATAAGTCATGGGAACTGCATATTATACAAGTATTCGATAAGCCTTAGTGAGAAAAAAATAGATACAATGATGATGAAGAGGAAAAGAAGGAGGGAAAAAGAAGAGGAGGAAAAGAAAAATAAGGGGAAAAAACAAGGAGAAAAAGAAAAAGAACAACAAAAAAAACAGAAGAGGAAGAAGAAAAATAAAATAAAGGAAAAATAAAAATAAATAAAATTCATATCGTATTTTAAATATGAAGAGGACTTTATACTTGTTTTCCCAATATTATCCAGAATACAACTAAGAACAAATTCTGAGAACTCTTCTCATTAGTGCAATAACGAAACCAACTTGATAATAAATCAAAGAAGACTAACTGATATTAAGAATGCAAATAGTAGTCAAAGCAGCTAAGGATACAAAACAGAATAGGAGAATATCACCAGGGAAAGGTCCTGTCCAGAGAATAGACAGCTAAGGGACAAATTGCACTATACAAATTCTGGAGACTGGAACCTCTCTTAAATTTAATGAAGTGGAAAAAAAATCCAGAATCCACCTAACACGGTGCAGTTATATTTGATGCTCACTTATGAGGTGGCCAAAGTCAAGAATGAAGCAAAAATGAATGCATAGCACAACTTTTTTCCCTGTTCCTCCTTGTGTCTTTTTGTAGTCTCTCAGCAGTCATATGATCACACATTTCATTATTTTCAGTTTTGCATTTTATTTATTATGAGCCATAACAATAATGCTTTTTTTTTCTCAGAAACTGAAGGTGATTGTAAATTAAAAACCGTCTCTTTTTGGTGGAAAATTATCTTAGAGAAGAAACAGAAAGTTTAATTTTCAAAATACTATTGGATTATAGAACCTTCTTTCCTTGAGTTCTGATTTTGAACTCGCCCTATTAAAAAAATAACAAAATCACTAAGAATGAGATTTGGGAGCATCTAGATCCATTTCTTTGTTTTTCTCCCTAAACCTTTGTGTGACATGGCAAGAATTCTTACTCAAAGAAATTATAATAGAGTCTTGGTCCCAGCAGTAAAAAGGAAAAATCTTTTATTCTTTATCAGGAAAGGGCACTCTCCATCTTTCTAAGAAGGCCATCTTGGAGCAGTGCACAGGTGTTTTCAGCAAAGCAGAATTTTATAGACCTTAACCACAATACCTCCCAAAGGCCCCCTCTCCTCAGCCCATTGGCTAGGCATGTTTGGGGTACAATCTATTCGAGGAAACTAACTTTTCTCCAGCAACAAGGAAATAAGGAGGTAGAGGACTTGGGGCCCCTGGTGTTTATAGAACATTCTATGTCTCAAAAAAAAACACATATATAGTTTGAACCAGTTTGAACAGGATGTGGTGAGGGGGCTAGGAATGGTTTGTAACAATCACAGGTCATGTAAGCCAAGCTATTCCCTGAGGGGGCTTCACATTTGTCCAACTCACCTTGAATTTAATTGTAAAGAATGACACATGCCTGACTTTATTCAACTAAGTCATTTTAAAATAAATCTAAATTAACATTGAGAATCATAGAAACTTTAAAGTGGAAAAAATCAGAGGCCATGCAGTCCAATCTATTCTTATATCCTTTTAAAAGTGGTCAGTCAGTCTCTGCTTAAAGACTGCTCCTAAGGCAGTAACTACTACATCCAAAGACAACCCATTACACTTTGGGGTAATATAATTCCACTTTAGGATAATGGAATAAGAGATTTAGAGCTAGGATACACTCTAATAGCCATATATTTCGATATTCTTTTGTTTTAAAAAACATGTAAGGAAAACAGCCCAGGGAAACTATATAATTTTTCTAAGGTAACACATGAACCCTTGAAATTTGTAGCCATAGGTCCTCCCACTGAACCATGCCACTTTAGCAAATTTTAATGATTATTTAATTACATCAAGTCAAACTGCCTCCATGCAACTTCTTTTCTCTCATTTCTAGTTCTGAAATCTGAGACTGAGGCCAACAAAATGAATCCCTTTGTTACAATGCTTCAGATACTTAAAGGCTGCTAACATATGCTCCATAAGGATTCACTTCCTTGGGCAAAATATTCCAAGTACTTTCAGCTGATCTTTTTATGCCACAAACTTGAAGACCCCCACCGTCCTTCTTGCCTTCTTCTAGATGAGAGCTTCTTCACCTGTTTGTGTATCATAAACCCCCTTGGCATTCCGGACCTCTTCTCAGAACAATGATTTTAAAGGCATGAAACAAAATACATAGGATTACCAGGGCAAAATTCATCTGAAATAGTTATCAAAATATACACTTTTATAAGTTTGTGAATCCCAGATTAAGAGCTTCTGCTATAGAAATTCTCCAGTATATCCATGGCCTTTCAAAATGTTTCCCAAATTCTGAAACAATACTCTGGATGTGGTCAAATCAGGTATTGTGCTGTGAGACAATAACAAATAACAAT
The DNA here is from genome assembly GCF_028583685.1 of Petaurus breviceps papuanus. NCBI lineage: Eukaryota > Metazoa > Chordata > Mammalia > Diprotodontia > Petauridae > Petaurus > Petaurus breviceps. Next base: position 7,572,692 of record NW_027187361.1, on the reverse strand, counting down.
AACCTCTTCCTGCTTCAGCAGAAGCAGAATTCATTTTGAGAAAAGTGAGAACAGATTGCTTGAATTCACCTAGTTGTTTTCTAAACAAACAAATATTGTTCCACGAGTCTACAAGCTGGGAGAAATGATCTCTCTTGCTTTACACCAGATAGCGGTCCTGACCAGAGGATCCTTTTTCATGTATACTGCGGAAGCAAGGGCAAGGACATAACAGTCAGGTTTTATACCACTCAGGTTGGCAAAAGCATGAACCAGTCAGGGGCTGACATGGTGGGTACAATACTGAGACTTAAGAGTTAGGAAGATTTAAATTTGGATCAAGCCTCAGAGATATATAATCCAGAGCAAGTCACTTAACCAGTGATAGAGAAGCTCTAAATTAACACTCTATTCACTGTGGCAACTAACTGCCCAATATATCTATACCTCTCAGGAGTGGTGCATATCTATCCATCCACCCATCCATCCACCCACCCAGCCACCCACCCAGCCACCCACCCACCCACCCATACATACATACATCTATGCATCCATCCATCCACCCACCCACCCATCCATCCATCCATCCATCCATCCATCCATCCATCCATCCATCCATCCATCCATCCATCTATCTTTCCATCTGGCATTTAGTTGGCAAAGTGAATAGAGTAATGCCTGCAGTCAGGAAGACCTGAGTTCAAATGTGGCCTCAGATACTTAATTATGTAACCTTAGGCAATTAATTTCACTTCGGTTTTCCTCAGTTTCTTCATCTGTAAAAGAGATTAAAAGCACCAACTTCTGTAACAGAAAGCACCCTAGCATACCCAGGATGGCTGCTAGCACAGGTTCTTTGATCTACTTTTCTAAAGGAAAGCAACTCAAAAGGGGTTAACAGTCTTATTTTAATTAAACATATCTCTCATTTACTTAGTTCAGTGGAAAAAGTCAACGCCCTGAACTTCAGAAAACACAAACAGAAATTACAAGCAGACAAAAAATACAGAGAAAAGAAAATAATTCAACAAATCAACAGATAGGACTTCTAGCTGTCTGATCATTCTATACATACATAGTTAGTTACCAGAGAGAGAAGCAGCAACATCTAGGTTTTCAAAACCAGGGGGCTCAATGGCTACCCTGAGTCTCATCTGGACAAATCATACAACTCTTCCCCTAAGTGAGCCCCAAAGCAAAACTTCACTTCAGAGTATAGAAAGCCTTCTTCAGGGTCAGAGGACATCACAAACTTCATGACCCACTGCCTAATTACAAAGTAACAAAAGGTGTGGTTCTTCATGAAAAATGAGCCTCCCCTAAGCAAGCTTCTCTTTTTGGGTTTCCAGGGATGCCCATTAAGGGGCAGGGAAGATCTTCAAGTTCCCTCACCATTACAACCTCCCAGGCTTGTTGTGTGGATCAAATAATTATTGCAAAACACTTAGCACAGTGTCTGGCACATAGTAAATGCTATATAAATATTAGCTTTTATTAATCTTTATTATTATTAGACATATCCATAATAGTTTTTGCAAGAATTGATGCATAATAGCCATTATATTCAAAAGAGTAGTAAGCTGTTGGAATCTTCTGAACAGTTCTTAATTTCCCTGCCTCTAGGAAGATCTCTCATCTACATTCCGGCATATGGCAACTATCATTAATTCTTCTGATCCACTGCTTGCCTAAAGTAAACTAAATCATTTAATTAAAAACAATTAAAAATAAAACAGACGAGAAATATGCTTGGAGGCAGAAAGAGAAAACAATCTAGTGCTAAAGAGAAACAAAATTAACCAGAATAGCAAACCACAGTTTTACTGTAAAGGTAGTATTACAAATATCAAGGCAACAACCAGAAATAAAATTTTTCAGTGGAATGAATTAGAAGTTGTTTATTAGGAGGGCAAGGTGGTGGGTAAAAATAAAGTAGAGGAGGCAGGAGGGATAGGGAACAAGAGATATTCATATACATAAAAACAAAGATCAGGAGTAGAATAGGTATGTAAATGTATATGTATATATGCATGTATATGTGTATATATATATATATATATATATATGGATATGGAGAAACATCTAAACTTTATTGTGGTCTTCTGGGGGGAATTGAGGGGAGGGAAAAAAGTACACAACAGGGAACAAAAGAAAACTCATAAGGAAAAAAAGACATGGACAATTCTCAACACGAGTATTATTTATCACATATACTTTCTTGAAACAAAAGTTTATTGTTACACATTTTGAATGCTCTCATGGTCTGCTATGCACAGGACATGTTTTTTTACTTTTTTCTAACTTTGTATTTAAGCTCCAATAATTAAATTTATGATATGTTTTTGTTTCTTTTTTATTCTGTATTTTTGTTCTGGTGTTTGAGTGCAAAATACTTTTTTTGAAAAAAACTTGTTTATTAAATATCCTACATGAGCAGCTTATTTTTTATCATTGAGAACCTTATTTTTCAATTTTTTTATAAGTTGGGATAGGATAGAGACTGGACTTATGATTTTCATTAATTCAGGGAATATTTAGGTAAGGGAATTTTCTCTACCAATTCAGGTTGCTGTCTTTTTTGAAACTTATGGAATTGTCTAGTCTACTGGTGACAAATTTGTATACAAACAGGGGCCATGAAATCATATATAATGATCCCTTAGGTTAGATTTTATGTAAATTCACATATTAATATTATCTCTGTTTTGTTATATTTCAATTTATTTCTCTAAATATTTCCTAAATACATTTTAATCTAGTTCAGGTCACATTTGGGAGTTGTGTCTCCATGGGCTGCTTTTTGGTACCTCTGCTCTAGAGTACCAGGTGCTTAAAGTACTTGATCAAAGTCACATAGCCAGTGTGTGTGTGTGTGTGTGTGTGTGTGTGTGTGTGTGTGTGTGTGTGAGTGTGTGTGTAGCAGGACTTGAATGCAGGGTCTTCTTGACTTCACTATGTTACCTCTCATACTGATACATTTTTTTCAAGCATTAGAAAATAATCCTCTACTGAAGTGTCTTCTTTTGATATGACTTTATTTTAATGAACAGATTCTGATTAAGGAGGTTCAGGATTCTCATGAAAGGAACACTTGGCAATACAAAAGATCCAATATAGGTTATTTAGAATATAGGTGAATGGGAAGGAAACTGGAGATAACAGAGTAAAAGGCTTAAAGATAGAAGCATCACCGTTGCGGGGAAGCACCAACATCTGACCACACAAGCTGGAGAATCCTGGGTACAGCTGTCAGGGTCCCACATGGGAGGGTCCCAGACAAGGCGATTCCTCCATTGGTGAGATTGCAATTTGGAGTCTGAATCTTACAGTTTAAGTAGTGCTGAGAACAAAGAAGGCATACTAGCAGGTGTTTTTTAGAAAGCATCGTATCTTGTGTGAGGCTGGGGAGGGGGAGGCAATCCCTCCAAAGGCCCCTCCAAAAGCAATGTCTCCTGGCAATAGCTAGTTCCAGGAGTTGGGCAGTTATCATATCTCTTGTCAAGGACCTGGCCAGGGTCCCAGGAGAGGAGCAGCCCTCACGTTCTCAGGATCCTCTATTCCCAACCAGTTCAGGTGTAATAGAAAGGTCATATTGAGTTGGGGCCTTAGTTTGTATAATCTTATTCCTCACAGAGGGGCTTAATTTGCTCCTTCAACAGAATCAAGAGAACATTGTATACAGTAGCAACAATATTGTTTTAAGAATAAATTTGAGTGAATATGTTAATTTTGACTGTTATAAATACTCAAATTAACTATAAATGTCATATGAAGAAAGATGTTATTCACATCCAGAAAACAAATTGATATTTAGTGCTTGCTTGAGCAGCACATGTAGTAAAATTGTAAGGATACAGAGAAGATTGCATGGCCCTTGCCCAAGGATAACACACAAATTTGTGAAAAATTCCATATTTTAAAAAATAAACAAATAAAAATTAAAAAAATCTTCAAAACCTTGGGGGGAAATTGATAAATAGATGTATAGAATAATTTTACATATATCCACCTATTTGTGTCAAATGGTGACCATCCCTAGGGTGAGAGGAGTGGGGAAATAAGGAAGAAAAAAGGGGGAGAAAGAAGGAATTATTATATTTTTGAAAGAAATAGCAAGTTGTGCATAGTAGATTTAGAGTTTCATGTGCAATTATCTGTTTTATTGTTCTGTTATAGAAAGGCTTGCTTTATTCTATAAATTAAAAAGAAAAGAAAGTTTAAAAAGAAAAAAAAATATTCCAATGCAATAGAAGCTCTGCTAATTCCTACCAACAATATTTTTCTGGGAAAGCTTTAAAAATGGACCAAGCAATGGATGATCATCTAAGGTAAGGACCAATCTATTTAAATACAGGAGATGGGCTACAAAGTGAATTTTCTTTTATAGTCCAGAAGAATTAAGGTAAATGTTTTGCCCTAGATTTAGCAATATTTTACTATGAAGTACTCAGGAGGAGGAGTGTCTGCATTCATGAAATTTCAGATATTTTGAAGTACCAAAGAAGTAGAAGGTATGATGGTAGACAAAGACAATTGGATAACAGAATGCCTCAGTTTTGAGTTTCAACTTTGCTTCTAATTGGTTTTCTGACGTTAGACAAAAACACGTTAATTCTCTGAATTTTAATTACCTTATATGAAAAATAATGGGCTTGGACTAGATGATACCAAAGATATCCCATTTCTAAAAATCTTTGACTCAATAAAGAAATTTTGAGAGGAAATGGCTTTTTGGCTTACTGCTACTCCCTTTATACCATGCCTGACTTGAAAAATTCAAACTATTAAAAGACAGCAAAAAAAAAAGATTGACTTTTTAAAAAAAAATCATCACTAGTTACTTTGGAAATATGCATTCACAGCTATTATTCAGTGTACTTTTTCCAAAAAAGAACATGTGCTTAATGAAAGTCAAGTATTTTTAAGTGAAGTTAGCACAGAATAGCAGGCATTCCCTCTTTGGATACGTAATCTCCAAAATATTTGTCTACTATTAGGTGAGATTAGAGTTTTTATGGAGTGGAGGGAAGAGAGAAGAGGGAAAGGGAAGGTAATAAAAAAGGAAAGGAAAGAAAAGAAAAGAAAATATTTCTATCCATAGTTCAGCAGAACTAGCTTCCAGACATACTTCTTCAATTTACTAGCTTTGTAACCTTAGGCAAGATCAAATAATCTTCATGGGCTTCTGTTTCCTAAACTATATAAAATGGGCAAAATGTGACATTACATACAGTGAACTTGTTAGAATCTATTTAAATAATAGATGAAAAGCAATTTTAACTGCAAAGTGTTATATACAGGTGAGGCCTTTTAATTCTTAGAATTATACTGGATTTCATTCTACTAACAAAGATTGAAATTCTGTGTTATCCAGTAAGTTCAAATAGATTATCCATTCATGTTCAGTGGAGAACATAGGTTGTAAGCAGTAGGAAGCTACTGTTATCATTTTTGTCTTTTTATTTCCAATGTCTTACACAGTTCCTTGCACATTTACTCTGTAAATGCATGATTAATTGACTCGAACTGAATTGAAGATAGTGCAAACTATCTTTACTTTGAAATGGCTTTATTACTCTTTGACACAGCAATAACACTTCTAGGACTGCATTCCAAAGAGATCATAAAAAGGAGAAAGGACATACATGTGCAAAAAACATTTCTAGCAGTTCTTTTTGTGATGGCCAAGAATTGGAAATTGAAGGGATGCCCATCAATTGAGGAATGGCTGAAGAAGTTGTGGTACATGAATTTTATGCAATACTAATTTGGTATAAGAAATGATGAACATGCAGACTTAAGAAAAACCTGGAAAGCCTTGTATGAACTGATGGTGAGGGAAATAAGCAGAAATAAGAGAACACTATACATATTAACAGCCACACTATGCAATGACTGGCTTTGATAGACTTTGCTCTTCTGAGCAATGAAAGGATTTAAGACAGCTCTGAAGGACTCATGATGTAAAATGCTATCTACATTCAGGGAAAGAACTATGGAATCTGAATGCAGATTGAAAAATACTATTTGCTCTCTCACATTTTTGTTGTTGTTTTGTTTTTTTTTTTCATTCTTGTGGTATCTCTTATTCATTTTAATTTTTATTTACAACATGACGAATGTGAAAATATGTTTAATAATAATGTATATCTAGAGTCCTTATCAGATTGCATGACATCTTGAGAAGAGAAGAGGGGAGAGAGGTGGAGAAAATTTTAAACTCAAAAGTTTATGGAAGTGAATGTTAAAAACTAAAATTAAATAAATTATATATTTTTTTAAGAAATGGCTTTACTCTCATTAAATCAACTTACTTAGATGATTTCTTCTTTCAGGAAATATAACACTTGTTGAAATGTAATGGAAAAAACTGAAATGGAAACTATTTTTTGTGGGCACAAAGACATCAATACAAAATCCATGCCATTAATTTTCTAAAGTTGCTTTATGCTATAAATCAATAAAATGATGCTGACATCTTGACAAGACAAATCAATGCTAAGTGAAAATGTATACTTGGAATTTTATAATGTATTGTTTTTTTTAAATTCCCACTTCAAGATTTGAAGGGCTTTGGCAGCTTATGTCTTCATATTTCTTATTTTAATTTTCTTTGTGGAATAGCAGAACAACTGTTTTCAAATACCTCCAGGTCAGTTCCATGTCTACTTTTGTGAGAATTATTTTGGTCCCTGCATTAATCCAGCTTTATATTTCCACACCTGTTATTCTTGCAGCTTTATTTCTATTTTGGTTCATGGGTATTGACTGTCGGAAAAAAAAATATATATATGTATACATATATATATATATTCAAATGAGTTTTTTTTTCCTTTTGAATTATGTGAAAGTAGCTAGGAGATTAAGGGAATTAAACAAGTGAACAATTACTAAAAACTGTATGACTATTTTCATACAGGGAATTAATCATGATATGAGATAATCAATGGTAATTCCATATTTGGTGTCAACTGGATAGCTTTGTAGCTTGTAAGGCATCTTGCAAGGTGATATTTACTAGTTGGGTAGAGTTACACCAGAAAATCCTGCAGTTTACAAAGTCTGCCTCACATACTACCTAATATATATATATATATATATATATATATATATATATATATATATATAAACCATTTCCAGCACCTTCTGCCCAGAAGTTGGGAAAGTAACTCTTTTTTGTATGTTTCTGTGATGCCAGCAACAAGTGAGGCACCTCATGGAGGGGTGCAAAATGAAGAGATGTGGGCCAGGCAGGTCAGTGAAGACTGAGCCAATTTATTCATCTGAGGGTCCAAGTATATATAGCAAAAAAACAGCATTGTGAGCATAGCCTTCAAGAGCTACTTTCCTTGGAATACTTCCCTATGCCCTAGTTCTCATATGTGACTGCCTTGTTCTCTTATATTGGTTATCATGATTAAAGAGATGGGCAGGATGTTCTGAGAACCTCCCTTGCAAGGAGGAGTGGTAAGCCAACATCCTGAGAATGTGAGCCCTTGAGGGTGAGAACACGCAAGAGTCAAACTCTGGACTGAATTCTTCAACCCAGACCAAACTCAGAAAAGCTGGCCCTGTACATTTCTGCATATTTCTATATTATTACAGGAGTGCTGAAACCAACTTGAACTTGCACTTAAGAATGATTGTTAAATTTTTTTTTGAGGATCTGTACTTTGGAAATAAGAAAAAGCTGCAATAAGGGCTTGGCTTATTGTTTGTTGATTGCCTAGACTTTAGAAAGTGATGGAGAAATGTTAGGAAGCAGATTATACTTAAAAATTCATTCCCTATAATGGGCATATTTTCTATATTCAGAAAATCTTGTCAAAACAAAGGAATCTCTCATGCAATTTAACTTCTATTTTTCCTCATTCTTGTCCTCCTCCTCTTCCTCTTCCTCCTCCTCCTCCTTCTTCTTTCTACCTCCTAAAACGAATTATTTACCAAAGCCTAGAAAATGATCAAATGTACAAAGGCTAAAATATCCAGAGAGAACTTGGGCCAGTAATTATTTTAGTAGAGGGAACTTCCAGGTCAAAGAACTCCCTCTACCAATCACAATCAACACCTTCTCTGTACATTTTCAACTTCATTATTGAGAACACAGATTAAATGTCTCATCCCGGTTCACATAACCAATATGGAACAGAGATGGGACCTGAACCTAGGCATTCCTGGCTCTAAGATCAGTTTTATTCCTAATAACCCTTCTTGTCACTTTATTGTTGTTGTTCAGTCATTTCTCAGTCATGACTGACTCTCTGTGACTCCATTTGGGGTTTTCTTGGCAAAGATATTGAGTGTTCTGCCATTTCTTTCTCCAACTCAATTCACAAATGAAGATCTGAGGCAAACAGGGTTAAGTGATTTGCTGAGGTTCACAAAGTGTCTGAGGTCACATTTGAACTCGGGAAGATAGAACTTCCTGATTCCAAGTCCAGTCCTTTACCTACTGCACCACCGACCTGCCCAAAATAAAAAAACAAGAATTCCTGACTGCAGGCTTAGCACTTTATGCACTGAACCACCTACCTGCTTTCTGCCCACTTTTATTTTTTAAGGCAGAGATTAAATGACTCACCCAGTGTCACACAGCTAGTAAATGACTGAGGCTAAATTTGAACTCAGGTCTTCCTGATTGTAAGCCCAGACTCTACTAAGCCACTGAGTTACTCTGATACATTACTGGGGGAAAAACAAAACAAAACATAAAAAGGAACTAAATTTTATTCAGAATTTCAAATGACCTACTCTGTTGGATTTTTTCTATATATGTAAATTAAGAACTAATAAAGGACATGTCCTTTCTTCATCAAATTTGACATTAAATCACAAATAATCATACATTAAAAATGTGATGCGTTGTCAAATCATCAGGGAAATTGATAGACTTTTAACACTGAGGAGACTATTGTGTTGAATATATCTTACTCAACAGACAGTATTTGAACATAAAAAAGTGCCTCAAAATGTATATACAGTAAAAAAAAAAAAGGATAAAATGTTATTATTCTAGAAAGCCAAGGCTATGAAGAAGACTACAAAGAAAAACTAAAATGCACTGAATGATATTTTCTTTATGAGGATAGATGCTAAAAATTTCCACTCCTTTCAGTGTAGATATTCTAAGGCATAGATTTTATGGTTTTATTCTGTATTATCATTGTCTCTGAGGTACAATATAGCAATATTCAGGAAGAAAGTAGCCTTAAATAGATATAATGAAACCAAGAATCTCTAGGATCTGATGAGTCCATCTGTGTGACAGTGGTTATGATGGGTAGGTGTAAGAGGAAATTGCTAGCATTCATTTCTGAAATACTTTCTGTGAGATAATTAATCTCTCACATATTGAAACCTTATGGTAGTAGCTATATGTATCCCTAGGATTAGGTGGTCACCAAATTTACTCCCCTATTCTTAGTATTTAAACATACCCAAACCAGTCTTTTAGAATCATAAGAGTAAAACCCTTAACATATCTTATGTTTATACTCAGTAAAAAATAAATAAATAAATATCCAGTAGACCAATAAGCCAGTGGCTCCTCTGTTCCAAATACATGACTAGTGAGTAGTTGGCTAAAGGAAATTACTCAGCTCATATCCCTGTTTCTGGCTATTCAGTAGAATAACCCCCCTTGGGGATTGCAGGTAACTGCTTCTCCTGGAATATACATTAACCATTAATGCACAGTCCCAGATGTGTTTGAAAAGGCAATTATTATGCATTGGGATGTTTTGCTGTTTTGTTTTGAAAAAATAAGATTAGGTCTTATTTTTCCCCCAGATGAAGAAAGGCCATTTAACCCTGAAAATTCCTCTTGTTATTTACAAATTGATTAGCAATGTAGTTTCAACCGTCAGGTCAGATGTGGAGCCCTAAAATGCTGGATTTTCCAGCCAGTAACTCAGAAAGAATTTTCAAGTCATGCTTGGTGGCTTCTCTAAGATTCAAGCTAGGATAATCCATGCTTGTCCTTTGTTTGCGCCAGGACCCTCTGGCACCTGACATCCTGGAAGATGGAACATTTCCCAGAGTAGCAAGAAAGTCTAGCATAGATGGCCTCATTGAGAGGGAGAAAGTAGTGATATGTCTTTTCCTCTGTCACAATGAGAGTAGGTACTTGAGGACCCCACCTCCCAACCTGGAAAGGAAAGTTTAAGGTCATAAAACCATAAATCTAATTAGGTATATGTTCATTTTATGGGAAAGCCATATCATTTATTCAAAGATTTTCATCATATATAGATGCAGCTTCTGTCACCTTTACAAATGAAAAACACCCTGAAATCTAGTACCTTCTAATCATAATATTAAAATAATAAAATTGCTTTTCCTTAGAGGCATATTTCTCCATTTAGGAAGAAAGCCCAAAAAAAGTGAATGGGGGGAAAAGATAATATTCTTCACCAGCCTGTGGTTTCACACATTATAAATAAGAATTCAACTACTTTTCCAATTTCTTCCCATTATATAGCTAGGAACTGATTTGTGAGAACAATGGATCTTGTGAAGTGGTTAGATTATTGGAATTCACACTACAGATGCCCAATGGGCTGGTACTAAATAATATATTTGATATGATTATGATTATAACTTTGAATACATGAATTCAAATAACATGTGACCATTTCATGTCATTCATTATTCACACTTTTTCTAATTTAACCTGTTATTGACCAATGATTATTAATCCTAAGCAGTAGCTTTGGACAAGTGAACTTATACTGAATGCTTTACAAAATAACTTAAAACATACAATTCTTGACTCTAAAAATTATCCAAATGTAAGAAAAACATGTTGGTGATTTCTAGAGTTTGGCTTGCATGTATCAATTATACCTAATCCAGGATCTGGACCACCTCATCTCCAAGATGATATTGTGATTTCCATCTTTGAAGGGCACAGGAGAAGGGCAATGGCTGGATGTTTACTCTTTAACTACCAAGTCTTGTAAAAGTTGTATTGTAGTACAATGGTATCTATCTTCCAATCATCATAGTATTTTACTTTAAAATGCTTTTGAGCTCAGGATAAAAGCCACTTCCTTTCATTTTACTCTTTTAGACAATGCATTTATTGTATTGCATTACACAAAGTAAGCATTTAATACAGGCTTATGAATTGTTGATAGTTGAGAGTGGGATTGTGATTTACCTATTTTCCATTTTTTAAAACGTTTCTGTTCTCCTTGACTCTTTATATAAAAAACAAGTCCTGCCAATTCTTCCATTATAACTCTTGAATTATTCCCATTCATTCTATTTTGGTTCCTATCACATTTGTACAATCTATGTTCCAAACACATTTTCCTACTAAATATCTCACATAGGTATCCCGTGATTTCCTGTCTCTATGAATTTATTCTCACTGTTTCCTATACCTAAAATGCCCTCTTTACTTTTCCATTCTGCCCACTAAACCCACAACCCACACCCTTTATTTTTTTTAAAGCAATCAGGGTTAAGTAACTTGCTCAAGTTTACATGGCCAGTTCTTTCTGCGTGTGTTGCTAAGTATCTGAGCCCAGATTTGATCCCCAGGTCATCCTGACACTGAAGCTGGTGCTCTTACTTGCTGAGCCACCTGGCCACCCCTTACCCACACCCTTTAAAACTTAATACAAATGTCACCTCTTCTTTCAAATTTCTTTCAGGTCACTCCAGTCTTTAATGAAGTTTCCATCCATGGAATTTTCCAATGCAATGAACATTTTCCTTCTAAATTACAAAAGTATATAGGTATACTTCTTTATTATTTGAGAACAGCATATGCCCCCCATTAGATGAAGTATTAGAATAGAACAGTTACCTATTATATAAAGTTTGCATTTTATTCCAGTATCTTGAAACTGCTCTGTACATAGTAGGCACTTAAAATAAACAAACAGGGATGGCTAGGTGGCACAGTGAATAGAGCACTGGCCCTGGAGTAGGAGGACCTGAGTTCAAATCCGACCTCAGACACTTAACACAAAAACTAGCTGTGTGACTTTGGGCAAGTCACTTAACCCCAATTGCCCTTCCTCCCAAAAACAAAACAATAAAAATAAACAAAAATAAACAAAAAATAATTTGCTGAATAAAAACATGTAGTAATCCTCAGAAAACGTATTCCAACTATCTCTCTAGACTTAAGAAGTCTATAGTTAGAAATCATCCTACTAAATAAAAACAAATAAAATTACAAAGAGATGAGCATACATGCAATATTCTGATCATGCTCAAAATGGCTTTAAAAATTTCTCTGGATTTCGAGACTCTTTCCCCCTTTAGGCATAATTATTTCATGAAAAATCCTCAAAGGCCTCTGCCCTTTTTTCCTATTTCTCCTTTTTCTAAAGAAAAAGCATGCATTTCATATAAGTGGCCTGGAGGAAGCTTCAGGCACTGTAATTAACATTCAAATGTTTTATTTTGACTGTTTAGAATTATTAAATTAAGTTTCAGATTCCTTCTATGTTGTAATCAATATTTAAATGTTTCTGTGGTTTGCACATATTCCTTGCATTAATACAGAATAAGCAATGTGATTTTCTCTACAAATCTTTACAATTTTAAAGTACGCATTTCAAAATATGCTTAAAATATTTCCAGTAGAAATGCATTATTATATTAAAAGCTGAATGCAAATTGCTTATGGTGTCAGAAACACTGTAAATATAATAGAAAAAATGTTCCATTGCATGTTATTTGGGGCATATGTGACATTTTAAAGCGTGTCACTAGTCCTGTATTAGGAGATGGTTCTGGCAAAGCAATCAGAGACTGGACCTGTTTTGTCATTGGTATAGGAAGCTCCCAAGTGAAGAAACTTTTTTCTACTAATGCATTTGGTATCTTCTCTGCAATTTATAGTTTTCAGATTGTTGCCAAGGGGAGAGAGAAATTAAATAATTTGCCCATGGCTATGTAGTCAGCATTCATTAGAAACAGGATGTACAACTACATCTTTTGCATTCAAAAGTCAGGTATGCAGCAACTATGACAGTACCTCTCAATACAATCAAAATATGTCTTCTGCATTATTGTTCCTTTGGGGCTTTCAAGTAGTTGATTGATTCACTGTCTTCACTATAGAGACAACTCCTTGTCATTCAGTGAGCCCATCAGTCAAACAGAATTTATTAAGTTCCCACTACGTGTCCAATACTGTTAGTTTAAACTTGAGGGAAACCAAGGTAGAGATAAGGACAGAGAACATTCCTAGTATGGAAGGTAATCAATAAAAATGTGTGGAATTGGGAGATGGCATGCCATGTCTAAGAAATCTCAAGGGGTCTGATGTCAGACATTTACAGAGTAGGTGGAGGGCAAGAAAGTGTAAGCCTCTAAAGGTAGGTAGGGGTGAGGTAATGAAGGATATTGGAAGTGAAATAAAATATTTTATATTTGATCTTGGAGGTGATAAAGAGCTACTGAAGTATATTGAATGGTGGGAATGGTGGTGGCAATATTGATGGAAATAGGGGTCCTGTTGATGGGAGTAGGGGGAGAGGTTGATATGCTCAGCCCTGCATGTAAGGAATATCAATTTTACAGTTAATGAAAGATATACAGTCAGAGAAAGATATTTGAGGTAAGGAGGGTATCTAAAATGTTCTTGAAATATTCCAGTCTTGGGGTGAAAAATTACTTCTCCAGGGTGGTTGAAGGAGGGAGTGATTTGGGGTGCTTAGGGGAAGGGAATGAGTTCATTTTTAGAGAAGTTGAGATTATAATAAGGGAGATGGAGATGGGAGACAGGAGGCTAAGACTGAACAAATAGATCTGAGAGTCATCTGCATTGAGATGATGATTGAAACCAAATGAGATCACCAAGTGAAATAATATAGAATAGTTTGAAAATAATAGTAATCTAATCTGATGAGGTCAAGCAAATCCTTTGTTCATCTTAGGCAAGGGTAAGAAAACTGAATTAATCTCATGTTGGAAAAGTGCCACCCATATATGGTATTATCAACAGGAAACTGTTCTACCTGTGTGGCAAAACTGACAATTTACAAAAATAAAAAAAGAAACATGTCATGGAAATAGGATTTTCTGACTTTATTAATATACTCATGTATATTTTTTTTACTTGACAGTCATTCTTCATAGTACATTTCTCCCACCTTCAAAGACTACCTTGCAAATCAAACAAAACAATAACAGCAACAACAAAAAAATATCAGGACCATTTAATCAAGACAATAAATACAGTGAATGTATCTAAACTATGAAAAATCCCATACTCACTCCTTTATGGAAAGGATGTTTTTCACTTTGTCTTGTAAATATTCTTTTAAGAAAAAGTCTCTTCATACTAATTTTCTTTTAAAACTGTCCCATTTTTTCAAAAGCACACATCTATGTCACACAAAAAAACTCTGAAACTTTACAAACCTGAGCCCTTTTTACCTTTTCAGTCTTATTACAATTTAGTAGCCTTTATGTAGATCACAATCCAGCCATATTGACTACATTTAAGATGGATTTATTGTATTTTTCAGAAACTAGTTTATTTTATTTTTGAAGAATCAAGTTTACATTTATTTTATTTTTAAGAAACTAGTTCCCAGGATCCATGACCATAAACAATCTACTAGTTCCCAGGATTTCACATCATAAACAATTTCATTGAGCTATGTAACCAAGATAATGTAAACATTTGAGTTAACTTGTAAACAGAAAACTGTGGCTGCTGCTGGCAAATTGCCTGCTTTGTGTTCTCCTCTATAAATTGAGTAAACACTGGTCAGTGAGGGGGAATGTGAATTCTGTGCTTGCCTCAACTCCCCTTGTCAAGGCTTAGGGGGATGTGTGTGCTTGTCTCGACTGACCCCCATGGAGACTTAAGGGATGCTCCAGGAGTTAGTACTTCTACTCTTTCCTGCCACTGTGAGAAGAGTCATTAGGGGATTCTATAAGAGTTGACGTTCCCCTCATCAGCAATCCCACTGAGATAAATAAATTAAATAACCCTTTATTGCTGTCCTTCTGGTTGCCTGGATCAAGAGTGAAACTGTGAGAGGTCAGAGTCCAAAAGTTCCTGTCTAACATAGGCTTATTCTATGTTCATTGCAAATGATACTCCATTTTCAAACTCCATGCATTTGAAATACCTGTTACTCTCCTGTCACCTGGAATTCCTCAAATGACTTCCTAAATTCCACCTCAAAGATTCTGTAGTTTCCTGCAAGATTCAACATTTTTGGGTCCCCCCTCCTTTGAAGGAACTTTCCCTCTGAGACTGCCTTTAATTTATACATTATATATCATGTGTGTAAATAATATTTATATATTGTCTCTCCCTTTAGCAAGAGAGTTCTTTGAGAAAGCAGACAAGGATTTTTTTTTTCTTTCTGTACTTACCAACTGTTTAGCACAGTGAAAGCACACAGGAAGCACATTAATAAATATTGTTGATTAATATTCTTTTAAAATATGTATCCCCAAGGGGCAGAGCCATGATGGCAGAAAGAAGACTGGAATTTGCCTGCGGTCTCTCCAGGTAACCATGGAAACAATGTTAAATCTAACATCTAAAAGAATTCTAGAGCAATAAATTTGACAAAAGGATTGAGCAAAACAATTTTTTAGCCCAAGATATGCTAGAAGGACTTCAGGAAGTCTGTTTCACTTGGGTAAAAGAGGAGTGTAGCACAGAGTAGGTGGTGTCCAGGAAAGTCAGAAAGAAGCTTTTAACCACAGGAGAGAACAGCAGCCAAGTCTGGGATCAGAGGCCAGTGACACAGTGAGGCAGCTGTGAGGCCTCCAGCCCCAGTGCAGCAAGAGAACTGCCAGCCAGGGAACTCAGAGCCAACAGGTGCAACTAGGCCAGGCCACCCTCGTGCAGAGGGCAAACTGCCAGTCCCAAAAGCCCTGGATCAGAAAGCCAGTCATCAGGCCCTGAGTACTCAGGGCAAGAAGTTTAGGACAGTTCCCCATGTACCAGAGGAGCAGAGTTCAACTTTCAAAAATGAGCAAAAAGCAAAAAAGAGTCCTCAACATAGAAAGCTACTATGATGACAGGGAAGAACCAAACAATATCTCAGCATAAGACAATGATATCAAAGTGCCAAATATGAAACCTCAAAGAGGAATACAAATTTGTCTCAAGACAAAAAATACTTCTTGGAGGAGCTCAAAAAGGATTTTTTAAATCAAGTAAGAGAGGTAGAAGGAAAACTGGGAAAATAAATCAGAGTTATGAAAAAGAATTAGAAATAAAAGAGTCAACAGTTTGGGAAAGGAAGCACAGAAACTGACTAAAGAAAACAACTCCTTAAAAAATAGAATTGAGGGGTGGCTAGGTGTCGCAGTGAATAGAGCACCAGCCCTTGGAGTCAGGAGGACCTGAGTTCAAATCCAGCCTCAGACACTTAACACAAAAACTAGCTGTGTGACCTTGGGCAAGTCACTTAACACAAATTGCCCCCCTAAAAGCAAAAAAAAATATTAGAAGTGGCAGGGAATAGGTCAAAAGGGGTTATAGAAGGGTGTTTAGATTTAGGGGAATGGGATGACAGAGGATTATCAAATGGAGGTGGTGTTGGTAGACTAAGTAATAGGTGGACAAGTAGCAGGTAGAAGTAAAGTAGAGAAGTCAGGAGGGATAGGAAGCAAGAGATATATAAAAACATAAAAACAAAGATCAAGAGTAGATTTGTCTGGGTGGCTAAGTGGTGTAGTGAATCAAGCACTGGCCCTGGAGTCAGGAGGACCTGAGTTCAAATCCAGCCTCAGAAACTTCTCACACATACACACACACAAAACTAGGCATGTGACCTTGGGCAAGTCAAAACCCCAAATGATCTTCCCCCCAAAAAAAGGAGATTTGTTAAAGAAAATACATGGCTATATATGTACATATGTATGTATGTATATAAATTGATATGTGTATGTATATATTTATATATAAATATGTCTGTAATTAATTGTAGTCTTTAGGAGGTGGGCATGAAGAAGGAAAACAAACAGTAAAAAGTGCACAGCAGAGAACAAAAGAAAACTTACAATGAAGCAAAGAACAAATAGATAGCTTTCAACACAGCATGTAGTATTTAGCAGAGAGGTTTTCTTGAAATGAAAATTTATTGTTCTTTGCATTGAATTCTTCCTTATGTTCTGGCGTGTACATAATAAACTTTTTTTTTCCTTTCTTACTCTGAATTTAATTTTTACTGTTTATGCTTGTGATATGTTTCTTTTTTCTTTTCTCTGTTCTGTATTTGAGTTCTGGTGTTGTCTAAAAAATATTTCTAAAAAATATATTTGACTGTATGGGGGAAAAAATCCAATGAAGAAAACAACTCCTTTAAAAATAGAATTGTGCAAATGAAAAAGGAGGCACAAAAGTTAACTGAAGAAAATAATTCCTGAAAAATTTGAATTGGGTAAATGTGCATACCCTTTGACCAAATAACACCACTTCTAGGGTTGTATCCCAAAGAGATCATAAAAATGGGAAAATGATCCACATGTACAAAAATATTTATAGCACGTCTTTTTGTGGTGGCAAACAATTGGAAATCAAGGGAATATCCATCAATGGCTGAACAAGTTGTGGTATATGAATGTAATGGAATACTACTGTGCTATAAGAAATGATGAGCAAGCAGATTTTGGAAAAAACCTGGAAAGAAATATATGAACTATGTTGAGTGAAATGAACGGAAACAAAAGAACAGTGTATACAGAAATAGCCACATTGTGTGATAACTAACTTTGATAGACTTAGCTCTTCTCAGCAATGCAAGCATCTAAGGACAACTCCAAAAATCTCATGATGGAAAATGCTAACCACATCCAGAGAAAGAATTATGGAGTCTGAATGCAAACCAAAACATACTATTTGCTTTCTCTCTCCCTCCCTTTTTTTTTTTTTTTTGGTTACTGTTGTTTTGATTGTTCTTGCCTTCTCATGGTTTCTCGCATTCATTCTGATATTTCTTTACAACATGACTAATGTGAAAATGTTTAATAAGAATGAAATTGTGGAGCCTTTATTAGATTATGTACCATTTTGGGAAGGAAGGAGAAAAGGGAGGCCGAGAAAATTTAAAACTCAAAAGCTTGTTTAAGTGAATGTTAAAAACAAATTAAAAAAATTAATTTAAAGGAAAAAATTAATTATGCAAGTGGAAGGTTATGACTCTATGAGACATCAAGAATCAGTCAAAGAAAATTTAAAAAAATGAAAAAAAAGAAAACAAAATATCTCTCAATGGGAAATTTAAAAAAAAGAGCTGACCTGTAAAATAGATCCAGGAGAGATAATTTGAAAATTGCAGGAATACCTGAAAGGCCTTCTCAAACAAAAATCCTGGAAAACATCTTTCAAGAATGTATCAAGGAAAACTGCCTTGATATCCTAGAACCCGAGGGTAAAATAATCATTGAAAGAATCCACTGATCACCTCCTGAAAGCAGTCCCAAAATGAAAACTCGATAGAATCTTGTAATGAAATTCCAAAATTATGAGCTCAAGTAGCTAGAAAGAAGCAATTTAAATATCAAGGAACCACAGTCAGGATTATAGAGGATTTAGCAGCTCTTTCATTAAAGGATCAAGTGGGTTTAAAAAAGGCTATTAGAGAAGACAAAGGAGCTCAGTTTGTAACAGTCAACAACCCAAGTAAGTGCTTTACTTTGACCTGCTACCTAGTCTTCCTGTTACTTAGTCTACCACCACCACCTCCCCTATATGTGGTATATACAAAATTGAGCAGAATCATTCAAGGGAAAAGATGGATATTCAATGAAATAAGGCACTCTGCTGGGGCAGAGTGAAAGCAGGGACTCACCTGAGCTCTCTCCCAATCCCTTTCAAATACCTCTAAAAGGTTGCACTGAACAAATTCCAGAGCAACAGAATCCACAAAGGGACTGAGTGAGGCATATTTCTAGCCCAAAACAACATGGAAGGTCGACAGGAAGGGTCTGTGACACCAGTCTGGGATAGGAGCACAGTCTAGACCATAGGCTGTGCCAGAGGAGACCCAATCATAGCAAAGCCAGAGCAGACCTTGCAGGACTAAATCACTGTCAGCAGTCCTGATTTCCAGACCCCTCAGCCCAGAGACAACTTAGATCAGCAGGAGCAGGATCTATCAGAACTGAATAAGAGAAGTGCAGTCCTCAGCAGAGTCTGCAGCAGTGGCAACAGCTGTTCCTAGGACTATTAGTCCACAGATTGATGGCTTGAAAGTATCCTATTTAAACTTTTAAGAACCAAGATGGCAGGGTAAGCAGTTCTCACCTTCCTTTATAGAGCTTGAAAAACCAAGAGAATATTGTCTATGGAAAAAATCCGGAAATAGTGGAGGCAGCAGAAAGATAGGGTACAGCAGGTTTTTAGCTAGGGAAGCCAAAGGAATTAGTGAGAAAGGTCCCTCTTGCTGTGGCTGAAGGGGACCAGTGCAGGACAGGCTGTGTTGCAGCAAGCCAGCAACAAGCCCTACCACAGCAGACCAACAGGAGATCCTGGGCACCAGAGTGGAAGCACAGGTAAGCACCAACAGCAAACACATAACAGCCACCACCATCAGCACCAGTTCAACACCAGGTAAACTACCAGACCACTACAACATCCAGGTGCCAGCACCTGAGTCCCCAGCACACAAAATCCATAACCAGGATCCTAGCCCCCTGCACAAAAAGTCTAGAACATTGCTCCCTAGGATTCAGATGCAGAGATCAAATTTAAAAGCCAGAAAAAAGGAAACAACATGAGCGAGAAGCAACACAGGAAAACAATGATCATAGAGAAGTATCTTGGTGACAGGGAAGATCAAAACACAAATGCAGGAGAGGACAACATGGTCAATAAACTTACACCTGAAACCTCAAAGGGGAAAATGAACTAGTCTCAATCCCAAACGCCTTCTTGGAAGAGCCAAGAAGAATTTTAAAAGTCAAATGAGAGGTAGAAGAAAATTTGAACAATTACTGTAAAAAGCAATTGACAAAATGGAAAAAAAAAGTGTACTAAAGAAAACAACTCCTTAAAACAGAATTGGCCAAATAGACAAGGAGGTACAAAAGTTAACTGAAGAAAACAATTTGTTTAAAATGAGAGTTGGGAACAGGAAGATAATGACTCTATGAGACAGCAAGAATCTGTCGAACAAAATTAAGAGAATGAAAAAAATGAAGAAAACATAAAATACCTCATTGGAAAAACAGCTGACATGGAAAATAGATCCAGGAGAGATGATTTAAGAATTAGTGGTCTACCAGAAAGCCAGAATGAGAAAAAGAGCCTGGATAGCATCTTTTCAGAAATCGGCAAGGAAATCTACTCTGAGGTCCTAGAAATAGAGGGTAAAAATAGTAAATAATAGCAAACCCCTTCTAAGAGATTACAAAATTGAAAATGTCAAGGAAGATTGGAGCCAATTTGCAAAATTATAAGCTCAAGGAGAAAATATAGCAAACAGCAAGAAAAAAAACAACTCAGATTTTGTGGAAACATAGTCAGGATTACATAAGACCTTCCAGCTTCTACATTAAAAGATCAGAGGGCTTGGAATACAATAGTCCATAAGCTTGGATTGCAACCAAGGAATAACTGCCCAGGAAAATTGAGCATAAACTTTTAGGGGAGGCAATGGATATTCAATGAATTAGGGGTCTTCTAGACTTTCCACATGAGTAGATCGAAGCTCAGTGGAAAATTTGTTCTTCAAATACAAAACTCAAGGTAGGCAAAAGAAAGTAAACCAAAATAAACAAACAAAAAATTTTTATTCAATAAAGACAACCTATTTACATCCCTACTTGGGAAGATGATTCTTATAACTCTTGAAAATTGTATCTTTATTATATCATCCTGGATGTAAATGCATAGACAGAGTGTGATGATAAAAAAATCTAATTAAGTGGTGAAAAAAGATTGTAACAGTAGAAGAGAAAAGGAGGAGGCAGAAAAGGGTAAATGACATCACATGAAGAAGCACAAAGACATACTACAGTAGAGGGAAAGAAGGGAGGAAGAGGAGCATGTTTTGAAATTTACTCTCATCTAATTTGGCTCAAGGAGGGAATAACATACTCAGGTATAGAAATCTAACTTGTTCTATAGGTAGGTGGAAGGGAAAGGGGAAAGAAAAAGGAGGGAAGTAGTAGTAAGGGAAAAGAGAAAGAAAAGGAAGGGGTGATAGAAGGGAGGACAAATTGAGGGACGTAGTGCTCAAAAGCAAAACTTTAGTGAGGAGGGACAGGGAAAAAAGAGGAAAAAACATAAATGGTGAACAGGGATAGGATGGAAAGAAAGATCATAACTGTGAATCCTTACAATGTTTCTGACAAAAAAAAAACACTGGAAACAGAATACACAAGGTAAAGTTAAAGGGCTGGAGTAGAATATATTATGCTTCAGCTAAAGTAAAAAATTAAAAAAAAGGAGGGGGTATTAATCCTGATCTCAGACAAAACAAAAGAAAAATAGATATAATTTAAAGATATAAGGAAAGAAACTATATCCTTTTAAAAGGTACCATAGACAATGAAATAATATCATTTCTAAACATATATGCACCAAGTTGCATAGCATCCAAGTTCTTAGAGGAGAAATTCAGAGAACTACAGAAAGAAATAGCAAAAAACTACTGGGGGACATCAACCTCCCCCTCTCTGAACTATAAATCTAACCCCAAAATAAACAAGAAAGACGTTAAGGGGTTGAATAGAATTTTAGAAAGGGTAGATATGTGTAATAGTAATGTAATTTGATCCCTTTGCATTGGCAAAAGTAACAGGTACTCAGCACTAAGCAATTAATCAAGCCTCTGTTAAAGAAACAGAACGTGTGATCCCCTGTTGCTAATGTAACAGGAAGGGGCTGAATAGGGAAGAGCAATACTGCATGTATATAAGGAAAGCCCCTGGCTGGGAAAGACAGATCTTCATGGAGGCCAAAGCTACTGCTTCCAGGGAGGCTGGAGAGGAAAGTCCACCCCCCTCCCCAGGCTGAAGAGAATGATTTTTATTTGGAGACCTGGGTGAAGTGATTTTGATTCTTGGAACCAGCTGAAACTTCTGCTGAGCCTGAGGGCCAGCCAGAGCTGCTGAGGATTTCCGAGGGCCAATCAGAACTGAGGGGCAGCTAGAGCTGCTGAAGACAGAGGAAGCATGACTGTGATGCTGGTACTTTGTATGAACCTGTTTGTGGCTTTGTTAACCCTTGACTTCCCAAGAAACAGAGACTATGAAGTATTTAAGGTGGACTGGATGTTGTGAGCTTCAGTGTGTAACAGGAACAACATGGAGAAAGGGACAAGGACCTGGGAGTTGTCTGCCTTTGAACCCAGGTAACAGTTTGGTGAATCCACGTAGGACCTGGAACCATGGAAGGGGATCCAGGTAATCTGAGAGAACACCCTGAGTCAAGCTGAAAGAAGACTTTACTTGGATACTGTGTACTGACTGAAAAATTGTAATTTACTAGTGACCTAGGGATGGAGGGCTTGTGTATTTTCTGATGATTGAATAGTGAATGATTACTAAATAGTAATTGATTTGTAACTTAGCATGCCCCAATGAGTGGAGAGCTTTGACTATTATACTTTGTGTCCCTTAAGGAAGCAAACCTCCTTAAGGATGATTGAATGATTGAGATGACTGAATGACTGAGTTACTAAATGATTGTTCTTTGTTCAAAACTTTGGAACCACTGTGGTGAAAACTATGTGGTCATTTCTGTGATAAGCTGTTGTGAATGCTGTATTTTGATTTTCTGGGATAAGCTGTAACATTGTGAATGCTGTACCTTGATTTCCTGTGAATGTTTTGATCTAGTTTGTTATTGAATAGAGTGTTCACTATGCTGTATAATCAGAATCTTTAAAAATGTTCACAGCACCCATCTTCTAGAAAGCTACTCGTGCATGGTTTTACAATATGGCTACCCTATGGAGAAAATTGAACGGGAATATAAAGGAATATACTTTTTTCTCAGCTGTACATGGCACATACACAGAATTTTCCCATGTACGAGGGCATAAAAACCTCATAATCCAATGTAAAATGGCAGAAATATTAAATGTATCCTTTTCAGATCATGATACTGTAAAAACTTTATGCAATAAAGGGCCATGGAAAGATGAACTAGAAACTAGTTGGAAACTAAATAATGTAATTCTAAAGAATGAGTGGGTCAAACAACAAATCATAGAAGCAATCAATAACTTCATCCAAAAGAATGACAATAATGAGACTATATACTGAAACTTATGGGATGCAGTGAAGGGAAAATTCTTAGGTAAATTTTTATATCTTTAAATGATTACATGAATAAAACAAAGAAAGAGTAGTTCAATGGCTTGGGTGTGCAATTAAAAAAAGCTAGAAAAAGAATAAATTAACCCCCCCCCATTAAATACCAAATTAGAAATACTGAAAACCAAAGGAGAGATTAACAAAATTGAAATTAAGAAAACTATTGAACTTATAAATAAAACTAATAGCTGGTCTTATGGGGGAAAAACAAAATAATAGGTAACCTTTTGGTTAACTTGATTTTAATAAAGAAGAAAACCTAATTACCAGTATCAAAAATGAAAACGGTAAATTAATCACCGATGAAAAGGAAATTAAAACAATGATTAGGAATTATTTTGTCCAACTATATATTGATAAATATGATAATCTTAATGAAACGAATATTTATGATAACATCAATTGCCCAGATTAACAGAAGAGGATGTAAAATACTTAAATAATCTCATCTGAGGAAAAGAAATTGAACAAGCCATCAATGAACTACCTAAGAAAAAAAATCTCCAGGGATAGATGGATTTACAAGTGAATTCTATCAAACATTTAAAGAACAATTAATCTCAATACTATATAAAGTATTTGAGAAAGTAGAAGTAGTCCTACTAAATTCTTTCTATGATTCTAATATGGTGCTGATGGCTAAACCAGAAAGAGTTAACATAAAGAAAGAAAATTATGGACCAATTTCCCAAGTCAATATTGATGCAAACAATCTGAAATAAAATATTTAAATAAAAAGATTATAGCGATTTATCACTAGGATAATATACTATTACCAGGTAGAATTGATAACAGTAATGCAGAACTGATTCAATATTAGGAAAACTATCAGCATAGTAGAGTTTATCAATCACAAAACTAACAGAAATTATATGATTATCTCAATAGATGCAGAAAAAGCTATTCACCAAATAGTGCAGCCATTAGCATAGGAACTAATGGAGTTTTCTTTGTAATGAGAAGTAGTATATATCTAAAATCATCAACAAGCATTATTTCGGGGCTACTAGGTGGCACAGTGAATAGAGCACTGGCCCTGGAGTCAGGAGTACCTGAGTTCAAATCCAGCCTCAGACACAACACAAAAACTAGCCATATGACCTTGGGCAAATCACTTAACCCCAATCACCCTTCAAAAAAAAACATTATCTGTAATGGCGATAAACTATAAGCCTTCCCAGTAAAATCAGGGGTGAAACAAGGATGTCCGTTGTCACCTCTATCATTCAATATTATACTAGAAATGTTAGAACTAGCAATAAGAGAAGAAAAAAGAATTGAAAGAATTAGAATAGGCATTGAGAAGACACTATTACAGATAATATGATGGTATAATTAGAGAATCCTAAAGAATCAACTAAAAACCTTCTTGAAATAATTAACAACTTTATCAAATTTTCAGGATTCAAAATAAACCCACATCAATCATCAGCATTTCTATATATTGCCAACAAAACTCAACAGTAAAAGATAGAAAGAGAAATTCCACTTAAAACAACTGCAGACACATAAAATATTCATGTCTATTTGCTAAGAGAAACCCAGGAACTATATGAACAGAAGTATAAAATACTTTTCACACAAATAAAGTCAGATCAAAACAAATGGAAAAAATATCATTTGCTCTTGGGTAAGCTGAGCTAAAATAATATGACATTTAAACCTAAATTAATTTACTTATCCAGTTTCATACCAATCAAAGTACCAAAAAATATTTTATAAAGTTAGAAAAGATAACAACAAAATTCATCTGTAAGACCATAAGATCAAGAATATCACAGGAGTAAACTTAAATAATGCAAAGGAAGGTAGCCTAGTCTAGCCATATCAGATCTAAATTTATATTATACACCAGCAATCATCAAAACTCTTTGGTACTGTCTAAGAAATAGAGTGGTGGATTAGTGGAAAAAATTAGGTACACAAGACACAGTATTCAGTGATGATAATAATCTACTATTTGATAAACCCAAAGACGCTAGCTTCTGGGAAAATAACTCACTGTTTAACAAAACCTGCCGGGAAAACTGGAATATGTATGGTAGAAACTACCAGCAACTCACACCATATACCAAAACGATGTCAAAATGGTCACGTGGTTTGGAAATAAAGGGTGATAACCATAAGCAAATTAGGAGAGCAAGGAATAGTTTATCTGTCAGATCTAAGGGGAAGGGAAGAATTTATGACCAAATAGGAAATGCAAAATGCATAATTTTCATTACATTAATGGTGTTTGCAAAAATAAAGCCAACACAAACAAGATTAGAAGGAAAGCAGAAAGCTGGGAAGCAATTTATACACCCAGTTTTTCTGAAAACAAAAATTTCATTTCTAAAATAAATAGAGAAATGAGTTAAATTTATAAGAATACAAATCATTCCACAGTTGATAAATGGTGAAAGGCTATGAACAGTTTTCAGATGAAGAAGTTAAAGCTATCAATATGAAAAACTATTCTAAATCCCATTGTTTAGTAATTTAAAAAACTTTGGGCTACTAGCTCACGCTTATGAGACTGGCTAATGTGACAGAAATGGAGAACGATAAATGTTGAAGAAAATTTTGGAAAACTAGGAAACTAATGCATTGTTGGTAGAGTCATGAACTTGTGGAACCATTATGGACAGCAGTTTGTAAGTATGCCTAAAGGGCAATCAAACTGTATAAATGCTTTGATCCAGCAATACTACCATGTTTCCCCGATAATAAGACACTGTCTTATTATTTTTTTTTTGGACAGAAAAACACCAGAGGGCTTATTTTCAGGGGAGGGCTTATTTTAATGAACATTGACAGCAATTTTAATAAACAGGTAAATGTGAACAAAAAATGTACCTTTATTCAATAAGCAAATCACTGGGGAAGAATAGGATGATGCACTCACTGCTGCAGCTCTGATTGGATGTAGCTCGGAGCGCGGCATGCATTTCACCCAGGGGGCGGAGGGGGGAGGGGACGGTGCATACAGAGGGTACTGTAATGTAGCATGTAGCGCAGGGGATCACCTTCACTACAGTAGCAATCTCAACAGGGCTTATTTTCGGGATAGGTCTTATTATTGGGGAAACATGGTACCAGTACATCTGTATCACAAAGAAATCATTAAAAAGGTAAAAGAACCCACATGCACCAAAAAAAAAAAATATAGCAAAGTTTTTTTTTTTTTTTTTTTTTGTGGAGTCAAATAATTGGGAATTGAGGGGATGCCCATCAATTGGTGAATGGTTGAACATATGCTAGTATATGAATGCAATGGAATACTATTGTGCTATAAGAAGTGATGAGCAGGTGGAAAACAGAAAATCATAAAAACCTGGAAAGACTTACATGAATTGATGCTGATTGAAGTGAATTAGAACCAGGGGAACATTGTATATGGTAACTATAACACTGTGATCAGCTATGATTGACTTAGGTATTCTAAGCAATACAAGCATCCAAGACAATTCCAAAAACCTCACAACAGAAAATGTAGTCCACATCCAGAAAAAGAACTATGTATTCTGAATGTAGACTGAAGTATATCATTTTCACTTTTATTGAGTGACTTTTCTCTTTTGTTCTGTTTCTATTTTCAGAACATGACTAATGTGGAAATATGCTTCCATGAATGTACAT
The DNA here is from genome assembly GCF_028583685.1 of Petaurus breviceps papuanus. Classification (NCBI taxonomy): domain Eukaryota; kingdom Metazoa; phylum Chordata; class Mammalia; order Diprotodontia; family Petauridae; genus Petaurus; species Petaurus breviceps. The sequence goes on along the minus strand of NW_027187361.1, from coordinate 7,545,827 downwards.
GCATAACCTATATAAAATTGTTTGCCATCTTGGGGAAAGTAAAGGGAAGGTAGATAGGGAGAAAAAAAAAAGGAACTCAAAATCTTATAAAAATGAATGTTAAAAATTATTTTATATATAATTGAAAAAAGATACCATTTCCAAAAAAATTCAATGTGTATCCCCAATCTAATTATGTTTTATACTTCCTTTTTAAAATGTTAGATACCAAATTTATCTTTAAAGATTCCCTTAAAATGTTTTCACCTAATATACTTTGAAGAAGAAATAATTCAACCTCTATGATTTGCTTCAAACTCCCTAGTAAACAGTGGTATAAACTGGGATAGAAAAAAAGTTCAATGAATTTATTTAAAGATTTCATCACAATCAAAATCAATAGCAGCTGCATTTAGCAATAAATATCATATGCCTTGGGACAAAGTGTTATGTGAGTTGAATTTCTGCTTTTACTTTTGTTGTTGTCAGTTTGCCCTCAGAGATATAGTCTGGCACCAAATTTAAAGGAAATTGCTAAAGTTGGATTGTAGTTCCAATACCACATTTTGTTCTTTGCATTATTGACTTACAAAGCTTTTGCCCAAATCAATGTCATTTCAACTGTATCAAAACTGTTCTAGCGCCAGTTTTCCTATGAGCACATTTCTTCTAATATGCATTTGAATGAATGCATACCCTAGTTCCAGAAAATACAGGGGCATGTTGCATCAATTTGGAAAGACACACTATGGATTAGCAATTTTTTTTAATCTCTCCCTGTCTTATCAAATTCATTTCCACCTCATGCTTTCCACTTCAGTTAACTAAATCACAATATTTCTTGCAAATATTTTTTAAAATAAATTTCTTTGTTTCTTTAACTTTGTCTTGAGTCTTTCCTATTTCCTGAAAGGCCTTTTTTACTTGAAGAATCTCTTTAAACACTAATTTTAGAGGACATTAGATGAGTGTCTGATACCCAGTGGATAGAATGTTGGACTTGGTATAGGGAAGATTTGAATTGGAATCTTGTCTCAGATTCTTACTAGCTGTGTGACACTTTAGAAGTTAGAACTAGCAATAAGAGAAGAAAAATAAATTAAAAGAATTAGAATAGGCAATGAGGAGACACTTTTACAGATGGTATAATTAGAGAAGCCTTAGAGAAGTCATTTACCCTCTCTGTAATTCAGGTTATTTTAATCTTTAAAATTAGAGGATTGGACCTGATGGCCTGCTTTCATCTCTAAGTTGACCTTATCATACAACAAGTCACAGTTCATCATGTGAGAATTTTAAGGTTGATTAAGGGACTGTGAAATAATTAATAACATTTAAACATGTATCTTTGTTAAACCAGGGCTTTATGCAGTGCTAGTACTGCATTGAGAAGTGTAGAAAAAATCTCTCTATTTACAATGCCAAGCAATCAGCTAAATACTACTTAACTGCCTTACTTCACTTCCAACCCTATCATATTACTTGAATTAACATTTCTATATTCCTTATAAGTATATAATGAATCCTAAAAATAGTCATGTATACAGTCTTGCTTGTCCCATACTTGGACCAATAATTTAGACTTATAAATCCATTATTTATATCATCAATGTGAGTTCTCTCTCCACTAAGAATGACCTAAGCCCATACATGGCTTCTTATTCTTGTCCACATCTTTTCACACACTTTTCAAAGTATGCCATTTCAAAGTACTCCATGTATTAGGGCATAAAATGCCTCATAATGAAGTGCTGAAAAGCAGAAATATTCAATGCATCCTTTTAGATTATAATGCAATAAATATTAAATTAAATAATGAGTCATGGAAAGATAGATTAAAAATAATACAAAACTAATTAACCTAATCCTAAAGAAAGAGTGGATCAAAGAACAAAAAATAAAAACAATCAACAGAGAGTGACAACAATTAAGAAAATATTCCAAAATTTATGAGATGTACTCAAAGTAGTACTTAGGAATTAGAAATTTATATTTCTAACTGTTTAGGTTAATGAAATAGAGAAAGAGCTGATCAATGAATTGGTCATGCAACTGGAAACTTAAAAAAGAAGAAATTAAAAGTACCAAACAAAACACCAAAATGGAAATACTGAAAATTGAAGGAAATAATAAAAATAGAAGTAAAAAAAAAACATAGAATGAATAAATAAAATTAGGAACTGGTTTTATGAAAAAAAAGATAGAAAACCAAATTACCAATATAAAAAAAGAAAAGGATGAATTCACTAATAATGAGGATGAAACTAAAGCAATTATTGGGTGCAATTTTGTCCAATCATCTGCCAAAAAATCTAACAATTCAAGTAAAATGGATGAAAATTCATAAAAATAGAAACCTAAAAAATTAACAGTAGAGGAAGTAGATTACTTAAACTTATGTTAGAAAAAGAAATTGAATACCGTATAATTTGAATTTAATACCATATAAAATATTTGGGAAAACAGGCAAAGGAAAGTCCTGACAAATTTCTTTTATGACACAAATATGGTATTGATACCTAAACCAGGAAGAGCAAAAACAGGGAAAGAAAATTATAGAACAATTTCCTTAATAATTATTGATACCAAATTTTTAAACAAAATACTACCAAGGACATTGCAGCAATATATCACAAAGATTATACAGTTTAGCCCATTGAGATTTATACCAGGAATGTAGAGCTACATAAATGTTAGGGAGCGTTATTGACCATATCAATAACAAAAACAAAAAAATCATGAATTAAAGAAAAAAGCTTTTGACAAAATACAATACTCTTTCTGATTTAAAAAAAGCTGGAAAGCACAGAAATAAACAGATCTTTACTTAAAGTGGCAAGCAGTTATCTAACTAAAATCATCAGCAAGTATTATCAGTAATGGGATGAGCTAGAAGCCTTTCCAATAAGATCAAGGGTGAAGCAAGTATTTCCATTACCACCACTATTATTCAATATTATACTGGAAATTTTACCTATATTAATAAAGAAAGAATAAGAAATTGAAAGAATTAGGATAAGCAATGAGGAAACAAAAGTATAACTTTGCAGATTATAATCTGCAATAATGATGGTATACCTGGAGAATCCTAGATAATCAACTAAAAACTATTTGAAATAATTAACAGCTTTAACAAAGTTTCAGGATGGAAAATAAATACACATACATCATTTTCATTTGTATATATTATGAACATATTCTAGCAGCAAGAAGTAGAAGAGAAATTCCACTTGAATTATAGACAATATAAATTATTTCGGTTATTGTTAGGCTTAAAGTGAGATCTAAATAATAAAGAATATAAATTGCTCAATCCAATATAATAAAATTATATATAATTATATATATATTATATATAGCATATATAATACAATTAATTTCTCAAGTCAATATAATAAAAATGACATTACCACTTAAAATATTTACTTATTTAGTACCACACCAAACTACCAAAAATTGTTTTATAGAGCTGGGAAAAAAACACCAAATTCGTCTGGAAAAACAAAAGACCAAGAATATCAAGGGAATATATGTGTGTATGCATATATTCATGTACTTCATATGTATGTATATATATATATATATATACATATATATACACATACATATGCAGGATGGTGACTTTGCTATAGCAGATCTTAAATTATGATGCAAATCAGTAATCATCAAAACAATCTAGACTGTTGAATCAGTAAAATAGATTAAAAATGAAACATACATATGATAAATGACCATAGTAATCTAGTGTTTGATGTACCCAAAGAGCTAAGCTTTTTAGACAAAAATTCATTTTGAAAAAAACTGCTAGTAAAATTGGAAAGCAGTTTGGAGGAAACTAGGTCTAGACCAATATCTCACACTGTATATCAAGAAAAGGTCAATATCATTATGTGACTTAGTCATAAAGGTTAATAATAAGATGCAAATTAGGAGAGCATGAATTAGTTTACCTTTCAGATTTATGATTAAGGAAAGAATTTATGATCAAACATGAGATACAGATCATTAAAAGAAGTAAAATGGAAATTTTTTATTACATTTAAATTAAAAAGATTTTGATCAAACAAAACCAATACAACCAATTAATAATAATTACATATATTATCTATAATTAATATATAATGATAATTAATAATAAAATAGATTAATAATTCTAATGAAGAAAAGCAGAAAACTTGGGGGGAAATTTCCATTAAGTTTCTCTGATAAAGATCTCACTTCTCAAATAAATACAAAATTATATTAGACTAATTAGAATAAGTAATTCCCCAATTGATAAATAGTCAAAGGTTATGAACAGGTAAATTTTCAGACAAAGAAATTAAAGCTATCTATATTCATAAGAAAATGCTCTGAATCACTTTTGATTAGAAAAATGCAAATTTAAACAACTCTGAAGTGCCACCTCACACCAGTAAGATCAGCTAACATGACAGGAAAGAAAAATGACAGATGTTGGAGAGGATGTGGGAAAATTTGGGAAGCTAATTCACTATTGCTGCAGTTGTGAACTGATTCAATCATTTTGAAGAATAATTTGGAACTATGCCCCAAATGTCAACAGTGCACATACCCTTTGACCCAGTTACTAGGACTCTCAGAGATAAAAGAGGAAAAAATAAATTACCTATATATACAAATATATATATATATAAAACCTCATTGTTGTGGTTTAGATTTGGAAATTGGGGAGATTTCCAATCAATTGGGAATGGCTGGAAAAGTTATGCTATATGATTGTGATGGAATACAATTGTGTTATAAGTGATGATGAGTAAGATGCTTTCAGAAAAAAAAAACAAAATCTGAAAATATGTACATGTCCTGAAGCAAAGTGAAATGAGGAGAAGCAGAAAAACATTGTACACAGTGACAGCAATATTTTATGATGATCAACTGTGAATGCCTTAACTATTTTCAGTAGTTCAATGATATAAGAGAATTCTGAATGAGTTTTGAAAAGTGCTATCCACCTCCAGAGAAAAACTGATGGAATCTGAGTGCAGACTTAATTATGCTCTTTTTTAATGTATTTATTTATTAACTTTTTGGTTTATATTTTCTTCACAGCATCACTAATATGGAAATGTTTTATATGAATTGATATGTATAACCTATATCAATTTCCTTGCCTTCTCAGGAAGGGAGATTAATAAGGAAAGAAGAGAATTTGGAATTTTAAATTTTAAAAATGCATATTAAAATGTTTCACTTTAAGTGAAAAGAAATAAAACATTTAACAAAAGAAGTGCTAGTACAATCAATTGCTGAATGTTAACAATCAAATGCATTTGTTTATCCACATATACAGGAAATGCAAAGTGAAAGAATAAAATTTTTTGCCCAGATTGCAACATGTATTGGCATGGAAATCATTAAAAGCTTACTCATTATTATTTATATCTGGGATGGGAAGTAAAGATATTCAATGATATGAGTCCAAAATTGAAAAGGAGGAGAATAGAATGGATTGTTTAGGGGAGATGGCAAAGCTCTTTTTGCTGACTCCAAACTAACCATAAAAGCTTAGTTGTATCTTTTCTTTCTTTTTTTTTTTTTTTAAAGCAATCACGGTTAAGTAACTTGCTTAGGTTACACGGCCAGTTATTTCTGGGTGTGGTGCTGAGTATCTGAGCCCAGATTTGATCCAGGTCATCCCGACACTGGAGCTGGTGATCTTACTCGCTGAGCCACCTGGCTGCCGCTAAGCAATTGAGGTTAAGTAACTTGCTCAAGGTTACACGGACAGGTGTTTCTGGGTGGGTGCTAAGTGTCTGAGTCCGGGATTCAATCTCCAGGTCATTTCAACACTGGAGCCGGTGCTCTTACTCGCTGTGCTACCTGGCCGCCCCTAGTTGTATCTTTTCAATAATAATTTCTTTCAAGATTTTGTTAAATGAAAAAGAGACATTAACTACCAATACTTTTAATGAATTAAATGTGAATATCACAGAAAGGAAAATGCAAAGTCATGTGGTGATTATGAACTAGATGCAATGCATAACTGATAAGGAACTCTAAAAAACTAGAGTAAAATCACATCATGCAGAAGAAGTAAAAGGGGAAAAATGAACTGGTCACATGACAAGAGAAAACTCTAACAGCTATCCTCCTGATCTGGGGAGAAAATGAGGAAATGTAAAGAATCAGGAGGCATGGATGTATTGCAATCTGCATCAGTAAAGTAACTCCAAAATCTATGCGATAGCAAGTCCATTTGAGTAGTAAGACTCAAAGCATAAGGCTAAGACTTAAAAACATGAAAGCAGCCTTATATCCTATAACAGACCAAAGAGAAAGTGTGCTGTTTATGATAAAATATTTTTAAATACACACATGTGTTAAACCAGGCATGGGTAACCTGAGGCCTCAAGGCTATAGTTTCCCCACTCCTACACTAAATAGTCATGAGATTTCAATGGGCCAAGCAAAGCTGAAAAGATTAAGGTGAATAATGCCCAAGGTAACCAGATTTGATCTGTGTGGTTAAGGGACCTGAATAGGGAGCATAGAGGCATGAAGACTACACCCGTGCTAATTAGAAAACAAGAAGTATGAAGAACAGAACAATGGTAATAATTTTGTTACATTTTCATACATCTTTGCCAATATTTTAACTTGCTTGTTTACATTGTACACTTTTAAAAAGCAGCTCTGTAATTTTAAAAATGAAAGTGGGAAAGAGAGAAGAGTGAGACCTGTAAGGAGATCTAAACATGTCATGAGAACTTATGTAGCTCTTTGGAGGTATTTGAGTCAGTGACAGAATGTGGTACACTACTTATGCCAATAGCTAAAGAATGACTACAACCACACTGTCTTTCAGCAAACAGTTTGAACAGTCAAAGCTTTGAGTGAGAGCTATAAAGGGTGATAATAATCACAAACAAAGGCTAGAATATTTGTTCAGTTTAGTTCCTTTGTTCAAGAGCTGCTCAACATTAATCAAATTACATTTATCCCAAGTGAGAAGTAATAAGATCCTCAGGGAATGCAAAGACCACTCATTGGTTAATGTTAATGGTTAGGGTACATTTGTTATTTCTCTGCTCTTTAGGTCTATTTTAAGTGAAAGTAACAAATGAATGTTAAACCACTTTGAAAGAAAAAAAATCATAGGAAAAGGTCAGCCTAAACACATGATCCAATGGGAAACCTCTTGGCCCAAGGTGAAGTAAAAATGTACTTTTTTTATCATCAATTTCCTTACTGAGAAAAGTGTGATGATAAAGAAAGCAAACAGGAAAGAGTGCGAATGGATATTACCCTGGCACCACTGATCAATATCTGAAGTAAAATTAATCATATACTTGTATTGCAGGGAGAGTACATTACACCACACTTTTATTTGTTGCTGACTTTATCAATCAGATACACACTAACTTCTATCCCTACAGGCACTGACACAAAACAAATCTTTGACTTTCAAAAGACACTAAAGAAGGTCAGGTTTGAAGAATGTAAAATATCTAGGCCTCGTTTCGAATATTTATCATTGCATATTCTACATTATTTATAGCTCTAATCAGAAGAGCAGTGGAGGAATTCATAAATTCCTCCTGGATTATGGTACCCCTGGAGGGTCCTGGAGACCTGGAACAAGAGGAAGAATGACTTCCATTCTAATAACAATAAATCACAGAAATGGGATTTAATAATTTCTATTAGTAGTGCAATCCAGAATTTTCATCTTAGAATATGAAAACAGAGAAAATTGAGTACTGATTTTGCCAGGAGAATTTCTTGGTGTAATGCATTAACCCCACTGAAAGAAGACCTAGTTTAAGAAATCAAATTGTGTGCATTATTTGTTGTCTGAAAGGTGTGCAGTCAGTAAGATAGAGGACAATTCACAAAACAATCAAATGACTCTCTTTATTTCTGGTGGCCATGTCTAAATTACTGTCCTGTTTCCCCCCAGACCTATGATAGATCATTATTTAGAAAGGTAAACTTTATAAAACTTATGTGTGTAAGTGAAGTTCTGTATATTATAGTTGAACATTTTATTGCAATGATATGACATATCCTTTCTACTAACCTCATTAAAACCTTGTCATACATTTGTTCTACCCTACATTTGTTGCAATCTGTGATAACTGAAGCATTTTTAACATTGAAACTAAGTTTAAAAAATGTTCTTAGCAGCTATACTATAGAGTCCTGTGTTCAATAAATATTTGGAGATTGACAGGCTGAGCTAAACTTTCCTCTGTTCATCAGCGTCTAGTTGCTGAGGGACTTATTAGGGACACATCTTTTTTTTAGAAATTGTTCCAGTAGAACAATTTTCTATTGGACTGTACAACTCATTGTTTAGTCATTATCTCAACTGCAGTACCAAGTTTAAAAAATAATCTCAAATTCCAAATTACATAAGAATAAACTGGAAAGCATATTTATTTCTTTTAAAACTAATCATATTTTAGGAATGAACAAGTGAATGAAACAAAAAACTTGAGGAGAAAATAACGTTTTTGAATGACACACGCATTATTAATGCATAATCTTACAAAAATAATGTACAGATCAAAATAAAATTATCATATAGCAGCAATAAATAGTAATCAAAAATTTAACTTTAGAAAATTATTTCTTTTAGGTCTATAAGATGCATGTGTCTATGGATGTGATCTGTACACAACTGCTTTTTAATTGATTTTTAAGCATTCCATCCAATTAGAATTACACAGCTAGAAGAGACCTTGGAAGCCATCTATTAAAAACTACATCAGAATAGAAATTCCATCAATATTCTTAGCCTTAGCCTCAAGCCTTTGAATCATAGAAAACTCTACCACTCAAGAAAAATGATTCAATTTTTATACAGCTCTAATTGCTAATGAAATACTTCAAACATTTTTTTCAACCTAAATACCCTATTCCTTCAACCAATACTCATAGTTTCAAATCTCTTCATTCTCTCATCATCATTATTTGAAACATGCTTCACCTCATTAATGTCCACATTAATATCATTAATCACCATAAGTTAGACTCAGGAGGTATACCTAATATATCTGAGAATTCCTCACTTTCAAAATTATGAGGTTAAATCTATAATCATATGAAAAAATGCTCTTAATCTCTATTTATTAGATAATTGCAAATCAAAACAATTTTTAGGTTCCACATGATACCTATCAGATTAGCTAACATGAAAAAAAAACATGAAAATGATAAATACTGGAGATGTGGGAAAATTGGAACACTAATGTATTGTTGGTGGAGTTGTGAACTGATCCAAACATTCTGGAGAGCAATTTGGAACTATGCCCAAAGAGCTATAAAAATGTGCATACCCTTTGAACCAGCAATGCCACTTCTAGGACTATATCCCAAAGGGATCATAAAAATAGAAAAAGATACACATATACAAAAAATATTTATAGCAACTTTCTTTGTGGTTGCCAATAACTGGAAATTGAGGGAATGCCCATCAATCGGGAAATGGCTGAAAAATGTGTGGTATATGAATGTAATGGAATAGTACTGTGCCATAAGAAATGATGAATAGCTGGACTTCAGAAAAACCTGGAAAGACTTATATGAACTGATGCTGAGTAAAGTGAGCAGGAGAACGTTGTACACAGTTATAACAACAGTCTGCAGTGACTGGTCTTGATAAACTTAACCCTTAGCAATTCACTTAGCAAAGAAAGGCCCTAAAAAAATTCCAAGGGATGCATGATGGAAAATGCCATCCACATACAGTGAAAGAACTATGGAGTCTGAATGCAGAGTGAAGAAGACTATTTTTTTGTTGTTGTTGCTTTGTTTTTTCTTCCTCATGATTTCTCCCATTCATTAAAATTCTTGTATACAACATGACTAGTGTGAAAATATGTTTAACAGGGGGAAGGGGGATAGGTGGCACAGTGAGTAAAGTGCCAGGCCCAGAATCAGGAGGACCTGTGTTCGGATCCGGCCTCAGATACTTAATAATAAAGCTAGCCATGTAACCTTGGGCAAGTTACTTAACCCCAATTGCCCTCCAAAAGGCAAAAGAAAAGAAGAGAAAAGAAAAGAAAAGAAAAGAAAAGAAAAGAAAAGAAAAGAAAAGAAAAGAAAAGAAAAGAAAATATGTTTAACAGGAACATATATGTAGAGCCGATATCAGATTGTAGGTCGTCTTGTGAAGGGGGGGGAGGGAAATATTCCTTTCACTTTTTGTTCCAGAATCTGTTTGTGTTACAGATAGATAGATATAAACAAATTTTATGTATATATTGATATATAGGTTTCTAATGAAGTATATGAGTATGAATAAATATATCTTCATTTATAAATATAACCATTTAATATTATACATTTTTAATCTATCTCCATACTATTTATATCATCTTTATCTCTTTCTAAATACCTAGATATCTACATATCTACTGATAAATGAGTTTCATAAATTTTCTAAAAAACTTTATATCATAGTTTGCATAAAATACATTATTTAAAAGTCTGATTTTTTTCTCGCATAGGAAAAATGGCTAAACTTTTTTGAACTGCTTATAGATCTCACTTAGAACATTCTGCAATATTATAGGTCTCCATATAATCATAACAATATTATCCACAAATAAGCATCCGGAAGACTTCACTATCAACAGGAACTCCCTCTTTTGTTTCCTGTCTTTGTTGATATCTGTCTTCCATGACAGCAGAGAAACACTTTTTCTCTTTTATTTTTTGGTCATACTTGACTTTGTGTATCAGCAGGTTGTTGAACTAGGTTATCTCTGACACTGTCTTTCAATTAATGTTGTAATATTTTGACATACACATGAGAGTTACACTTCATGAGATGAGATCATTTAAGGGTTTTTTTGCTCTGGAAAAAGAAATGCTTTTTTATAATCAACAAATGGAAAGCACAGCTGGTACTTCTAATACTTGTATCTTTTGGTTCAATTGTGTGGTGGAACAGCCTTCCATTGATCACTATCACTTGCAAAGTCTACTTGTTGTTCATTTTTGTGATCTTTATTAAGAATATCGCGATGTTTTTGATAGCTTAGAAATCAGTTCCTTACTTTCCTGAAAACTGTCAGTTAGATGCAAAGAGCATGTATTATATATCCACTATATGGCTTGGATAAATCCACCTAATTTTTCCTATGTTTGCTCCTTCAGTGTTATCTCTACTTCTTCAGGAAACATAACACATGTGACAGCAGGGTTTGAATATAATGATTTCACTACTACTACAAACAGTTTGTTATAATAATATTTGCAGATAGTTTTCATCTCGTAATCTTTCTGTTGTCCTTCTTCAAGATCCATACTTAATGACCCTGAGAGGAAAAAGATAGTAATGAAAGTGTCCCTTCCCTGAATGATTTTGCTTTCTATTGAATTATAGCAGGTACAAATACACTGGGAGCTGTAGTCAAAACCCCTGCACACATGCAGCCCAGGCTATAGTGTGATCTTCTCACTGGAAGCAGAAGTAGAATTCTGAAGCCCTCGGGGTATCTGAGCATACTTTTAAGGACCACATTATTTACCTCCTGCTGTGAGGAAGGAGATAGAAAAATGTGCCCTAGAAATTGTCTGCTTAGAGGGGAGGCTAGGTGGCATAGTGAATAGAGCATCCGCCCTGGAGTCAGGAGGACCGGAGTTCAAATTCGACCTCAGACACTTAACATAAGAACTAGCAGTGTAACCTTCGGCAAGTCACTTAACCCCAATTGCCCTCCAAAGGCAAAAAAAAAAAAAATTTCTGTGCTCAGCCCTCATCTGCTGACCATAGCAGGCAGGCAGCTCATCCTGTGGTCAAAATGCACAAACAAAATTTACAAAAACTACTGCAAAGATGATTCCCTTCAGCATTGATACATGGAATGTGTGCATGCTTATGAACAATAGGAAATCCAGTAAATCTGAAAGACAAACCGCTTTTGTTGCAAGAGAACTCCACGGGTATCACATTTAAATAGCAGCCCTGAGTGCAACAAGGCTGGCAAATGAAAGCCAGCTTACCAAAGGCAGAGCTGATACATATTTTTCTGGAGTGGTAAGAGTGAAGGGGAGTGGCATGAAGCTGGAGCACGTTTTACAATCCAAGCTAATCTAGTCAACAAGTTCACATGCCAACCAAAAAGACCTAACAATAGGCTCACGTCAATCCAACTGCCACTTGAAGAAAAGTGACATGCTACTCTCATCAGTACATGTGCTCCCACCAATGAGCCCTGATAAGGTCGGAAGAAAATGATGAAGACTCAGAGACACTCATCATCAATGTGCTGAAAGAAGACAAGCTTAAAATTCTGGGCAACTTTTATACCACAATAGCTACACACTACCAGTCTTGGCAGGGAGTCCTTGGGAGGAATGGTATCAGAAACAGCAAAAGCAATGGTCACTTACGGCTGAAGATGTATGTATCTTACTACTTCTCATCACCAAGACTGTCTGCCATTTATTAAACCCAATGAAACTTCATGGATGCACCCTCACAGAAAACACTGGCGTTTAATAGACAGACTATTTCACTGTAAGAAGATAAGAGACACAGGATGTGAGAGGAAAGAAGGTGATGTGTATAGTGCTAGACTCATTATAGACTTATCCTTTCCAAGCTAAATATTTGCATTCAACAAAATCAGTGGTCCCAAGGCAAGATAACTACCAGAAGCTGTAAGGGTTATGGGATTTAAAGATCTTCCATGCCCCGTTGGACTTGCTGACGTAGCAGGAAGGGGCGGAGCAAGAGGAAGCGGAAGCCAAGCTAGTGTTCCTGCGGTGGCTCGTGGTGGTGGCAACGGCGGCGGCAGCAGCAGAGGCAGTGGCAGCGTGAAGCCCTTTTTGAGTTAGGACTGCTAAGGACTTCCTGCTAAGGACTCCTGCTGAGGACTGCCAGGGGCCGGAGCTGCTGGGAGCGCGCTTCCAGGACGCTGGGTGGTTGCTGTGTGTGGGGAGAGGAGGACCTTTGCCTGAGGTAGCCTGTTCTGTTTTAAAGGCTTGAAAATGTGGGTGCTTTCTACTTTATCTACCTGTGCCAATATCATAACTACTCTGATGGCTTTCACTTTCTGGTTTTGGGACTCAGTCTTTTGGTATCTTAATAAATTTTCTAGTTTATTTCCTCATATGGCAAACATGACGTATTTTGTAATGGATAATTATATCAGCATATTTGTAATCTCTATAGGCATTGTGAATATGGCATTGCTGATACAGAAGCTTTAATGTCAACAGGTTAGAGTGCTTCTCTGAGTTTGGACAGTTCATTGCTAACTTGAAGAGAAAGCTGAGCTAACACATAGTTAGCAACTTTGGGGCAGAAAAGGGAGTAGGCAGTTTTCAAAAATTTTTGTATAGCATTATATTGACTCATCTGAGCCAGAACACTTACAAAAACCAATATTGGTTTTAGGAAAATTTTGAAGAAATTTAGAAGCTGCAACATGAAATAGAACTCCATTGGGTTTATCAGCATTTCTAAGAAAGCAGCATTTAATCCCATCAACAATAAACTGCAAGTGAAACACAGAGAGATGCAGGATTCTCAGTTCAGGAGGAAGGCAGATGAAATTCAGTTTTACTCTGACAGTAACAATCCTAAGTGCTCTTATGATGTTCTAATGATTATGAACCAAAAAGTTATGGTGCATCTCAACTACTCAGTGCTGATGGAGTCACATTGATTAGTGATTAGGACATGATCCTGGAGAGATGAGCTGAACACTTCCATAGCATTCTCAACTGACCTTCATCAGTCAATGCTAACTTGAAGTCAATCCCTCTCTAGCCAAACTTCCCACTGAAGAAGATATTTGGATGCCTTCAGACTCTTCTCATGTGGCGGAGTACCTGGTGCAGATTCTACTCCAGCTGAGATTTTAAAGGCATGAGTTTCACTGCTTATTCAAAAACTGACAGAAATTTTCTAGGCTATATGAAAAGAGGAAGTTATTGCTCAAAACTTCACAGATACATAGATGACTACAAAGGAAAGGTTTTTGACAATCATGGGGGATGGGGTCTCTCTTTTAGTCATTGCTGGCAAGAATCCTTCCCAGAGTTCTCTTTAATAGGGTGATCTTTCACTTGGAAGATGGTCATCTACCTGAGAGCCAGAATGGCTTAAGAAAAAGCCAAGGAATGGTTGGTTGGCATTTATTCCTCCACAAGTCCAGAAGAAATTCCAGGAGTGAAACAGATGTCTGTACACAACATTCATTGATCTAGCCAAGGTCTTTGATACTGTCAATCATGAAGGCCTGTGGAAAATAATAGGAAAATTTTGTTGTTCAGAGAAGTTCATCAATATTGTATGTCAATTTCATGACTGCATGCTTGCCTGGTTTCTGGATAGTGCCCTCACATTTGTCTAGAAATTAAAACAAGGCTGTGTGCTTGCTCCCATGCTTTTCCCCCCCGTGCTTTAATATGATGTTTTCAGCAATGTTGTCAGATGCCTTCAACAAGGATGAAAATGGCATCAAGGTCAGCTATTACACTGATGGTAAGTTATTTAACTTTAAAAGGTTGTAAGCCAAGACTAAAATGGAGGCAGAGTTGGTCCATGACTTTTTGTTCACAGATGATTGTGTACTCAATGCAACCTCTGAAACTGAAATGTAACATAGATCAATTCTATCCTACTTGCACTAATTTTAGCCTAACAATTAACACAAAGAATACACAGGTTCTCCATCAGTCAACACCACAACTTCCATACATGGAAGCACTGGTTACAGAAAATGGGGAAATTTTGAATTCTGTGGATAAGTTCACTTACTTTAAGTTCACTTACTTTGGCAGTATACTTTTGAGGGATGTCCACATAGATGATGAGGTTGACACACACATTGTCAAAGCTAACTCAGTGTTTTGGAGGCCCCAAGGGAAAGTGTGGGAAAGAAGAGGTATTAGACTGCTTTCTAAACTGAAGGTCTACTAAGCTGTTGTGCTGACCTTATTGTCTGTGAAACCTGGACAGTATACCAGCTCCATGACAGGAAATTAAATCTCTTTCATTTGAATTGTCTTAGGAAGATTCTGAAGATAGCCTGGAAAGATAAGCAGCAGACATTGAAGAACTTTTGGAGGCTAAAATGTTAAGCATTCAAACTCCACTGCAAGAGAGCAACACTGATGGACTGGCCACATTTTCCAAATATCTAACATACATTTTCCTAAAAGACTATTTTATGGAAAATTCACAAAAGGAAGGTGTTCACGTGGTAATCAGAAGAAGTGATACAAGAACATCATCAAGATCCCTCTGAAGAACTTTGGAATTGACATGGGAGACACTGGCAAAAACTGCCCAGCATGGTCTGCATCAAAGAAGGCACATACTGTCACTTGATTCCTACATAGCAGTGTTATTTTTGTACCCTTAAAAATGAAGAACAATAACCAACCAAACTCCTTTAGGAATCATTTCCCATAAGGATTTCCTGAGGTCCTCTCTCCTCAGTTGGGAGTGACTATTGCTTTCTGAAATTCATCATAGCATACATAGGTATGTAGGTATGTAAGTACATATATTTACACATATATGCATATATATGACATGTCTCAATCTCTCCCAACTAAACAATAATGAGGAAGAAGATGATAGAAATGAGGATATCTAGCATTAATATAGCCCTATTAGGTTGATAATGTGCTTTATAGATATGATGGGCTTTATCTCACTCTATACTCAAAGTCACCTTGGGAAGAAAGTGATATTCTTGTCCATATTTTACAGATGAGAAGACTGAGGCAGACAGTGACTAAGTAACTTTCTCAGAGTTACAAAGCTAGTTAAATAACTGAAACTAGATTTGAATTTAGGACTTTCTGGTTCCAGGTTCAGTGCTCTAGCCACTTTACTATTTTAGCTACCACACTGAAGAATAAAGCTCATTGAAGGTAGGGAATAGGTGTTTTAGTTCAACTTTTTTGTTTGTTTACTTTTGTTTTTGTTTTTTTAAATCTACCTATCCCCAGTGGCCTCTAAAATGCGTTGTAAATTAAAGACACTTAATAAATGCTTAAGTCTAATTGAACTGAAGAACCGACATAAAGGACATGAATCAATCATAATTTGTGTCAGCAATGTTCCTCACATTAATCACTTGAATCTAGTCTTCTGGCCTTTAACTCAACAATGGATTATAAAAATAAAGGTGACGCCTGAGGAGAGACATTGATCAAGAAACTATAAGACATGATGATGGAAGTAAACCAATGCTTTAAGCTGTGTGTACTGTATAATTTATTCTTTTTTTATTCTTTATTCATTCTACATTATTGAATATATTTTAAGGTAATATGATTTTTTTCAATATCCATTTTGCCAAATACAAGGTACATTGTAATTAATAAAGCATTTCCTTCCTTCCTAAGTTCCCAAAGTATACATTTGTTCACAAATACCTAGACTATATTTCACTTTAAGATTTTGAAAAGACTTTACATATATTATCTCACTGGAGCTTCACAACAACCCTGGAAAATAGGTGTTATTATTTCATTATCATTTTACAAATTAAATCTAGAGCAATTAGAATATCTGTCCATAGTCACAAAGCTAGTAAATATGAGCAGCAGGATTTAAACACAAGTATTCTGTACCCCAGGTATATTGTGCCTTCAAATATGCTATGTTGAAGAAGAGAAAAGGAATGGCATGATGCTTGGGCCTGTTATATTTTGGTTCCAAGGGACTCTCAGCTGGAATTGGCCAATAGTATGCCACACTCTCAGCTGGCTCTTTATCACGTATTCTTTATCCTAGCCAGAGAGACTAAGTTGTTCAAATTTCTTGGATATGTTACTTGAACTATGTAGAAGAGGAAGAGGAGAATGTGATGCAAACTCCTACCACAGGCCAACCTCATCAAATGGAGAAAGATTTTCGTTTGGGGGACTGGAGATGGGCTTACAAAAGGTGCCTTTTCATTTTAAGATTCAAGTAATTGTTAGATTTCTTTCATCTTTACTGAAACTCAAGTTGAATTTTGAATGACTATTTTATTCTAAGACCAGACTGGGAATATCTATTCAATTTAAATTCTAAACCCACCTGTCTCAAAATTTTTAAAGTCTGAATTTATAGCACCTAGGAGGAAAAATGTTAGACACCTAAAATATCTTTATAAAAAAGTGATATTGTTTTCCTTACAAGTAAATCTGAAAGTTACAATGATTTCCCCTGGGGCTATAGATAAGATTTTCTCTACCATTTTTCTACCAGTCATGATAATTAATTTATGATGTTAAAATCTTCTATATTGAACTTGCCTAAAATCATTTCACACAAGATGTATAAATAAGATAAAGATGTTTAACGAACTTCCTATAAATGTCTATATTATATTTGGTCAAACATCAAAACTTTTTCATTATGATCAAATTAATTTACCACATGTGGCATGATCCTAATTTTCTTCTGGATTACTTTTGCTCCTCTTGGGAAATTTCTGTGTTTTTCTGCTTACTTCTGAACCTGGGAAAATACTTTATCTAACTCTAAACTGTTTTTGAAGACCAGGAATAATGTATTCTGTTTCTAAAGTTTCCATTTCTATTTGTTTTTATTTTTATGTGAGAGGCAACATAACAGAGTTGAATAAGGGTTGACTATTAAACCATGAAAACTCGAGTTCAAATTCCACCTCTGACACCTGCTGACTGATTGTGAACATGTAAGTAACTTGGTCTCTCAGTGCATTTTGTTACTCTCTAAAATTAAAGTTTCCATTAGGGTGCCAGCCTATATTGGTAGAGTTTCTTCATTTGGGAGCTTCACGTAGGAATGAAATCAGAGGTCTAGTCACTATTCCTAGGTAGGGTACTTTACACACAACTTATAATAAAATTTATTTTTTTTCTATTTAGTATCCCACTGTGTGTTGCTGTAATGACACATCTAATTATCAAATAACTGCAAATTCATTAAAATGGAATGCCATAAAAATCTACACCACATATCATTTTATCCTTTTTTTTTTAATTTTTACTTATTTTATTTAGGAGAAATTCACTCAATTATTTGTTACAGATGCATCTGATTTAACTCCTTAGTTTTATTTTTTTTTATTTTTGCTTTTTTGGGGGAGGGAGGGCAATTGGGGTTAAGTGACTTGCCCAAAGTCACATGGCTAGTAAGTGTGTCAAGTGTCTGAGGTCTGATTTGAACTCAGGTCCTCCTGACTCCAGAGCTGGTGTTCTATTCACTGTGCCACCTAGCCACCCCTAACTCCTTAGTTTTAAACCCAGACATTTTTTCCTTCCCATCCTCACCATACTAAGTGGCAATAATGATATAATCCACTCTGATACATCAAGGAAAAAGATTGGCCATTTCCAACTCTGAAATTCAGTTCTAGATCCCAGAACACTTCTGATGGCTATTCTTTCCCTGATGTAGGCCTTTCAGTATCGTACCTATAACAAGATATTGAATACATTAAGCCAGTTCAAAATAATCAGCCAAATAACGAAAATAAACTGAAATTACCCTCTGTAGCTTTTCCTTTAGATAACTGCCTCTTACTCTTCTTCCAATGAGGCTTTTGATTCACTTTTATCCACAGTCAATAAAAGTTAGCATGAGCAGAACAGAAATTGAAAAGGATTTCAATCTGAAGGAAATTCATAGAAGATACTTATTATGGAGTATTTTCCTTAACATAGTGTTGGCAAGAAAGTCTAGTCTTCCTCTCATCAGTAGCTAACTCAATCTACAAGTATTTCCCTATTTTCACTTCCTACTAATGTGATTATGGTATCTTAATTTAAGCACACTGGACCTCCATAACTGTCCTCATCCATAAAATGAACATAATAATGTGTAACCTATTTGAAGACATGAGATTAATGTTAAAGCTTTCTTGAGGTTTTTTTTTTTGCAAATCAAAAATCTACGATCTATGAATATCATTGAAGGAGACATGTGGGTGACTCAGACAGCAAAGGGACTCAGGAATCAAGGGATGTGACTTTAAATCTTATTTGTGATTATTACTGCTTGTGTGACCTTGATCAAGTTTAGTCCCTTTTTTATCTCGCTTTCCTCGACTATACAAGGAAGGAATAGCACTAAATGGTCTTTGTAGCCCTTGCTGGCTTCATCTAAGTCTTTGAGGTTTACAGAATTTTTCTTAAATTTGATCTAGATTTTATTTAAATCAATGATATTAGTATATAATCCAATGCTTTACCATTTATGCATTATAGTTATGTTCAAATATTGTGAGAATCAAAGGAAAAACACATGGAAAAATATTAGAATACTATATCAGTAGCAATTGTTAACATATTTTATGATCCTCCACATGTTATCAGTGACTCAAGAACATGAATTATCCTTTTTTATAAGTTGTACATCTCTGTATGTAGAGACAGCATGGTGTAGCAGAAAGAGAACCAAGTATTGGATCATGATGACCTGGGTTGAGGTTTTTTTCTGACCCATACTGAGTATGTGATCACAGGTAAATTGCATAATGCCCATGTGAATCTTGAATCTTGAGTGTGGAATCTCTATCAGTAGAGATTATACAGTGAGAATTCCTTAACACCTATAATACCAGGTCTGGATGAAAAGAAAACACAATTCAAAAATTTTCACCACTGCATAACATGATACATTGTACACATTTAGTGTCTAGTGAAAATGTATTTTTAATATTGACTAAAAATTGGGTGGCCATGACAAATTCTTTTTTTTTTATTTTCATAGCTTTGTTAAGCTTCTTTCCACATTTAGATGAGTGGAATTGTCTTGACCATAGCCTTCTAGCTTTCCTTTCCTGGATGATTAAGTGGGTTTTATAAAATGTTTCCCAGGACTGAGTGACTGTGCCTCATGAAGCTACAAATTTACAGTGAGGAAAGTGGAAAGTGTTCAAAGAAACCAAGCAAAATGGTAATAGGAAAAAAATGGGCTTGACACTCAAGCAACAGGAAAGCAAATAGTTGGGGAATTCAGTAAAACCACTTTCTAGGATTCAAAACCCCTCTCGGCACTCTCAAACAGAATCCGCTGGAACTGAAGAATAAAAAAGCATAATCACTGATACTCAGGATAAACTCTTCCTTCTCCACTTTTCATTTAGACCTGATCCCTTACTTATTTGACAGTATATTCAGAGCTTTCTTGGATGAAACTCCAATCCCACCTGCTCTCTACATTCACGTCTACTTCCTACTTCCTTCAAGACAGAGCTCAAATTTAACCTTTTGTGGGAGGTTTTCTTTACCTCCTCCCCTGCCCTGAAACTATTGGTCCTCTTTCTGAGATTGCTTTTCCCTTTTACTATACACACACATATACATACATACATACATATATACAAATATATGTGTGTATATGTGTGTGTCTATATCTCTCTATATTATTATGTTCTTATTTGCATGGGGTCAATCTCATTAGAATGTGAGCTACTGAGGCTGCTAGGTGCTACAGTAAATAGCACCTGGAGTCAGGAGGACCTGAGTTCAAATCCGGCTTCAGGCACTTAACACTTACTAGCCATGTGACTTTGGGCAAGTTACTTAATCCCAGTTGGCCCCCCTTCCCTCCCCCCCAAAAAAATAGAATGTGAGATCCTTGAGATCAGGGAATCTTTTTTTCCCATTTTTTTTGTATCCCTAATGCTTGACACTTAATAAAGGCTTGTTGACTAACTGATTGTATAGCCCACATTCTAACAGTAACGAGCTGAATCTTTGTGAACTAAAATATGTAGGAATCATCAATATATTTTCTCCATGAAGAGCATTTATAGCCTCTTTGGTCTGACGTCCATGAATACATGGGTAAAGTTTTGTGTTGTTTTCTCTTTGCCTTTTCCCATACAAGTTGAAAAGAGCCTGATTTTGTTCATAGTTAAAACAAACACGTCTCTCCATTCCAGTCCCACAACTGTTAGAATTATATGATTGATGAGGAATATTGTGGTGAACATATCATTTCCTGTCAACTTCCTCTAGCCCTTCCCCCTCAAAAATGCTTCCTTCCCAACCAATGACTTCAATTTGTCAATTTCCTAATTCTTCTGTGACAATCTAAACACATATTCCCTTCATGAACATATTTCCTTTTTGTAAGACTGGAGTTGTCCACTATTGGATAATATATGTTCAGCTCCCTTACAGATCTAAAGTTCGGTGTGTCTGTGTGTGTATGTTGTGTATGTTTCTGTGTATCTGTGTGTGTGTGAGGGAAAGAGATGTTTATCTATTTGGTGTACAAGAAATATAGAGAGAGATTTATTTATTTGATGTATAACAAATATATACCTAACAGTCATAGAAGCAGATAACTAAATAAAAAAGCATTTCTCCTATTTCTAATATCCTAATAACATCCAAAATAGTAATAAAACTAGTGTTGACAGTGCATTCTCTAACAGAGTGATTTTTATTCATTAGTTCATGTGATATTTATACCAATGATGTATGGTATGCAATCATTCCTAATTTTATAGGTGAGGAAGCAGATCCTATGAGTTCCTGGTCACACGGAAAGTAAATGTCAGAAAAGGGATTTGAACACAAGTCTTTTGAATCCCAAGTTCACTCGTTTATCACATTACTCTGCTTCTCCCTCTGAATAACTTCCAGAATACCTGTAGTTAGTATTTGTATTTTTCTCTTTATAAAGTGAACACAATATAGAAAAGAAAAATATAGCTTTTAGGGTACTTAAGAAAGGTGCTATCAATATAAGAATACAACAAACTCTAACAATATCATGCTTAAACATTATGATATGTTTGGTTCAAATATAAAAACATAATTTAGGGGAAAGATAGATACTTAACCATTAAAGGATTGAATTAAATTTCTCCTTTGGTATTGCATCCTTACTTGGTTAATTGACAGAAAGAAACAGAAACTGGGTCACAGGAATATATTTGCAAAGAAACTTAGTTTATATCTAATTAGTACTTAAAGTAAACAAGTCTTTCCTCAGTAATCAACTCAGGGCTAATTATTTACCTAACAAGCTAAATGTTATAATTTAACTTTCAAATTAAATCATTGAAAAGAAAAACAAGTCATAGAGATCAATACTTTCAGAAAGGTGCAGATTTCAGGGTCTTTTGTTTTAGAAGATAAGCTGCCTCTGAAGGTGATTTCAATATGCAGAGAACTACTTTAAACATTTTTTTTCTATTTTGTATCCAGGTAGAGGGTATTGCTTATCTATTTGCCTTTGCTTCCTCTTGGACCTTGCAGTAAGGCCTTTTGGGATTATATATACTTAGTTCCTTTCAAGAGATCAAGCTTCAGTCTCAGATGAATTGATGATCAATTCAAGGAAACAGGCCTTCAAGTTGATGAAATTAATTGATTCAATGAAATCACCAGTTTGATTCCCACCTACACCCCCCAATCAAAATATCATTTGATGGAGTTAATTGAATTTTCTCATTATTTCAGTAGCAGATGGGCTAAACTGTGATTCATTGCTTGGCTGATGCTTTTGCCTCTTTAACCTCATTCCTGATTATTCTTAGTGATCAAAATAGATGCATCTAGTGATGCAAAAGGGAAGAGTTATCCTTAGGGATCCAGACTTATTGATCAGATCAATGCAGATTATGAAAGGAAAAGATAGAAACTAACAAATAACCAGAATGTTAACACACAACAGGGAAATAACACATAACCAGGGGGGGAAAATAAGATCACCTATTGAATATTTAGCACAGAAGTGGGGAACCTGCGGCCTCAAGGCC
This sequence comes from Petaurus breviceps papuanus, assembly GCF_028583685.1. Taxonomy (NCBI): domain Eukaryota; kingdom Metazoa; phylum Chordata; class Mammalia; order Diprotodontia; family Petauridae; genus Petaurus; species Petaurus breviceps. The sequence continues at coordinate 7,523,157 of NW_027187361.1, read as the reverse complement.
ACATGTGGCCCTTTATATACTCAAGTGTGGCCAGACCTAGAGGGCCACATGTGGCCTTGGGGCTGCAGGATCCCCACCTCTGAATTCTAGCAAGACATGACGTTTTGTTTCAAATGACATCTCGGAAGCTCTCTGTCTTTAATAAATGATCAATGCTAAATTCCTCTATTGGAAATTCAGTCTTCCAAATATCCTTGAGAACTCAACAAATAAACTCTATGAGAATAGAAATCATAAAAGATACTACTGCTAACAATCATCCAAATATGATATTAATTCATAAGATTGCAAGAAAAATGCCTTTAATAAATACCATCATATTAGATATACTCACTTCTAAGCTACATGTATTAACAATAGCTGAGGTGGCTCAGTGAATAGTATGTTGGCCCTGGAGTAAAGAAGAATTAAAATCAAATCTGGTCTCAGACATGAGCAGTGTGACCCTGGGCTAGTCACTTAACCTCTGTTTGCCATAATCCACTGAAGCAGTAGATGGCAAACCACTCTAGTACCTTTGCAAAGAAAACTCCATGGATGTTATAGTCCACAGGGTCACAAAGAGTCAGACAAGGCTGAACGATAACAACTAAGTGTTAAAAAGTATTTTACATATATTACTTCATTTAATCTTCAAAACAAACCTATACGGCAGGTGTCCTTTATTATCACCATCATACAAGTGAGGAAACTCATATGGAAAGTAATGAAAAGCTTTCAAAATATATGGAATTAGAAGTCACTGACATATAAGAAGTATTTATAAATCCTTACTATGTATTAGGCACTCTGCTAACCTCAAGGGATATAGAGAAAGCCAAAAACTAAATTCCTCCCCTCAAAGAGCTCACAATCAAATGGGGAGACAAAATACAAAAAAAAAAGTTTGCATAGAAGATATATGTGAGAAATGCTAGAAGTTTGGTTTCCACAGATTCTATAGGAACAATGGATGTTCCAAAAATAGAGGTTACACAGGACATGCAATAAGGTGTAAATCAGGATGAGGGGAGGAAGGACAGAGCAACCCTATCCAATCATATAGTTGGAAGAAATCTGTAGGTTTACCCTTTAAAGAGGCCTATGCTAAGCTGACTCAAACTGGCTCTTTGCATTAACATGCATCCTTATCTAACCTCATACATATTAGCTCACACACCCCACACAGAATGAGAGCCTGTTAGCTCATGTTGGGGAGGAGAAAACATATGAAGGAGTAAATTGTAGTGGGCAGGTCAGAAGGATTGTAACCCAGAAGAACTCAAACCAATCCCATTCCTGCAGGGAGAAACAAAGCAGGAAATTCAAATGGAAGCAGCAAAAAGGGATGACATTTGTCTAATTCCCTGTAGTCTTTTGAAGAGGGCACCTATTTATTCAGAAAAGAATAAATGTAAAATAAAGGTAGTGAAAAGCTTCCTGCCTTTCCAACGAATATTATTTTTGCCTAGACTAAGCATGTTTCTATCATATATAAGGTAAATGAAAACTAATTTCATAGGAAATGGACTGGGGATACTTTGAAGGTGGTGGGGGAGAGAGAAGGAAAAGACCCCTGCAGAAATCAGAATTTGAGCGATCTTAAAGGAAGCGGGGGAGTTCTAAGGTGGAGAAGGGGTGGGAGCACACCCCTTATAGATGGACAGAGTGGAAATGGAGGAAGAGCAACAATTGTGAGGAGTAATTCTAAGACTGGAAATGTCGAAGTGCCCAAGAGACATGAGTTTACTTGGCAAAAAACTTTGCCACATGTTCCTATTATAGTTTTGCATTCAAATACCCCTTAGACAATTTTTCTCCTCTCAGATCTGTCCTTCTCTCCTGTCTCACAGCTACTCTGACCTTGCAGATACATTTTGTGCCTTTCTGAAGATATTTTGATTCATATAGAGCATTACTCGGCAGTGTTTCAGGCAGTCCCCATATCCTTCCCTGACATATTGTGAGGCTTTACATGTCTCTTCTCTATCTATGCTAACGTTATTTGGTCTTACGCACAAGGACAGGTACCCAAGGTACACTTAAGTGTTCTTCATGTCCCATATCTCTTCTCTTCGGGCAGGGAAATTTGGATTTATTTCAAAGTAGTGTACTTAAAAATAAATACAGGGTTTTAAGCAAATCACCAAGGACCTGGACAAAAAAATGACAAAGACCAAAGCTTGGTAGGCCTGCCCATCTTTCTTTCATTGAAAAATCTGACACATATAACCCAAAATTCATGACACTTTTTAGGTGTAAAGACTTTATAGAGATTTAATGAGCTGTGAAATAAGGGGCTACTAACAGATAACCTCAACCACTAGTGATATATTTTTTTAAATTTTCAAATCATGTTGTTTCTTAGAATGGTTCAGTCAAGACTAACTGAAAGGAGATTCAAATAACTTGAATTTCTTGTAAAGTGATAATACTTTCCTCCCAAGACTACTGTATAATTCATTTCAATTTTCTAATTTTCATTAAATATTTATTTTTCTATACTACTGTCAGTGTCTATATTTGTGGTTTGTGCTATTAATAGTGAACTATGATGCTACTAGTTAATTATTTTTTATTCATTTGCTAACATTAGGCAAGATTTCTTCCTATGTTTTTACAATAGCTATCTGGAATGAGAAGGACCTGCCTTTGAAAGTGTTGTTTTTTTTTTTTTAAGTTTGTGGAAATATATAAAAAGCTAAGGAGACAGAAGAATATGAATAAAATACTTTGTCTGATTTATCTTCAGAATTCAATACATTTCTGACATTTCTATACGCTCCCCAAAGTCCTGGCCAAAAGATGGTAGAAATGCAAAAACTGAGGAGGGTAAATCCACTAGATTGATCAGATGTACTATGCAAGTGTTAATCATTGATTAGGGTCAGTGACATTCTGGAGTCCATTCAAATCTGTTCCAGGGAACAGATTATTAAATTTTTCATTTCATACCTCAGAAATTTTCAAACCACTCTGAATTATGTCTAGAAATACTCTTTTGTTAGTCATCTAGCCTTAAGAAAGTTAAGAAAATTGATAATGATGATGAGACTTAAAATTGTTCCACACTTTTTGGAGGAGACTCAGTTGTTAAATGTTTACCTTCACACAAGTGATTACAACAAATTGCTAAAACGTCTAAAAATGTCAGTTTTAACAGGAATGATAAACTCATTTTGCCACAGATCCATTCATTCACTCACTCATTCATTCATTTAATAATGGCTCACTGGTTTTACAGGGAATTTTACCAGAACTTCCAGCATATCATTTACCCAAACAACCATTTTAATAATGTCATTAGAGATATTAGACACAACCCAAAAAGTAATATTATGAAGCCTATGGTAATATCATTTAGTTGATTACCTGAATCAAATTGAATGAGAATACCACATTTTGTTTCAATAAGTGCAGCCTTACAATCTTAGGTATGATTTCTGGTCTGATGTTCTAGCCATTGCACAACTTTGCTGCCCATTTGAAAACTAGCTCTCCAAAGGGGGGAAAAGTGCACATAATTATACTTTTAAATATAATTGGTATTATTAATTATTTCTTTGGTATAGACAACAGCAAAATAAATCAAGTCTCAATTTTCAGGGTTTGTCAGACTCTAAAGTGTAAATGTTTACACTGAAATTTTGACAATCATTTTCCCATTCTGGTCTCAGTATAGGATCTCCAGATTCTTGGTTAGAATCACATTTCACAATATAGAAGTGTATGTTCTAAGCTAGATCCTAGGTGTCTCCCATGAAGGGGTCGTGTCATGAAGTAATCAAGTCACAAGGGACAATATACCTCTGTCTTAATAATTACAGTAATACTATGGGGAAAGAAGGCCCATCTCCTACAGAGTCTGGCCTCCATCCCTGATATTTCGCTACCAAGCCCCAGTACTTTAAACCTCAAATATCTGGAGCTGGGGGAACGAATAGAAGGAGTGTGAGAGAGGTATGGAAATGGAGAAAGATGGAGCCTGATAATTAACATGAGTTAGGTAGTAAATAAGCAGTTGTTGCTTTGGTTTAATATTTCTTATACCAATACTTCATTGTATTGTTTAAACATTTTTAACAACATTGCTGTAATCGTTTATTTTGTACTCTCCTTACAAAATCAATGATATAAAAAAAAATTCTCCATTATTTATTCAAACAAAGGTTGAAATGAAGAATAAATTATGTATATTGTCAGGAGGTGGGAAGGAATCTACAAGTCTTAGAAAAAAGGGTACCTCATTCAAAGAGGAGTTATTCTAATTTAATTGTGAATTGGGATGGAAATTAAGGATTAGCATTCAAATCCTGAATTTCCAGTATTTAATTTACTCTTCAGCAACTCACTTTATTTTTTCCCCACACTTTACTTATCTGTGAAACAAATGGATTGTAGTGGGTGTCTTCTAAGGTCCCTTGCAACTCTATATAATATGAGAATAAAATTTTATATATTACATTTAACATTTAAAGTCTGGAATTTCAACTTATGGTGCTGGTGCCACATTCACCTATCAAGTGACCTGCTGCTCTCAGTTGCAGACCACAGAATTAAACATCATATATTCATAGCAACATAACACTGTAGGGGGATAAAACCTTCTGGGTGAAGGTGTCCTTCGGAAAAAAAACTCACTTATTCTCAAAATTTCTAAGCAGAAAGAGGATCACAAAGTCTAACTTGGCCCCTGAATGTCCACATAGATACAAACGTTTAAGTTAAACACTTGCTGAAATTACTCACTATCATCAGCTTGAGACATGATCACAAGTAAGAAAACTTGAAAAACTTCATGGTAAGGCCAGTCACTGTTAAAATCCCCAAAAAGGTGAGAACATAAAGGGAAGGAATTAGAATTCTGAAGTCTGGAATGGAAGAGTGGGTGTTAGAACATTTCTCATAAAAGAATGACATAGTTGGCATTGTACAGGTGGCATTCACAAATGAAACAGAAAACTTACTCCATTTTTCGATGTTATTACTTTCAAATTCAACCAGAGTTTTCAGTACCACACATTACTATTTCTGAAGTCTTCTGAGATAAGGAAAAATTACAGGAGATCTCTAGAAGGAAATTTAGAGTAGGAGTAATACCTTTAAAAAATTATATTTCCTTGCATTACATCTCCTTTAAATAAAAAACAGGGCACAGCATTGATGTTTTCTTTTATTTTTATTTATTTATTTATTTTAAGCAACTGGGGTTAAGTAACTTGCTCAAGGTTACACGGCCAGTTATTTCTGGGTGTGGTGCTAAGCATCTGAGCCTGGATTTGATCCCCCAGGTCATCCCGACACCGGAACCAGTGCTCTTACTCACTGTGCTACCTGGCCACCCCAGCACTGATGTTTTCTTGAAAAGGAAAAAATATATATGGCACTTACAATCAACTGAAACAACCTTTCTGACTCTTTTCCAGGTAACCGAATCCTACACACTAGGTAATTCCCTGTTTTTCTTTCCTCTCAAGAATAACAATAACTCTTTTGCCATTTCTCTTTCATATTCCTTTTGTTTTAATAATAAATTTGTGAGTTTAATGAAGTGGGTAAAAAGTTGACTCTTTTCCCCACATGAATAAATAGAATCATCACAACATAAAAGGAAATTACAAAAAAATGGATTCCTACTCTGATCCACATGCATCATTTATACTTAACATTGTATATTGCATATTGCAAAGTCACTCGCAAATGGTAAAAAGCATATCTCACTCCTATTTCAAGGAAATGCTGGTATTAAAAGGTCATGTTTATATATCAGACTCACCATACAGAGAAAGGTCATGGAAAATATAAGAATTCAAGTGCATCAAAATATAAGGACTTAGTGTAATAGAACTTGAGCTATGGAAATCACAGGTGAAAAGTAGTAGCATATTGAGAGCTGAAATCAGAGCTAGGGTAGGAGGAATCAAAGGAAACAAGGTTTCATCCATTTTTAGATGCCTTTCCAAAGGAAAAGCTGACATTTCTTTCTTTTATTGCTTTCTTCCTTGTTCTCTTTCTTTTCCCCCATACCCACTTTTCTTTCTGCTCTCTCTCTCTCTCTCTCTCTCTCTCTCTCTCTCTCTCTCTCTCTCTCTCTCTCTCTCTCTCTTTCTCTGTCTCTCTCCATTCAAAGTTCAGTTTTCTTACTCCACTCCTTCAGAGATTACCTTGAAACAAGAGAATGGAAGTTATGCAGATAAAGTAAAAATCATTTTGAAAGAGCAATAAAATTTTAAAAGGAGAAAGTATGTCCATATAAACCAGATATAACAACTTATGCTATATTATTAATAATAATTACTATTTTAATCTTTCAAGTTGGATTATACAGAAATCAAAAAGCCTTTATTAAATATCTTACATATTCTAGGTGCTATTCTAGGTTCTGGGGAAAAGTTGTTTTTTGTCCTTCATTCTTGAAGAGGACCATGACATCAGGAAGATGACGCCATGATTCTCAAGTGATTTGGATTTAAGTAGGAGAGGGTTGTGCAAAAACACTAACCTCACTCTCTCCTCCAGAGTCATTTGGGTCCAGTGGCAAGATATACATCAGAAGCACTGGAGATGGTGCCCATGCAGTGGGAGACCTTGAGTGTTTTCCACCTTCGGTGACAAAGATATAATTGAAAATCATTTTAATTTTTGAAAAGTTTTTTATTGATATGCTCTCTTTCTTAATCACCATAGTTATCTCAAATATCTTTTCTTATCCCAGAAAGTCATTCCATATCACAAATAGCATTTTTATGGAAAAAAATAAGCACAATTAATTACTATGTTGAAAAAATATGAAATAATGTCCATTGCATAACGTGTGCAATTCCCGGTTCTACGAAGGGGATGTTTTCTTATATCTCTTCATTCAAGTCCTTTTGGATCTTTCTAATTTTGTTATGTTTGCTTTTGATTTCTTTTTTGCATGTGTATGTTGTTCTTTCCATTTATACTGCTAGTTAATGTACATATTGTTTACTTGGCTAATAATTTATATCTTTTATTAAAAAAAAGAACTTCTGGATTTACTGGTTAAATTATTTTATTTTTAGTTTTGTTACTCTTATTTGAAATTCAGAATTTCTATTTTAGTGTTTACAGATCATTTTCATTCTGGATTTCTAGTTGCAATTTTTAAAAATTATATGACAAAATAATTTACCTGCTCTTTATTTTTTGGCAAATATTTTTTAAAATAAAAATTCTAAAAGATTTTTAAATTCCCAAAATGAATGCATCCCAAAATTTTGCAGCATTTCACTATAATCTGCATGTAATTAACACTATTTATTATGATTCTTTTGACCTACAAATTCTTTAGCATTAATTTTTATTCATATTAAGCCTTTTCTCAAAGGTCTTTTATTCAACATAATTTTATTTTTACAGTCAATTAAGCATAATTTAATACTTATATATCTTTTGTGAAGTTGTTATAGAAAGTAAATGGTCAATTAGTGAAAAGGGCCATGCATAGGTTATATATGATTTTTTCTTTCTATTTTCATTTAATGATTGACAGAGTCCAATCTTTTTAATTTAATTAAATTTTATTTCAAATCCTAAACTTATGTCTGATTTGTGTATTAGTGATTCATTTCTCTTTGAAAGGTGTATACTTTAAGAGGTTTAATTTTTCTTCCTATTAAACTATTTTCTTAGTTTAGATTTTAAGACATGGTACATACATTTAAGTACTGATATTAATTGTCTATTTAAATATTTATATTATTCCACTCTTTCATGTCCCCTAAAAGATCAAATTTTCCTTTTAGATATCTTTTGAGTGTATTTTTGTTGTAAGCTTATCTGAGATCAGGATTGATGTCTCTTCCTTTTTGGTAGTTCACTTGTAACTTAAGATATTTGTTCTAGACCCTTATTTTTTTTTTAAGCAATAGGGGTTAAGTAACTTGCTCAAGGTTACATGGCCAGTTATTTCTGGGTGTGGTGCTGAGTATCTGAGCCCAGATTTGATCCCCAGGTCATCCTGACACTGGAGGTGGTGCTCTTGCTCGCTGAGCCACCTGGCCACTCCTCTAGACCCTTATTTAGAATATTAATGATATATTTTTTGCTACTGTTAAGTATTATTATATATTATTATTATAAATCACATATCAAAATCTGCTTTCTGATACATTCTGTTAGCCCCTTTCATTGTATTATGAGTGAAATAATCCCATTTGCAGTCACACCTATCATTAACTTCCTTTATTTTCTCCTGTTAATCTTTCTACTCTTTCTGCCCTCCCCCTTTCTGTTTGTTTTCCATTGTTGATTTTCATTGGTCTATATTTGATGTAATCTGCTTCCAATCCACATTTCCTCATGTTCCATTACAGGTTACAGGCCCTTATCCTTTAAAATTGAAAGTTTTCCATGTGCTCCTTGACCATCTTTCACCCTCTTAAAATGGAAGTTATTTTTGGTTGTGGTGATTATTGTTGCTTTTAAGTCAATCCACTGTTAAACTGTTTGCTCTTTTATCCTCCCTCTGTTCTCTACCTAGATTCTTGTAATGGTAATGGGATTTGAAGATCTTCCATGCCCCTTGTATTGGCAAGCTAACATTTACCTAGCCCTTAGTTTCAAGTTCATAATTGTGTCGGGTATTAAGACTCAGAACTTGTGAACCCCACAGTGGGATGGACTTGATGATGTAAAAGGAAGGGGTGTGGCAGGGAGGAGCTAATACCATATATAAGTAGAGGTCCAGGTTGGAGAGAAGAGAGATTTGGAGAACAGAACTTGTTGTGCCAGGACTACTTGTGAGAGCCAGCCACAACTTTTAGAAATGAGAAGTACTGGGAGCCAGAATTTCTGGGAGAGAAAAGCATGGAAGCTGAGCAGCTACCATGAGTGAGGAGAGGAGGATCTTTGCATGAGGGAGCCTGTTTTGTTTTGAAGACTTCAGAATGTGGCTGTGTGCTACACTTACTATGTGTGCCAATTTTGTGATTACTGTAATGACTTTGACCTTCTGGTTTTGGAACTCAGTTTTCTGGTATTTGAATAAAGGCTTTGGTTGTGTGTTCCATGTGGAAAGCCTGCTACATTTTGTCATTCACAACTACACCAGCATATTTATATTCACCATAGGTGCTGTAAATATCACATTGTTGTTTCAATTCTGTATTGAATGCTTCTTTTAATGCATTTATATATCAAATTCTGTGTGTGCATATTTGTCTGATTCAAATCAAAATCAGGTCCACGTATAGCCTAATCATTCATGCATATTAATATAGACTTATGTAGGTGAATTATATGATATAAGCTTACATCCCAATACTTTCTTCCCTAATATATTCTTTTTTCTTCATTTTTCAATTTATTATATTTTTAATTGAGATGCTCAAAATAGAAGCCAACTGTTCACATATTCTGTGTCTTATTTAATTCTGTGGCCCTTGAAGATCTTAGGTTTCTGGGGCTATCTTTCTTTCTTCTCTTCCAATAGAATATAAATATTTCATTATCATATAATTGTAATGGTAATATAATTTTGAATTTGAAGATCCCTTTGTGTTGGCCAAAATAGCAGGTACTTAACACTTAGTAACTGATCAAGGCTCTGATTGGTGGAACAGAAGGCATGAACCCCTGCCTCTTGTTACTGACATAACAGCAAGTTGGCTGAAGGAAGTGATGTAGGTAATACAGTATATATAAGAAAAACCCCAGAGAGGCCCAGTCAGAATTTCCTTGAGACTGAGATCTGGTGCCAGAACAGTTACAGAAACTTTTCTTGGTGGAGCTTCTTCTGAACAAGATCCCAGAAGCCCAGTAGCCAGGAGCCCAGGTACCTGAAGCATGACTGAGATGCTGAGACTTTGTTTGTTTGTGGCTTGATTGAGCCTTGAATTCCTTGGAGCAGAAATGGTGAGGGATCTCACATGGACAAGATCCTGTGAATGCCAGTATGGAGCAGGACCTCCATAGAGAGCTGGGGAAGGAACTGGGAGCTGTCCGCCATTGAACCCAGGTAGAATCGAGTACCATGGAAGGGGATCCTGGGAATCTGAGAACAGGCCCCAAGTCAAAATGAAAAGACCTCTCCATGGTATTGAGTAATTATGGAATTATAGTTTACTAATGATCTAAGGGGTGGAGGATTTTGTGTATGATACTTAGTAAGACTTTACTGAATAAGTGACTGATTGTACTTTGAGTACTGTGACTATTGTTACTGATTAGTGACTGATTGAGTTAATCAAGACTTTGCCCTAAGAGTAGACTTTGAGACAACTGGTAAGTGACTAATTGAATAAACTTAAAAGTGACTATTTTACTTTGAGACTATGTTGTAAATATTATGTTGTGATTTTGTGTGATAAGTTGAAATATGGTGAATGCTATATTTTGAATGATGCTGTACCTTGATTTTCCATGGATGTTTTGCTTTTGTTATGGAATAGAGTGATCACTATACTGAGTAATCAGAACCTTAAAAAAAGCTGTTCACAGTAGCAGTTCTTCTGGAAAGCTTCTGTGCATGGCATTACAAAAATATTTTCTGATTGTTCAAATACAGTTAGCTCCTTCTATTTCTCTTAATGACTGTTTCTGAATTTTCACATTCTACTGAGCTTTGCCTTTTCATCAGGAACGTATGGAAGTATTCTTTCACTTTCTTTTCTTTTTTTTCCCTATAAGATTATACTCAGCTTTCTTGGATAAGTTATTGTTGGATTTTAAACATTCCTCTTTTTCCTATTATTTCTTAGTTCTCCTCTCGTTTATAGTCATAACTATCAGGTCTTATGTGATACTGACAATGACTTCTTAGCATTTTAACTATTTCATTAATTTGAAATCTCTGGATTTTGACTTTGACATTCTTGGGACTTTTCATTTTGGGGTTTCTTCCAGGAAACAAGCTTAAACAGAATAACTGAAAATAAGAATGCAAAATCAGAGACACAGGGGCAGGCCGGGAAGGTGCGGCCGGCAGAGGCAGCCCAGGAAGGTGGGGCCGGCAGTGGCAGGCCTGGAAGGGGCCTGATCAACTCGGAGGGCAAGTCTTCCCACCAACTACAAGGTCCACTACCAGGCCTATCACCAAAGGGATGGGACTGGAAAAAGCAAGGTAAGAACCAAATACAGGGGCCCCTATACTGGACAGCAAACACTCCTGGGGCTACCACTTCATAGCCCAGAAATTTTTTAAAAGTCTCTTTCAGAACCTCCAAAGACTAGGATGAAAGAGTGAACCTCACTTGCTCCAAACCCCCCCTCTGACCCTGAAAACATAGTAACTCTTACCCCAGGGCAAAACCCTCTAGGGTTTTGGGATCCTAGAGGAATGGCGTGGCCAGGACCCTGCCTCAAAATGGGTAGAAAGCACACTACAAAGACACAGACTCTGGAGTCCTACTATCCTCAGAGGGAGGAATCCCAACTCAGAGGGAGACAATGTGGACTCCACACCCAAACCTGCAACTTCAACAGTGAATGGGTCCCAAGCACAGAAGGCTCTCCTAGATGAGATCAAAAGGAACTTTGAAAAAAAATGAGAGAGATAGAAGACAAAATGAATAATTCTCTCAAAACAAAAATAGCAGAATTAGAAAAACATTATAATGAGGAAAACATCTCTCTAAAAAAAAGTGTATGATATGGAAAAGGAGCTTCAAAAATTAACCAAGGAAAATGATTTGCTAAAAACTGGAATTAACCAATTGGAAACAACTCTATGAGGAACGAAGAATTAGTGAACAAGAATGAAAAAATTAGAAAAAGAGGTAAAATACCTCAAAGAAAAAATAATTGATCTGGAAAAGAGATCCAGGAGAGATAATCTGAGAATAATAGGCCTACCAGAAAATTATGATGAAAAAAAGAGCCTGGACAACATTCTCCAAGAGCTTGTTAAGCAAAACTGCCTGAGATACTAGAACCTGAGTGTAAAATAGAAATCGAGATAATCCACCGGACAACTGCTGAAAGAGATCCCAAACTGAAAAGTCCTCAAAATGTTGTGGCCAATCTCCAGAACTACCAGATAAAAGAGAAAATTCTTCAAGTGGCCAGAAAGAAACAATTCAAATATCAAGGGTCCACAGTGAGGATTGCACAGGATTTGGCAAGCCTCTACACTGAAAGATCGGAGGCAGTAGAATACAATTTTCCGGAAGGCAAAAGAGTTCGGGTTACAACCAAGGATCACATACCCAGCTAGACTGAGCATATTCTTCCAGGCAAAGAGATGGTCATTCAACGATATAACACAGTTCGAGACCTTCTTGATAAAAAAGCCAGAACTCAATGGAAAATTCAACCTCCAATAATGAGATGCAACAGTGACTTAGAAAGGTAAACAAGGAGAACAAACACACCTTGCTATTTGATAAGAGCAAATTGGTTATAGACAAGTAGAGGGTATGTCTATAAAATGCACAAAATGACGATTTTAAAAAATCTTATTAAGGGCTACAAAGGGACTGCAATGGAAGGAAGGGAATGGTTGAAGTGGAAAAGGGTAAATTATGCCACACATAGAGGCATAAAAAATGTATAGCAGAATTAAAAAAAGGGAGGGAGTTGGGAAGCATATGAGCCTATCCCTCATTGGTTCTGGTACAAGGAGGGAATAACAACCAGTTAAGCATAGGACTCTATGGAGAAGAAATGCAAAAAGTACCACCTGAGAGGGAAAGAGGGGAGGGAGAGTAGCTTCGCATGAGATTTGTTCCTGTCACTCTTGATGTGAAGAAGAAATAGCATACTTCATTAAGTATAAAAATATCCTACAGGCAGTAGGAGGGGGAAAGGGTTACAAAAGGGTTGTGGGAGCGGTTTTTAGGGAGGGAAGTAGTAAGGGGAAAGGGGAGGAAAAGGGAGGGGGGCTGAAAAGGGAACACTGAGGGAGGTGGTGGTCAAAAGGAAAACTATTAAGGTGGGTAATGGAGAAGGGAGGGAAAATATGAACATTAACAGGGGCAGGAATAGGATGGAGGGAAAGAAACAGATAACTATCATAACTGTAAATATGAATGGAATGAACGCTCCCATAAAATGGAGACGGATAGCAGAATGGATTAGAAATCATAATCCTACAATATGCTGTTTACAAGAAACACAACTGAAACAGAGGGTTACACACAAGGTAAAGGTAAAAGGTTGGAATAAAATATATCATGCCTCAGCTAAAGTAAAAAAAGCAGGGGTAGCAATCCTTATCTCAGATAAAGCAAAATCAAAAATTAACCTAATTAAAAGAGATAAGGAAGGAAACTATATCCTGTTAAAAGGCACCATCGAAAATGAAGCAATATCATTACTTAACATATATGCAGAAATTGGTGTAACATCCAAATTCCTAGAGGAGAAGGTAAAGGAATTAGAGGAAGAAATAGATAGCAAAACTATACTAGTGGGAGATCTTAATCTCCCCTCTCTGAACGTGATAAATCGAAACTCAAAATAAACAAGAAAGAAGTTAAGGAGGTGAACAGGATTTTAGAGAGGATAGGTATGATAGATCTCTGGAGAAAACTAAATGGGGATAAAAAGGAATATATTTTCTTTTTTTTAATGCTTTATTATCTTCTGATTTACATCATTTGTTTCTGCCACATTTTGAGTTACAAATTTTCTCCCTGTTTTTCCCCCACCCATCCCCCCAAAGCAGCAGTCCCACAGGATATCCCCACCTCCAATCTGCTCTCTCCCATATATTCTCTCATACCCATTTCGACTTTTCCAGTGGATATCTATGCCTCAATGCCTGTATATCTTATTTCTTAATTACATGTAAGATGGTATTAATAATAGCATATAGATATATATATATATATATATATATATATATATATACATACATACACACACATATATTTGAATATTTGATTTTAAAACTTTCAATTCCAGTTTCGTTCCCTCCCCCCCCCCTGCCACCCACCCCACTGGGAAGACAAGCAGTTCAGTATAGGTTGTACATGTGCAGCTAATGCAAAACAATAACGTAGTAGATATATTGTAAAAGACTAACTATATTTCCCTCACTCCTATCCCACCTCCTACTTGTTCTATTCTCTACTTTGATCCTGTCCCTTTTCAAAAGTGGGTGCTTCCAACTTCTCTCCCCCCCAACCTGTCCTCCCTTCCATCATCACCCCCTCTCATCCCCTTCCCCCGCTATTCTCCTGGAGAGTGAGATCCCTTATTTAGTGTGTATTTCACTCTCTCCTCAAGCCAGATTCAATGGGAATAAGGTTAACCCATTCCTTTTTGCCTTCCTATTCTTCCCCTCCCTTGTAACCATTTTCCCTTGCCTCTTCTATGTGAGATAGTTTACCCCAATCTGTCTCTCCTCATCTCCTCTCATTATATTCCTCTCATCTGTTAATTTCACCTTTTAAGTATCATCCCTTCCTGTTAAATTGGTGCTATGCCCTCTATCTATGTATATCTGTAAACATATATACACACATTCACATATGTATTCATATGCTCATATACCCTCATATATATATAATCCCTTCAGCTACTGAGAAAAGTTTCATGAATCACAATTATTGTTTTTCCATGTAGGAATGTTAATAGTTCAACTTTGATAAGTTCCTTATGATTTCTTTTCCCTGTTTACCTTCTCATGCTTCTCTTGCTTCTTGTATCTGGGTGTCAAATTTTCTTTTCAACTCTGGTTTATTCAGCAAGAATGCTTGAAATTCCTCTATTCCACTGAATGACCATATTTTCCCCTGAAACATGATACTCAGTTTTTCTGGGTAGGTGACTCTTGGTTTTAATCCTAGCTCCTTTGACCTCCAGAATATCACATTCCAAGCCCTTTGATCCCTCAGTGTAGAAGCTGCCAGATCCTGGGTTATTCTGATTGTGTTTCCACAATATTCAAATTGTTTCTTCCTGGCTGCTTGTAATATTTTCTCCTTAATCTGGGAATTCCAGAACCTGGCTATAATATTCCTAGGAGTTTTCTTTTGGGGATCTTTTTCAGGAGGTGATCGGTGGATTCTTCTACCTCTATTTTGCCATCTGGTACTAAAACATCAGGGCAGTTTTCTTTGAGAACTTCCTGGAGGATGCTTTCTAGGTTCTTACTTTGGTCATGGTTTTCAGGTAGTCCAATAATTTTTAAATTATCTCTCCTGGATCTATTTTCTAGGTCAGTGGTTTTTCCCATGAGATATTTCACATTGCCTTCTATTCTTTCATTTGTTTGGATCTGTTTAACAGCATCTTGATTTCTCATAAAGTCATTAGCTTCCATTTGCTCCAGTCTAATTCTGAAGCAACGTTTCTGCTCATTGAGCTTTTGAGATTCTTTTTCCATCTGGCAAATTCGACTTTTTAAGGCATTCTTCCCCTCATTGCCTTTTTGAGCCTCCTTTGCCATTTGAGTCAGTCTGTTTTTTAAGGTATTATTTTCTTCAGGCAGGATGTTGACTCTCATTTCATAACTTTCTTGCATTGTTCTCATTTCTCTTCCCAATTTTTCCTCCACGTCTCTTATCTGCTTCTTAAGGTCCTCTATGGCCTGTAACCAGCTTATATTTTCCTTTGAAGCTTTTGGTGCAGGAGTTCTGACTTCACTGTTTTCTTCCTGCTCCATGCCTTGCTCCTTCTTGTCCCCAAAATAGGATTGTAATGTTGGAATCTCCTGTCTGCTTTCCTTCCTTTTCCTGCTCATTTTACAACTCAATTATTTGACTTTTGGGCTTTTTGCCGCATTAGGACTCTGCCACCAGACATGGGAGTTTTTGTCCCAAACGCTGGGGTTTTCTCAGCAGCTGGAGGTATTAGATGGGTGCCCTCTCTGAGGTCTCCCCACGCTCTGTCAAGCTGGACACACACCCCAGGACCTCCACCCTAGACTGCAATCCAGATCCAAGCAGGTTAAAGCAAGAGCCATTACCCCTCAGACTGGTGCTTGGTCCCCCTACACTCTGCAGTCCAGAAGCTGAAGCTGCCACATGGGGCTGTCTGGCTGTGCTGGCTTATCAGAGGTTTCTCACCCCGGGTGTAAAAGCCATGTGCTCCTACTTACTGGGTCCCAAAGTCCAGACTGCACTGGCCTCTCACCTTGTCCTTTGCATCTATGTATTAATAAATCTGGAAACAGCCACAGCTGCTGCTGATCTGGAGTCCCTCTGGCAGCAGGCTGTTCAGGCCCGCCCTGGGGCTAAAGCCTCAGTGTGGGGCTGGGCTCCGCTCCCAGAGCGCTGTTCTGGCCGATTCCTGCTGGCCTGCTGTGCTGTCCTCAGCTGGAGGTTAGCTTCTCTGTGTCATTTTGTGCATTCTGAAGCTCCAAAATTTGTTTAGAGTACCCTTTTTACACAGATTGGGGAAGGTGGAAGCCAGAGCCGCGGGAAGGTCATGCTTCTACTCCTCCATCTTGGCTCTGCAAGGCCAGGAATATACTTTCTTCTCACTGGTTCATGGCACATACTCAAAAATTGACCATGTTCTAGGGCATAAAAACCTCACAATTCTATGCAGGAAGGCAGAAATATTAAATGCATCCTTCTTAGATCATGATGCAATAAAAATTATATGCAATAAAGGGCCAGGGAAAGACAGGCTAAAAATTAATTGGAAATTAAACAATTTAATCCTAAAAAAATGAGTGGGTCAAACAAGAAATTATAGAAACAATCAGTCATTTCATTCAAGAGAATGATAATAATGAGACAACTTACCAAAATGTGTGGAATGCATTAAAGGCAGTTTTTAGGGGATGTTTTATATCCCTGAGTGCATACATGATTAAATTAGAGAAAAGAGCTCAACGAATTGGGCATGCAATTAAAAAATCTAGAACAAGAACAAATTCAAAATCCCCAATTAAATACTAAATTAGAAATATTGAAGACAAAAGGAGAGATTAACAAAAGAGAAACTAAGAAAACTATTGAATTAATAAATAAAACCAAGAGCTGGTTTTATGAAAAAAACAACAAAATCAATAGAACCTTATGCAATATGATAAAAAAAAGAAAGAAGAAAACCAAATTATGAGTATCAAAAATGAAAAGGGTGAATCAACCTCCAATGAAGAGGAAATAAAAACAATAATTAGGAATTATTTTTCCCAATTGTATGCACATAAATTTGACAATCTTAGGGAAATGGATGAATATTTACAAACATATAAGTTGCCCAGATTAACTGAAGAGGAAGTAAATTACTTAAATAATCCCATCTCAGAAAAAGATATTGAACAAACCATCAGTCATCTCCCTAGGAAAAAATCTCCAGGGCCAGATGGATTCACTAATGAATTCTAACAAACATTTAAAGAACAATTGATTCCAATACTCTACAAAGTATTTGGAAAAATTAGTAAAGAAGGAGTCCTACCAAACTCTTTTTATGACACAAATATGGTACTGATACCTAAATCAGGAAGAGATAAAATAGAGAAAGAAAATTATAGACCAATCTCCCTCATGAATATAGATGAAAAATTCTAAATAAAATACTAGCAAGAAGACTACAGCATCTTATCTCAAGAATAATACACTTTGATCAGGTAGGATTTATTCCAGGAATGCAAGAATGGTTTATTATTAGGAAAACCATCAGTATAATTGGTCATATCAACAATAAACCTAGCAGAAACCACATGATCATCTCAATAGATGCAGAAAAGGCTTTTGACAAAATACAACATCCATTCCTATTAAAAACATTAGAAAATATAGGAATAAAGGGAGCCTTCCTTAAAATCTTAGGTAGCATCTACTTAAATCCATCAGCAAGTATTATATGTAATGGGGAGAAGCTAGAAGCATTTCCCATAAGATCAGGGGTGAAACAAGGGTGTGTACTATCACCCCTCTTATTCAATCTGGTAATAGAAATGTTAGCAGTAGCAATTAGAGAAGAAAAAGGAATCAAATTAGGCAAAGAAGAGACTAAGCTATCACTCTTTGCAGATGATATGATGATATACTTAGAAAATCTTAGATAATCAAGTAAAAAAATGACTTGAGACAATAAATAAATTTGGCAAAGTTGCAGGATATAAAATAAACCCATATAAATCCTCGGCATTCCTATATATTTCCAATGAAATTCAACAGCAAGAGATAGAAAGAGAAATCCCATTTAAAGTTACTGTAGACATTGTAAAATATTTGGGAATCTACCTGCCAAAGCAAACACAGGACCTGTATGATCATAACTACAAAATACTTTTCATACAAATAAAGCCAGATCTAACTATTTGGAAAAATATCAATTGCTCATGCCTGGGTCGAGCTAATATAATAAAAATGATAATTTTACCTAAATTAATTATATATTTAGTGCCATACAATTAATTTACCAAAAAACTACTTTATAGAGCTAGAAAAAATAGTAACAATATTCATTTGGAAGAACAAATGGTCCAGAATATCAAGGGAATTAATGAAAAGTAATGCTAGGGAAGGTAGACTAGCTATACCAGATTTCAATTTGTATTATAAAGCAGCAGTCATCAAAACTACTTGGTACTGGCTGAGGAATAGAGGAGTGGATCAATGGAATAGATTAGGCACGCAAGATTCAGAAGTCAATGACTATAGTAATGTATTGTTTGATAAACCTCCAGACCCTGGTTTTTGGGATAAGATCTCACTATTTGACAAAAACTGCTGGGAAAACTGGAATATAGTATGGCAGAAACTGGGCATAGACGATTATCTAATACCATGTACCAAAATCAAGTCTAAATGAGTGTATGATCTAGGTATAAAGGTTGATACTGTAAGCAGTCTCCTAGAACAAGGAATAGTTCACCTATCAGACTTGTGGAGAGGGAAAGACTTTATGACTAAACAAGAATTAGAGAACATTTTAAAATGTAAAATGGATAATTTTGACTACATGAAATTGAAAATTTTCTGTACAAACAAAGCCAATGTAACCAAGATTAAGAGGGACGTGGGAAATTGGGAAAGAATCTTTACAACCTATGTCTCTGCCAAAGGAATCATTTCTAAAATATACAGAGAATTGAGTTAAATTTATAAGAATATAAGTCATTCCCCCATTGATAAATGGTCAAAGAATATGGATAGGCAGTTTTCAGAGAAAGAAATTAAAGCTATCTATAAGCACATGAAGAAATGCTCTAATTCACTATTGATTAGAGAAATGCAAATCAAAACAACTATGAGGTACCACATCTCACCAGTCAGATTGGCTAAGATGACAAAACAGGAAAATGACAAATGCTGGAGAGGATGTGGGCAAATTGGAACACTAATGCATTGCTGGTGGAGTTGTGAACTGATGCAGCCTTTCTGGAGAGCAATCTGGAACTATGCCCAAAGGGCTATAAATACTTTCATACCATTTGATCCAGCAATACCACTCCTAGGGTTATATCCCAAAGAGATCATAGTATTGAGAGAAAGACCCATATGTACAAAAAATGTTTATAGCAGCTCTTTTTGTGGTAGCAAAGAATTGGAAATTAAGGGGGTGCCCATCAATTGAGGAATGGCTGAACAAGTTGTGGTATTTGTATGTTATGGAATACTATTGTGCTATAAGAAACGAGGAGCAGACGCTCTTCATATTTACCTGGAGAGGCTTAAAAGAACTGATGATGAGTGAGAAGAGTAGAAGCAAGATAAATTTGTACACAATTACAGACACAACGTATGTGTGATGACCAACTTTGATAGACTGGACTCTTCTCAGCAATGCAGTGATATAAGTCAATCCCAAAAGACTCCTGATGGAGAGAAATATGTGCATCCAGAGAAAGAACTGGAAAGAACTAAGTTTATATCCAGGTGGAAGCAAAATACCTGATATTTTTCCTTTTCTCATTTGGTTTTATGTCCTCTTTACCATTTTTCATTCCAGCTGGTACAATCCGTTCTTATAACCTGACTAATGTATCAAGTGTAAGTATCTACAGATCCTATACTTGAGTATAAGCTGCCACGGGGGTGGGGGGGGGAGGGAGGGGGACAAAATATGAAACTCAGGGAATTGTGGAATTGAATCCTGTAAACTAAAAGGAAACAAACAAATTGATAAAAAAAATTTAAAAAATGCAAAATCACAAAATTGGAAATGTATAACAAATCACAAAGACACTAGTTATTATAAGATTACCTAATTTAAAAAAAATTCTACAAAAAGGAGAATAAAACAGCAAAATTTAACAAAGTCTGATGACTCCAGAAAATGACTCAGTCTGAACATTTGAATTACTTGGCAAATAGAAGGAGATGGCTGATATATGATCATAAATTCATTTTAAATATGAGAAAGGACAGTGTTGTGAAATGTGAAGTGGTGAAGTCGAAGTCTAATGGAAATAAACTTGTGATTTTTTAGCTCAGCCAAAGAGAACTCATTTGTTTGGAAACTTGTTTTCTAAAACTTTTACTCAGAAAGCTGCCCAAATAACTGAGACATTAGATGACTCAGCTAGAGTCAAATGGCAGGCAGAATTTGAGCTTTGATGTTGGTGACTCTGAGGCCAGCTCTATAACCATTGTGCCATTGCATTAAACAACAGTATTGTCTTATAACTCATATAGAAGCAAGGGAGAATAAAATGGTTTAAGGAAATCTTGGAAAGGCATGCAATTTGAGAAATCATTTGAAGGGTATTTAAAGATTTAAAATTAAAAAAAGAAATACGGGCAGAAAAAAGTCAACATTAGGACAAAATTTGTTTAAGTTGTCTATTTTATTGTTTTTGCTTTTTGGGGAGGGCAATTGGAGTTAAATACTCACTCAAGGTCACACGGCTCGTTTGTGTGTGTGTGTGTGTGTGTGTGTGTTAAGTGTCTGAGGCTGGGTTTGAACTCGGGTCCTCCTGACTCCAGGGACAGTGCTCTATTCACTGCACCCCCCCCCCAAGTTGTCTTTTCTTAAAGGGCTTTCCCAACCTGCCTGAAATTTAACTTACTACTCATTACAATAAGCACATTAGTATCTCACAAAATTTTAGAGTAAGAAGGAACTTTAGCAGTCGTTGTGTCTTATACAGGCTCCAAAAAAATTCTCACTACAACAAAGCCAAATGATCATTCATTGTTGAGTGAAAAACTAAAGCAAGAGGTAACCACTACCTCTATAATAGCTTATGCTTCTTTTGGATAACTTTATTTGTTATTTTCTCATTACATCAAGTATATACTTGCTTCTTTACAAATATTACACATTGATATTAGTACTATTCTCTATCATAAAACAGAACAAAAACATAGTCATTCAAATACTTGAACAAAACTCTCATGCATATCTCGTTCCATGTGCACCATGTACAATGTATTGGGCCTCTCCATTAAAATTCTCAGTACACTCAGATACATTCTAGTAGTCATAAAGATTAATGTAAAAGAGCAATTTGTATCATAAATACCTAAAATCATGGAGGGAAAAGCTTTCTGATATAATATATGGAAACTTTTCTTTCATGTTATGGTTCCAATTGGGGGGAGGGTGGAAATTATAAGGAAATAGTTTCTAAGATCTAAATAAAGTTGTCAAAGTCATTTTCTGGTGACATGTCTGAAATTTTCATATTGCTTTATTATAATATGCAAAACATAAAGTACAAAATCTTCATTGCTTATTGGAAGCTATGTTTTTTATAGTATTTTCCCAGACATTAGTGTGACTTTTTCCATTATTGGTTGCATTAAACACTTTTATATTAGCTAACTTATTACAAAATGTATAGCTTAATATTGATAATTGGATTTGGGATGATTCTTAAAGTATAATGAACTGCTAGGGAAGAGGTATTGAACATTCACACACCCATCATGAATCGTGCCATATCTTGCCTTTATTCTGCTCTTCCCCATGTTTTAATTATCATAGAAAGTACAACATAGTTGAATCTCATTTAATTAAAGGCACACGCTGTCAGAGAGAAAGATTCCTCTATTTCTCTTTTCAATCTCTGTGTGTATGTGTGTGTGACAGACAGAGACAGAGACAGGAAGACAGAGACATAAAGAGAGAGACATAGAGAAGTAGTGGAAGAGAGAGGGGAGAGACAATAGATAAGTTTTGAAGAAAGGACAGTCTCTTGGGTCTCTTGGGTCAAGGGACCTGGGTTTAAATACTACCTCTAATACTTCTTTTTTTGTATAATTTTTGGTAAGATTTTTTTTTAATCCTTGGACCTCAGTTTCCTCATTTGTAAAATGATATCCTTAATAGCTCTATATCTATGTTCCTCTGATCTGATAATGTTGGAAGTAAAGCAATTTAGGTCATGATGAGTTTTAAATCACCATGGGATAGGTTGAAATACAGAAGAGATAGATATCATGGCATTGGATGAAATTGATGGGGGGTGTGAATATAAATAATGTTAAAATTATTAAAGATGTGGGCAGAAAATTGAGGTTAAGAGAGACTACAGAACAGCTTTTGAAGTAAATAAGAAAGAAAACTGAGTTATCAGATTGCATTATAAGGATTTGGGCAAGAACATACAGATGAATGGATTACAAATAAAGGGATAAATTGTTGAACTATGGTGGCAGAATAAAGACACGAAATTGTCAAGAGAAAGAGTAAGGGCCATTCTAGCAGTTTCTCCTTGATCATGTATGTGAGAAAATGAGCAATTATTGGAGGGTGTAAAAATTAATAAACTGTCTTCAAGAAATACCCAGATTTGTATAATTCCAAGAAAATGAACTAAGTATGAGATTAATTGTCTAGAATCAAAGTTGTTTTGTTTAAAGGATGAAAGACAAAGGATCCTTTACAGTGGGCCAAATGGAAACATGGAAAGATGATAGGGACTTGGAGAGTTACTGTCTAAACTGCATGAGAATAAGTATTTGGAAAGAAATGGAGGGAGAAAAGCATTTCCAATTTAGGAGACAAAGACTGTGAATTATAGGAATTAGGAAAGCAGGGGTTAGGGGTTTTTAGTTATAAGACAGGGGTATGAAAATTTGGGAAGGAAAAACAAAACCTCTTTTGTCCTGATCCTGGTGTTCTGGTGAGAATATGCTTCTGTGAATGAGGATTTCCAGAAAGTATCTCTCAGTTGCTCAATGGCATCAGAGTCAGAGAAATCATTTAGGAAGATAATGATTTCAATAAGAGGAATAGATAGGGGCATTTGGTCAATTATGATGATGGTGAAGAACTTGTATAGTGATTAAGGGATAAAAAATTTCTGGTTTTGCAATTTTCATCTCATGTTGGAGTTTCCTCAGTGGTCAGTTAGGGCTTGGAGAATTAATGAACATATTAGTCAGAAATTGTAGGTAGAAAAGAGGACATGTGCTGAGTAGGACATGAAATATCAAAGAAACTTTACCACCTTGTAGTTCCAATGCAATATTTACAGCACCCACAATCACAATAAAGACCACAACTATAAGTATCACATGACATTCGATCACAAAATATGCCACATTATCCAGGTAGAGAACAGAACCGAAACATTTATTTAGACACCAGAAAACCAAATCCCAAAACCAGTAAGCTGATTCCATGATAGTACGAAAGATATTCAGAAGCCATAATAACACTGAGAGCCATGCCATCCTTTAGCCTTCCCACAAACCAAAATAAAATCAATATTTACTCACAAACCTCTCTGTCTCCTTAATGAGTGTCCTCTCCCCCCAGAGTCTGGCTATCTCTCAAACACCAGCTTCCTGTGGGCTCTACTGCCCTTCAGTAAAATTCCTCCCACCACAGGTTCCATGTAGCTACATTCAGCCTATTAGGGGGCAGAGTTTACTTTCAAAATAGGGGAGGTCTTCAAACTCCCACATAGGTCTCTTTAGGAGCAGAGAAGATGTTCATATTCTCATTCCCATTACATTCAGCCCCAAGATTTTTTGTGTCCCTTACACAGCAAAAAAATACCTTAACAATAAATGAGAATTTAGGGAGAACTTGTGGAAAAACTGGTGTCAACAGAACTTTAAACAATATAACAGAGATAATAAAAAAAAAACTTTGCACATAAAACAATACCTTAGGGTGGGTGCTTGGGCACAAACACACCCTCTGCTCCCCCCCCCCGCCTAGAACAAATGGGGTTCAAAATTTTGGGGTAAGGGGTGTTGGTCTCTTATCAAAAGTTACTTCAAGCTGAAATTGGAAGTAGAGATGCCCCTTCCCCAAGAGTTCCCATTCAAGAGTTAAGTTCTTTAACTGTCATATGGAGCTTGGTCAATGCCAGGTCCAGAGGGGGTACAACAAAGTCATGGACAGGGGATGACATCTGGCTTAAGGAATCAGGTATCTGCAGGTGGAGGATACCAAGCCTGATAAAAACAAATCTCACAAACAAGTTTAACAGACAAAAAGTAAAAAAGAGACAAATATTGAGTCATCCGTGTTTCTGGAGTTCATGGACTCACTATCATACCCTCATTCACAGTAGAATACATGACACTGTCCTCCTTGATACACTGCCACAAGTTCAGCACATTGACCACTTCCACCTATCCTAGCACTTTCTTTAATCTGAGTCCCTCTGAATGTGTGACAAACTTGGTTACAATGGTTCAGGAGCATCTGTAGGGGCAGTTCTCACTTCTCTATTCTGTCTAACATCAAGCCCATGTTTTTGATATATTTGGTAAAGTTCATTAGTTGGAATACCATCAATTTTCCTAAAATTAACCCCTGCTCCCAATAGAGAAATAAACAATACTTTTCTTGGCAATCTGTTCTGACTTTGAATCCTCTGGCCCTTAACTATTCTCTATTAAGAAAACTTACATTTTCCCCCTTCTCCTAAGTCACTTAAGCTGTGAAATCTTATCCAACACCTCTGACAGAAGGTGTCTTATTTCACCAATTAGTAGAGTCAGAAGTAGGTGCTTATAATCAGGAGGAGCTATCTTTGCCGTGATATTTCTATGAGGAACTGCTGAGGGGGTTTCATGATACGTATCTGCATCTCCAACCATGATAGCAGTTTCCATTACTTCTTTTAACTTTCTCACAGTCTCTGAGTACCAGGGTCTGTCTCCACTAGGCTACATAGACTCAGCACGATACATTCTACTGCATCCATCAGCAGCTAAAGCTAACAGATTGGTCATATTGTTACCTCCTGCCAAATGAAAGTCTCTAAAAGCTTGCTGGACAAAAGGATTCTGGCAAATACTTATAATTTTCAAGCAGTGCACTTTATCTGTCACTACCCCAGAAGCTCCTTTGTCAGTGATTGTTAGCATCCAAAACACAAAGGATTCTCCAATGCTTTCGGTGAATCTGCTCAAAATATCAGTAATCTGTTCAGTGAAAACCTCAAGTATTTCCTTAAACACTGTTTGCCCTCCCTGACTCTCCTGCCTTCTTCTCAGTATGAGGCAACTTTCTGTCTCAGTAAAGCCTTCACTGTGAAACAATGTATCATTCTGTATTGGTATCACTTGATCCCAATGCACTTTTGGGGAGTTGATGTCATAGCAACTAGACTCAGACTCTACCAAAGTTATATGAACTTTCCTCCTATTACTTTTTGCTTCTTTTTCTGAGCCAAATTTACAACAGCCCTCTCTGCTTCCAGAGACTCTCCAGTACTCTCTCCTTCCACCTGACACTCTCCAGGTTGCTCTTCTAAAGGAAGGTGTGAATTCTGGCACTTAGCCAACTCTTGTATCAGCTTGTCTCTGCTTTTACACACAATATGGTAGCCTGTTAGCAAAACCCAGCTTCTTCTACTCACTGCCTCCAGCTCTCTCCCAGGTTTGATTGGTATTCTTTGCAAACATGTTTCTAGATCTCTAGGTTCTCCCTGCTATAGTCTCTGTTCCAGTTTTCACAGAGCCCTGTACTTTTAGACCACTCTTGCTAGGGAGGCATAAGGCAAATTCTCCCATCCTGGGATAGCTATTTCTTCTTTTAAATCCCTTCCACCTCCAACTAGAGGTCTAATATTTCACAATCCCATCCTCTTTGCCAAATGTAGTGACAATGCAATATTTACATCGCCCATAATCACAGTAAAGACCATGACTATAAGTATTGCATGACATTCAATCACAAAATATACCACATTATCAAGGTAGAGAACAGAACTGAAACACTTATTTAGACACTAGAAAACTGAATCCCAAAAACCGTATGGCAATTCCATCATAGTGCCAAAGATATTTAGAAGCCATAATAACACTGAGAGTCATGCCATCCTTATCCTTCCCACAAACCAATACAAAATCAATATTTATACAAACCTTGTTATCTCCTTAATGAGAATCCTCTCCCCCCAGAGTCTGGCTATCTCACATCAGTTTCCTGTGGGCTCTGCTTCCCTTTGGTAAAACTCCTCTCACCACAGGCTCCATGTGACTACATTCAGCCTATTAGGAGGCAGAATTTATCTTCACAGCAGGGAAGCTTCCTGTGGGCTCTGTTCCACCTTTTAGAAAATTCCCTCCATCATGGGCGCCTTATGTTCAGCCTATTAGGGGGCAGAGTTTACTTTCAAAGCAGAGGAGGTGTTCAAACACCCCCTAGGTCTATTAAGAGGCAGGGAAGACCCTCAAATTCCCATTCCCATTACACACCTTCAACTTCTCTTCCCCACAATCCCTATAAACTTAATTTATAATCCATTTTGATTACAAATTTCTAATGCACATATTGCTTCAATAATCTACTCTTACACATGGTTTCTACTACGTTACATTCTATATTGTTATGTTCTTCTGGTATGCAATTAACCATGGAATTTCAAAACTACATGTAGCTAGGAGATCACAAGTTCTAGAAGTTACTACAGGGTTAAACAAACAAAAAAGACTTTTAGTAATAGCTTGGTGTCAAGCTTAGGTATATCAGTTGTCTGAGGCCTAGCCAAGGTAACTTCAGAGACACTACACAAGAGGGTTGACAATAAGATTTTTTTTTCACCCACAGCATTTCAAAAACTACCTTCTATGACAAATTCAAATTATATTGTCTTCAGCATTGCATTGTGGAATTATTCACAATGATGAAATCACGAATTCTTGAAAAAACTAAAATTTCCTAATGGCAAAATTAAACTCAGCATCAGTTTTATTAGGGTTATGTCCATTTCTATTTGTCTACTGAGCTTTTTAATCTTATAGATCCTATAGATTAACCTGGACCTATACATTTTAAAAAACGATGACTATTTTTTGACACAGTGAATTTTCTTTGTGATTCTATTTATTTTATGCATTTAAAAATATTGTTCTGAGTAGAGTTCCATAGGTTTTAGCAATCTGCCAAAGGGTTCTATGACACAAAAAAAGTAAAGAACCTCTGAAAAAAGAGGATGTTATATAAATGGCACACTGAGTATTGGTTTACTCAAACCTTAAGATAAGTGGCCTTTTCAGGGTTTCTCTATTACAGATGCAGATGAGTCTCCCACAACAACATGGTTAGATAGCTTCCTCTGCCACCAAATAGCATATCTTCAAATGATGACTGAATTTGTAAATTAGCTGGTACATATTTGAAATATTACTCAAAAATATACACTTGGGCTTTGCCCCAATTCTATATCTGAAATCTGTCAAATGATACGCCTATCTATGACATATCCATAAGATACAGGCACAGGCACTCTGAATAATGTTTTCATATAGTTTATTAGATGTAGAATAAACTAAAGGAAAGAAATCATAGGAATTCCAAGTATAATCCTTTTTCTCCAGGCATCTGGGATTACTATTAATTAATCTAGCAATTAACATTTAGAAAATACCTACTATGTCCCAGGCACTATGCTAAGTGTTAAGGGTATAAAGCCAAAATGAAACAATTCCTGTCCTCAAGGAGTTTTCTTACATTTTTTCAAGCAAATAACATGTATATACACAATCATATAAACAACACATATGAATTATTTTGGAAGAGGATGCAGTAGCACATTAGCGATCAGAGAAGTCTCTCTCTCTATATATATGTATGTATATATGTGTGTGTGTGTGTGTGTGTGTGTGTGTGTGTGTGTGTATGTTGGCATTTGGGCTGAACTTTGAAGGAAGCGAGGCAATCTAAGAGGCAAAGTTAAGGAGGGAATAGCTTCCAGGAATGGGGGACAGCTTGTAGAAAGGCATGTAGATTTGTCTGGAGAATTATAAGATCATTGTGATTATGCTGGAGAGTATATGAAGGAGAATAACTTATAATAACAAGACTAGAATTATAGATTGGAGCCTGACTGAGAGGTGTTCTTGATACCAGAAAAAGATACCCATTCCTTTTTCTCAAGGTAATAGGGAGCCACTGAAGTCTGATTAAGGCAATGGTATGGTTATACATGTGGAATTTTTTTAATGAACTCTAGCCCCTGTGTGGAGGAGGAATTGGAGTAAGAAAAAAGGGAAATCAATCAGGAGGTTAAGGATGGCAATAGGAATATATAGGAGGACTATTGTGAAGGCTGTATGGTGCAGAAGAAATAAGGCTGCTTTTGGAGTCAGTCAGTTAATTTGTCATTTACTTGTAATGGCATTGGACAAGTCATTTAGTCTCACTTTGCCTCAGTTTCAGATAGCTCCTGTCCTCAACAAGTTTGTATTATTTTGGGGAGATACACATACAGTATAGAAGAGGGATGATGGGAGAAAAGAGCTCAGATTTAAACATCAGAATTTGGAAATCATAAACTAATAAAGACAGCATGAGGAACA
Organism: Petaurus breviceps papuanus; assembly: GCF_028583685.1. NCBI lineage: Eukaryota > Metazoa > Chordata > Mammalia > Diprotodontia > Petauridae > Petaurus > Petaurus breviceps. Next base: position 7,494,589 of record NW_027187361.1, on the reverse strand, counting down.
GTAGGGAAGTTCACTGAGATACTGCTAGATCTGGAATAGCGCCAATAATGATTCCCCTAAAGTCATGGCATGTATTTAAATTCACATTATTCTAAGTTATAATTATGTAAAATATGATCACTATATTTAGCCCAATAGAAATATGCAATAATATGACCACTTCAGGGAATTCATCATTCAAACTAATTGGGACTTAGCTATACCTTTCTCAAAGGCATTGGCAGCTTTGATTTGATTACACTTTTCAGAGCAAGGAGTAGAAAGAAATACACCTTTGGCTGGGATAAAGATGATGATTCAAATGATGCCAGGCTCTGGGGTGTATAGAGACAAATGTTTCATTTCGTCACAGATACAGGACCTGGCGCTCCATTTTACAGGGGGAAGGGAACAGCAACAGCGGCAGTAGGATATGACATTGCCATAAACAGATGGTTATCTTGATACATAAAGATGATGTTCCCATTAATGAGATTTTTTGAAAACTCAGCTAATGTTTAAAGTCAAAATTGACTAGAAATCAAAATTATATTCTTAGAAAAAGACTATTTTTTTCGCCCATGAAGAAGCATTTTGACGGTTTCTTGAATATCAAATAACAACAATACTCAGAATATATTATAAATTGTCAGAGGAAGTAATCATGTTAATTGTTTTTCTTTAAGTGTTTTATTTGTTTCATAGGACACTTTGGTTTCTTGGAGTGGCAGGTAGACTAGTATGGGGATGACATATCCAGAAATTACTGTTGGAAAAAGACAAAATCACAAATAAAACATATGAAAATAGTGATAATAGTCATATCAGGGACATGTTTATAAGAAAGAGAGATAAGCTGCCAGAGGGAAAAGGATAACAGGTGAAGGGTCCATGTTCTATTGCCAACCTTGTAGCGTTAAGAAAAAGTAAATTGTGTGCCTTCTTCCTTCTGTATTATTCTCACTCCTTCCTCCTGGAGTGCTATATCTCAACAGGTTTTTTTCAGTTGTAATACCAAGACTGACCTGACTGATACAAGCTTACTGCCAGTCTTCCCCAATGCCTTGTTTTTCACAACTTTCTCAAGAAAAATTAGCCAAATCCTTATATAACAAAAAATAATTGCCAGTGTTTCTACAAAGCCTATTATAATTAACTCCTTTATAACTCCACAGATCATCCTCATGGCTTTATCCTTTCTTGGACACCAATATCTTACATACAATATATTCCCTTATTATAAAGTAAGATCTTTTAGGGTAAAGACTGTCTAATTTTTATATTTATATTCCCAGTGTTTATCAAAGTACCTAGAATATTTGGGGGAGGGGAAAATGATGGGAAAAAAGAAGAAAAGAAGGAAATAAGCATTTATATAATACCTATGTGTCAGGTGCTTTGTCAAGTATTTTACTAATTTTATCTCAATCCCAATCAATGTTTTGTCATTCATGTATTTGTTGAGGGGACACCCAGTGAAAAAAATTGTCTCAGGACACTAACAACAGTCTGTTTTATAGAACAGGCAAGCTTGGATGAGATTTGATTGGCATCCCTGAAGGCAAAAACCAGATCACTGAAGTCAAAGATCTATTTTGCTATTTGAGTATCTTAATAGCTGTGCTCATTTATATAATGGCAAACAAAGAAAGATATTGTAATAGCAATCCTATCAGTACAACAGGAAGAGTTTACCTGGGACAGATAATTATATGTTCATATTTTGGATTAGCATTTTCTTCTGGAGGGCTCAAGAATCTTATTTATAAGTCAGGAAAGAGGCTGATGGAGCTCATATATCAATTTTCTTTACTCTGAAGTGACTCATTTTGAATGAGGTGTCAAGCAGTAAAGCATTAGCTTCAATTACATTCATTTTAATTTGGCATCTTTCTTTTCTTTTCCTTCTTTTGTTTAACATCTCATTGAAATTCATCAGGAGATGCTTGCCCAAGACCAAATATTTCACAGTCTGAAAGGACTGCATCTGAAATATATTCTTCTTGCAAATAAGACTTGTTTATAACCAAGGTTTGCATCTTTTTAAAGACAAGTCAAATATGAAGAAGTACTCCTCAATGGTTTTAGGGTTTTAATTTGATCTTCATGTTACATATAATTTAGCTTCATTCTGTATGCACCCCAAAACTGTGTGCAACAGAGATCCTTACCCAATTAATATACAGAAGCTTCTCAAGGTAGGAAGCAGGAAAAAACAGTTTATTACAATCTCGAGTAAGGGCAACTTCCCTTTCTGACAAATAGGGAGGAGAAGCAATTTACAAAAGGAAATGGTGAAATTATAAATAAGCCCTAACATGGAATTCTCCCCCACCCCCGTTCTGACCCTTTTCTTCCATTGGCTGGAAGTCAGGTGCACAATCTAAGCAAGGCAATCTACCTCAAGCACTGGAACAAGGAAATAGTATACCACCCAATGTACATTTGAGAAAGCACTTCTGTCCTTATTTGGAATATCTTATGCTGAGGTGTCACTGAGGAGAGGGGTGACTCCCTACCGCTCTGAGTCCATATAAATCATGTGATTTCCCATGGAGGGAAACTTGGCCTGTTTCCCATGAAAAGCCTTACTAGATTTTAGAGTTTAGTCTGAGAAGTTTTCACTTCTTTCACTCAGTCCCTCCTCTTATTTATCTTATATCTGAAGTCAACAGGATCTGGAAAAGTCCTTCCCAAGAGAGGGTAAGCATTTCCTTTTTCCACACCTGGATCAATACTCAATCTCCAGACTGGTATTGATGCACCAGGAACCCCAGGGGCAGAGTTTGAGCATTCAAGCCTTTACACTGTAAAACATGGAGATGTTTTACCAAAGCCTGTGCATAATTTCTAAGAAATTTGTCTTTGCTTTCCAATATAGGATCCCAATTTTCTTTCCATTCCCCCCAGGATATGGATGTCCATACAGAAATTCATAAGGAGATAGTCCAATGTCTCTCTTAGGCTTAGTTCTAATCTTGACAAGGGCTAGAGGGAGGCACTTAGTCCATGGTAGTTGGGTTTCGATTGTCAGTTTAGTAAGCTGTCTCTTTATTCCTGGATTCCTACTTTCCACCTTGCTAGAAGACAAAGGGTGCCAAGGAGTGTGGAGTCCCCAGGTAATTTCTAAGGTCTGGGCCAGAGATTTAAGGACGCTGGCAGTGAAATGTGTCCCCTGGTCCAAGTCTATCGTCTCCACCATCCAGTATCTCATAATGTTTTGTTCAAGCAGCATTTGGCCAACTGCCTGCACAGTTGCCTGCAGCATGGGAAATGCCTCCACCCAAGAGTGTAGGTGATCTACTATGACCAGCAAGTACTTTAAGTAGCCTACTGGAGGCAGTATTGTAAAATCTGCCTGTATACTCTGGAATGGCCTAATTCCCAGGGGCCTTCCCCCAGGCAGAGTCAGGCACTAGGCGAACTTATTTATCTTTTGACAAACAAGGAAGATGTCCACCAACTGATATGCTAAGGTATATAGGCCTGGAGACATGAACCGGGTCAAAACCTTATCACACATGTTCTGGACATCCCAGTGACTAACCTGGTGTAAGTGTTGCAGTACCTGCCTCATACTTGTTTTTGTCAAGACCTCTAGACCATCAGGGAGGAACCAGTGTCCACATTTATCCTCTTGTGCCCCATGAATTTGGGCCTTCTGTTTCTTTTCCTGAGAAAAGGAGGGGCAGGGGAGACTGGGAGGAAACAAAAGGATCAAGACCAACAGTGGATCTTCCTGCCCTGATCCCTCATCTCTGGCCCTCTTAGCTTCCTCATCTGCAAGGCAATTTCCTCTGGACTCAAAGGATTGTCCTGACTGATGGCCATTAACATGTATAATAGCAATGGCTTTGGGCGATAGCAGGTTTTCCAAACCTTTGCTTATTAAGGTAGTATGGGCCAGTTCCTTCCTCTGCTATTCTTCCCGTATCTTCCCAAATATATGTGCCACTCCCCAAGCATATTTTGAATCTGTATAAATGTTCTCTTCCCTTCTTTCCAGTAACTCTAGGGTCTGATTTAGTTTGTGAAGTTCACACATCTGGGCAGATCAGGATTTGGGTAGTCCCCCTGCCTCAATCAAAGATCTTCTGTCTCCATATATTATAGCATACCCTTTTTTCCATTCCCCTTCAACCACTCTAAAGGAACCTTCTATGAACAGATTTACCCCTCCCGGGAGAGGGGATTCTTGGAGATCTTCTTTCATCTTGGTTTGGAGATCAATTATGTCTAGCCAACAATGTTCAGACCAATCAATTATGTGTAGGCAGTAATGTTCAGACAAAGCAATTATGTGCAGGCAGTAATGTTCAGACTGTCAACTTGATTCCATGCTACCAGTAAGAAAAGAGACGGGGCTCAGTTTATTATCTTGGGCTAATACCAAATCATCCTTTTCCATTAAAATGACCTCAGATTTCAAGATCCAGGAGTCAGTGAGGCACCTGCTTGCTTTCTGATTGAGTATCACTCTCACCTAAGGTGGAATACTCAATATAAGTCTCCTATCAAAGGTCAACTTCCAACTTTCCTGAGCTAGGGTGGCCATGGCAGCCACAGCCTGAATACAAGTGGGCAATCCCTGGGCAACAGAGTCGAGAATCTTGGAGAGGAAGTCTACTGGTTTTCTCCACCCTCCTCTTATTTGTGCCAGTACCCCAAGGGCTACTCTCTTTTCTACATTTACAAAAAGATAGAAAGGCTTCTCTAGGGAAGGGAGAGCTAGTACTGGAGGGAAAGTCAGGGCCTCTTTTAACTGAGCAAAGCTCTTTCTACTGTTGTCATTCCACACTATATGGTTGAGTTTTTCATCCAATAGGTGTTGATACAGATGTTTGGTCAGGATGGCATAGGAGTCAATCCAGTTCTTACAGTATCCCACCAATCCCAATAATTTCTGAAGCTCCTTTTCTGTTTTCGGGAGTGGAGCCTGGAGGATTCCTGCCATTCTTCAATTTTCTGTAACTTTTTATTTATGTGTGACCAAGCATTAGTAACAAAATATAGCTTTAACCACGCTTGGGCCATAGGATCATCTATATTTAGACCAGAGAATTTTCTGATATCTTCTTTTAATCTATCAAGAAAGGCAGAAGGGGCCTCATTTTTCTCCAAAGTAATTACTATACTTTATTTAAATTCTGGTTCTTAGGCACTATATTCAGAATTCCCTGGACACCATGTTTCTAAGATCGTGTAGGTGCCCTCAATATATAGGGTTATTGTGATCTCAGTTGGGGTTTTGGAGAGGAAAATTTTCCTCCCCTCTCAGACCCCCTTGAGCCATAAACTGGGATTATATACTCTTCCCTAGTAAACAATATATCCAAGATTGAGAATAATTCCCCCCAAGCATACAAATTGGGTCCTAAAATTGATTAACCTGATAAGTGACCCCCAAGCGGTCTTCACTTAACTGCTTCATTTCTTTCTTCAAATTTCTAATGTCAGTGCTGCTTAAAGGGGCATTCACATAACCTATCCCCTGGGCCAGCAGGACTTACAAGGAAGGAAAGTTTTAGTAGCTTCTGCACTCCCAGAGACAGGAAAAGTTTCTTGATCTTTTATTAACTGTTTCAATTCCCTCCAAAGAGGTGGGTGTACAGGTGTGCCTGGTCAGACCAAGTTAATTAAATCCTCACCCCTTTCAGATTCCTTTTCAGATGGCAATGAGGGCAGGGAAGGAGGAGAAGCTGGGCCAGAAAGGCCCAGGGGTGGAGGAATGCAGGGCTGGGGTAGAGAAAGGAGGGGGTCCCAGGGATGGGGCCTTTGTTCTTGTTCTTCTGATTTCCTTTTGGGCTCCTCCCTCTTCTGTTTTAGAGCAAATTTTCCTACTAAGGTAGACACAGGGCATATTCACTTTCCTCCAAGTTAAAAGGCTCCTTAGAATTCATATACAGATTTAGTTGTTGGCACACCCAGTCTTCCAAGGAGCCACATTTTGGCCAAGATATGCCTCCTCCAAGTGGGGTACTGGCCCAAATGAGGCAACAGTGTTTTATCATCTTCCTTTGGTCTTTTCCCTTGTGTTTTGGTAAATTATCCCATTTAGAAAGTCTGTCTCCAAGAGGACTATCCTCCAGAATGTTAGAAAGGTATTTTGGACAGGCTATTTTAGATTAATTTGCCCATAGTTTTAATCTTATCAGGATGTATTAGGCCTATCTAACTCTTTCCCAGGCAGAAGAAATCTTACAGATTCAAACCATGTAGACTGTCTCCCACCCCAGAATCACCCAGGGACTTGCTTACCTAGGTTTATGTACACAAACTTGTATGATTTCCTGCCAGTGGTGTTCCCTAGCAAAACCAGAATTTCTGCTTCCTACCAAGTTCCTCTCTTTGGGTCATTGCCTGATCAGAGTCAGATCTCACAGACCAGTTCCAATGACCCCCAAGAAAGGGCAGTTGGCTCCTGGTCCTTATTTTTGTTGTTGTTGTTGCAGCAATTGGGGTTAAGTAACTTGCCCAAGGTTACACCATCAGGTTTTGTGTGCTTATGTGTGTGTGTGTGTGTATGTATGTGGGTGTGTGTGTATGTGTGTGGGGGGGGTTGTGTGTGTGTATGTGTGTGTGGGTGTGTGTGGGTGTGGGTGTGTGTATGTGTGTGTGGAGGTGGGGGTGTGTATTTGTGGGTGTGGGTATGTGTATGTGTGTGTGGGGGGTGTTTGTGTGTGTATGTGTGTGTGTGTGTGTGTGTGTGTGTGTGTGTGTGTGTGTTAAGTATCTGAGGCCAGAACCGATTCGTGTCCTCCCGACTCTAGGGCTGGTGCTCTTACTCACTGTGCCACCTAGCCACCCCTTCTCCTGGTCCTTGTTAAGGGTCTATGGGACCCTCTCACAAAAGGATGAATCCTGGAAGAGTACCCAAAACTGTGTGCACTCAAAAAATTGTGTACAAGAGAGATCCTTACCCAAATAATAAACAGAGGCTTCTCAAGGTATGGAGCAGAAAAGAATGGTTTATTATGATCTCGAGAAAGGGCAACCCTCTACTGCTGACAAATAGTCAGGGAGGAGAAGCAATCTACAAAAGGAAATGGTGAAGTTATAAAGCCCTAACATGGAATTCTCCCTCTCCCCCCTTCTGACCCTTTTCTTCCATTGGCTGGAAGTCAGGTGCACAATCTAAGCAGGGCAATCTACCTCAAGCACTGGAACAAGGAACTAGTACACCACCCAATGTACATTTGAGAAAGCACTTCTATCCTTATTTGGCATATGCTGAGGTGTCACTGAGGAGAGGGGTGACTCCCTACCACTCTGAGTTTTGAGTCCATGTAAATTATGTGATTTCCAGTGAAGGGGAACTTTGATCTGCTTCCTATGAAAAGCTTTACTAGATTTTAGAGTATAGTCTGAGAAGTTTTCACTTATTTCACTCAATTCTTACCACACAGTCACTAATCTAGCCAATTTTAAGACAAGCTTGAAATTGATTGTTTTAGCCAGTTTCACACAAGCTTATGACTATGAAACACTGAAGGCTCAGCTATTCATTTTAAGACTGCCCATGATGCCAAAAAATCCTGTCAAATTAGTCAAACTGTTTCTTTTTAAATTACTTAAGAAAAAAATACAGAAAATAAAAATAAAAACAACACTCCAGAGTGCTGAGTTGTTTGACTGATTTTTTTTTCCTCTTTTCAAAATGCGCTGGCAAATGCAGCATATTTTTTTCTTATTTTAAAGCAAATAAAAGGGGGAAAGAGCTATTTATTATTATAAGAATGGACCATTATTAAGCAAAACTAAGAATCTGGAAGTATGTCCCCAAACGTGGGGCTTCTCACAATATGTATTTGTTAAAAAGTGAATAGAATGCAAACTTACACTGATTAGTATTGAATTCACCACTATGATCTTCTTTTTCCATCCCCCATCTCATTTTATCCACACAGGACAAAAACATGAGCATTGTCTCAGAAAAAAAGTGTTTGAATGACACAAATTGATTGAAAAGGATGAAGAGCAGTATTTCCCCTTTTATCATCTCCATTAGAATTCTAAGTAAGTTGATGTGTGTTAAAAAAAAAAAGGCTCATATAGAAAATGGTGGAGGGACTGAATTACAAATATTTAGTGAGTCAGGTAAGAAGAGGGTCTTGAGTATTCCACTTAGGGCCAGCAGAAGCTAGTAATGAATAGCAGAGACAAATAAAATGACTTTTGTATTTAACCACCTTTCCCTAGCTAATCTTTAATCACTTCCTTTGTACTTTACTCTCTTCTGTTGACTACAAACACGCCTAAGTGAAAACCATATAACACTGCTGCCCAAACAACACCAAGACCAACAATGATAATTTAAATCTACTTGCTCTCAAACTATCAACCAATGTCTAATTTCCATTTCTCGGGAAAATTCCTGTTGAAAAACTGCTTCTACTCACTGACTTCACATGATATGACTCCATTCACTAAAAACTAATAGTAAATAACACCTACTGGCAGATAATGAATGGAAATAACAATTGATATACAGGTACCCTAGAAACTCAGAATAGCAGCCAACCAACTCATAAATGCAATCATAATTTGGGTGAGTAGGCACAGAGATATTTAACTTAAAAAAACCCCACTACATCCTACAATTGATGCTCTCTAGCAGATACTCGCTACTGTAGTTCTGCCTGAATACCTCTACTTCTCTTCCTCTAGCTCTTAAAGCAACATTTAGAACTATCCATTCCAATGCAGAAAGCGACATGTCAGTCAATTGCCCTATGGCTCCAATTATCACCTCTGTAATTTCCTTTTAAAATATACCTCTCTTTGGCTACCACTCCATTAAATGTTTTTCCTTATTTCCCAAAAGAAACACTATAGAATATATTGCAGAAATCTCTCATAGTGTTTACTCATGAGTAGGCTGAACCAATATAATAAAAATGACAATTCTGCCTAAACTAATTTTCTAATTAAGTTCCATACAATCAAACTACCAAAACTTATTTTATAAATCTAGAAAAATGATAACAAAATTCATCCAAAATAGCAAAAGTTCAAGATTATCCAGGGAATTAATGGAAAAAACGCAAGAGAAGTAGCTTAGTTATACTAGATTTCAAAAATATTATAAAGCATCAATCATCAAAGCTATCCAGCAATGACTAAGAAATAGAGTAGTAGATCAGTGGAATAGATTAGGTACATAAGACACAGCAGTAAATGACCATGGTAATCTAGTGTCTAATAAACCTAAAGACCCCAGTTTTAGGGATAAGAAATCATTATTTCACAAAAACTGATGGGAAAACTGGAAAACAGTATGTCAGAAACTAGGTACAGACTAGCATCTTACACTGTATACCAGAAGGTCAAAGTGGGTATGTGATTAAGACACAAAGGGAAGGTTGATACCATAGGAAAATTAGGAGAACAAGGAATACTTTACCTGTCAGATCTGTGAAGAAGGGAGAATTTGTGACCACAAAAGAGACAGAGAATGGATAATTTTGATTATATTAAATTGTGAAAAAAATTTTTACATAAACAAAAGCAATGCAACCAAGATTAGAAGGAAAACAGAAAAATGGAAAACAATTGTGCAATAGGTGTCTCTGATCAAGGCCTCATTGCTCAAATATATACAGAATGGAGTCAAATTTTAAGAATACCAGTTACTCTCCAGGTGACAAATGGTAAAAGAATATGAACAGGCAAATTTCACATAAAGAAATTAAAGTTTTCTATAATTATATAAATGTTCTAAATCAATATGGATTAAAGAAGTGCAAATTAAAATAACTCTGATTTGCTACCTAATACATAGCAGATTGGCTAATATAAGAGAACAGGGAAATGAAAAAATTTAGAAAGTACCTGGGGAAATTGGGATACAAATGATGTGGTTGTAAAGTGAATTTAACCATACTGGAGAGCAATTAGAAACTATGCCCAAAGGGCAACCAAATTGTGCATAACTTTTGATCCAGCAATATCACTGCTAAGTCTGCATCCAAAAGAGATCATAAAAAGGGAGAAAGGACCTATATGTGCAAAAATATTTATAGAAGCTCTTTTTGTTGTATCAAATAATTGGAAACTGAGGGGATGTCCATCAATTGGAGAATGGCTGAAGTAGTTGTGGCATATGAACGTAATGAAATGCTATTTTGTTATAAGAAAAAATGAGCAAGATGATTTCAGAAAAAAACCTGGAAAGACTTACATGAACTGATGAAAAGTGAAGTGAAAAGAACCAGGAGAACACTGCACACAGTAATAGCAACAAAATGCAATTTATGCCCAGAGAAAGAATGTATGGTGTCTGAATACAGATTGAAGCATTTTTTTTTACTTTATTTTTCTGGAGGGCTTTTTTTTTTGGTCTGTTTCCTTTAACAACATGACTATTATGGATATGTTTTGCAAGACTACACATGTATAATCAATCTTGAATTGCTTGCCTTTTCAATGAGTGGGGGTAGAGAGGGAGGAAGGGAGAGAATTTGGAACTCAAGGTTTTAAAAAAAATGTCTAAAAATTGCTTTTACATGTAATTGGGGAAAATTAAATATTAAAGAAATTTAAAGTATCATCTATCTACTATGCCATGCTCCTTCTTACAACACATTAAAACTCATAATAAATCTAGTTAATCAGTCAATAGTAGATATGATAAAGATACCTTTAGATTTTGATGGATTGAAAGTTGAATAAATTACTGATGATATTGGGCAATGTGGTACAATGGATAAAGCACTGGGCTTGGAATCAGGAAGATTCATTTCCTAATTTCAAATCTGTTCTCATACAGTTATTAGCTGTGTGATCTTGGCAAGGCATTTAAAACTGTTTACCTCAGTTCCTCATTTGTAAAGTGAACTGAAGAAGGAAATGTTAAAACACTCCAATATCTTTGCCAAGAAAACTACAAATGGGGTCACAAAGAGTTGGCTTCAACTAAACAACAAACAGCATCTCCACAGCAAAGTATGTACTAAATGCTTGTGTACTTAAGAACAAGGGGATGCTAGGGCAGATTGTGATGACATGAGATAAAAAATGCATATTTAATAATTTTACCAAAATATGCAACTTTACATGATCTAAGAAATTTCATTTTCTTTAAAAAATACAAGCAAAATTATTTCATCTGTTAAGAAAAATGGATTTCAGAATATTTCTTAATTAAGATGCCCTATTAAAGAGAATGGTCTAGCTGGTTAGTTCCCATTTGAAATTATTTGGCAAGCTGTATTTGAATTATATTTTCTCACAGAAGAACAAAGAGTCTCTGAACTAGAGATGAAGACTGTTTTCAACCTGGGGGCCCTTACCCCAGATAAAACTTCAGGATCTTGAAATATCTATGCCATACTTCTCTCTCTTTTTTTTGTTTAAGTAGTTCTGAATCTCCTTTACAAATTGATATTGTAATGAAAGTGATGAGAGCTATTTGTACATCACTCACATAAGTTTCCTTCCTCAGACAAATGATTCCTTATCAAACCAGCTACTACTCAAAGGAGGTATGATTTTGAAGCATGTCAAAATAATCAACTAAAAATAAAAAAAAATGTATTAAGTAATGTTCAGTATGTTTCTGGTGTTCTTCCTTTCTCATCCTAAAAGAAAAATAAAAGAACAAAACTAATCTGCTTTTGTAATTAGGATAAGGAAACAGAGTACTATTATTAATAACCTATACACATGTATGTACATATATAGGCATATATGTATACATGTATATATATGGCATGTGCACACACATATATTAAATCCTTTGCTAATATGGAGATATAATTTGAAAGATTTTACATGTATAATGACAGCACTTTTTTTTTTCATTGGGCAGGGAAGGGTTGCCAGGGTAAGATAAATTCAAAACTCAATATTTAAAATAAAATGATTGTTAAAAGCAAGTAATACATTTCAGAAAAAATGACTAACAAAATAAAATAACAGCCAGTATAATAATGACTAAAAGTTATTGCACTATAAGTTTTGCATAGCCCTTTACATATATTTTCTTATATCATAATAACTTGAGGGGTATGAGTTACTGTTACCCCTATTTTAAATATGAACAAACTGAGGCTGAGAAGAGTTAAGTGACTTGAGTAGAGTTAGATTAAGAAGTGTCTCAGGTCAGAATTAATCTTAACTCTTCCTAACCTGATGTCCAGGACTTTATCCACTACTATATCACCTACATCCCTAATTAAATATAACAGAAACAGAATATTTCAAGCAAGATTAATGTTATGACAAATTAAGAAAAAGGAGAAGAGGGAGCCAAGATGGTGGAGTAAAAACAGGAACTCCACTTGGCTCCTGCTCCAACCACTCCAATACCTGTACAATATGACTAAACAAATTTTAGAACTAAAGAACCCACAAAGTGACAGAGAGAAACAAAATGCCCCATGAAGGCAGCATGGAAGGGAAACAAGAAGGGTCTATCAGACAAAGCTGGGAGCCAAGCACAGTCCCCTGTGAGCTGCCCGTGACCAGACCTGGGCAGCCCTGACCAGTGGCACAGACCAGCCAGAGTAGACCTCAGGAGATTGAAGCACCAGTAGCTATGGTGATTTCCAGACTCCTCAACCCATAAACACCAAATGGAAAGTAAAAGGTCTGTGGAGAACTTTGTTTGGAATGCATGACAGAAGAAAGAGGTCTGGCCCCTGCCGCTGGGGTGAGAGGTAGAGGAGGCACAGCTGCTACAGCTGCTGCTGTGTGCCTGCCTCTGGAGCTCCTGGTCTGAAGATATTAGGGGGACCAAGTGACCATTCAAAGGGTAATTGATCTAGTTTTAACTTGTTTTGATCTGGATTGTGATTTTGGGTGGTGTTCCTGGGGTGTGTTACAGTGTGTCAGATCTTAGGATGCCTGTAGAGAGGATGCCCTGCTCAGACCTCTGACAAAATTTGCAAAAACCCAAGTGATTTGGGACACAGCTCTCCACTCTGGAAGCAGACTTCTACCATGACAAAGGGTTCAAAAGTCAAATAATTGGCTGGCAAGATGAGCAAGTAGAGGAACTACAATCAGACCATAGAATCCTTTTCTGAGGATAAAAAGGATCAAAACATGGAACCAGAAGAAATCAATGAAGTCAAAACTCCTGCATCAAAAGCTTCCAAGAAAAATACACACTGGCCATGAAGGAGCTTAAGAAGGATATTGAAAATCAAATAAGAAAAGTGGAAGAAAAATTGGGAAGAGAAATGAGAAGGATGCAAGAAAATTATGAAAAGTGAGTGAACAGCTGGATAAAGGAGACCCCAAAAATGCTGAAGAAAATAACACCTTAAAAATAGAGTAACTCAAATGGCAAAAGAGGCCCAAACAGCCAATGAGCAGAGGAATGCCTTAAAAAGCCAAACTGCCCAGATGGAAAATAAATTTCAAAAACTCACTAGAGAGAATTATTCCTTCAAAATTACATTAGAGCAAATGGAAGTCTTTATGAGCAATCAAGATACTATAAAACAGATCCAAACAAATGAAAAAAATAGAAGGTAATGTGAAATATCTCATTGGAAAAACCACGGACCTTGAAAATAGATCCAGGAAAGATAATTTAAACATTATTGGACTACCTGAAAGCCATGATCAAAAAAAGAGCCTAAAAATCATCCTTCTAGAAATTCTCAAGGAAAATTTCCCTGATATTCTAGAACTAGAGGCCAAAATAGGAATTGAAAGAATTTACTCATCGCCTCTTGAAAATGTCCCCAAAAGAAAACTTCTGGGAATATCATAGCCAAATTCCAGAGTTCTCAGGTCAAGGAGAAAATATTACAAGCTGCCAAGAAGAAACAATTTGAATATTGTGGAATCACAATCAGGGTAACACAGGATCTGGCAGTTCTACACTAAGGTATCAAAGGGCTTGGAATATGATATTCCAGATGTCAATGGAGCTAGGATTAAAACCAAGAATCACTTACCCAGCAAAACTGAGTATAATTCTTAATGGGAAAATATGGTCATTCAATGAAATAGAGCACTTTAAAGCATTCTTGATGAAAAATCAGAACTAAATAGAAATTTTGACTTTCAAATAGAAAAAGCAGGAGAAGCATGAGAAAGCAAACAGGAGAAAGAAATCATAAGGAACTTAATAAAGTTATATACATACACATATATGTATGTATGTGAGGGTATATGTTTGTATAAATGCATATGTGAGTGTGTATTTATGTATACATAGAGGGGAAAAGATGAGTTGAATAGGAAGGGATGATATCTAAAAAATAAAATTAAGAGGTGAGAGGGGAATATAAGGAGAGGAGAAAAGGAGAGAGAATAGAGTAAATTATATAAAAAAGCAAGAGGATGCACATGTACAACCTATATTGCATTGCTTATCTTCCCACTGTGGATGGGTGAGGAGGGAAGAAGGGAAAGAATCTGGAAGTCAAAGTTTTAAAAACAAATGTTAAAAAGATGTTTCTTACATGCAACTGGAAAATGAGATATACAGGCATTGTGGTATAGAAATCCATCTTGCCCTACTAGAAAGTTAGAAGGGGGGATGGGAGAAGATATAAGAGAGAGCAGATTGTGGGAAGGGGTACCAGATGGAGAGAAAATTTTTAACTCAAAATCTTGTGAAAATGAATGTTGAAAATTAAAAATAAATTAAAAAAATAAAGACTTCAAAAAAGGAAGGAGAGAGGGGTTAAGAAAATGAGAAACAAAATAATAACATGATCCAAATATATATGCTTTTATGATTTAAAAATTAATTTTTCATAGCAACATTGTGAAATAGATAGTTTAAGTATTGTTATCACCATTAGTCAGGTAGAGAATTGGAGACTCAGAGACTAAGATGATCACAGCTCCATAGCTATTAAGTATGGAAACTAATGGTCAAACATAGGTATTACAATTCCAAGTCACATGGGAGTTACAAAAGGGGAGACAGATGCATAGGGCACAATAATTAAGGAAGAAGAAGAAAAGACAGAAGGGGAAAATATAAGATAGAAGTAAAGGAGAAGGAAGTTAGTAGTCTTTCTGTAGACATTCTGATAAAATTACATCTTGAGTATTATGTTCAGTTTTGCATTTCTGCTTTTAGGACAAACATTGAAAAACTGGAATATTTCCAGAGGAAAATTAATAGAATGATTCAGTAAAATTAAATAATTTCAGAAAAAATTTGAATGAAGGAATGGGAGATATTTGTCAAGAAAAGGCATAAGATTAGCATAACTGTAATCAATTACTAAATAAATTGCAATTTGAAAAAAAATAGAATTGTTGTATTTGGCACCCAAAAGCTACATTAAACTCAGTGAGTGAAATTTACAAGAATTGTCTAAACACTTTGGTCTGAAAAAGTAGAAAGTGATATCTGCCCTTCCAGGACACTGATAATTGCACTCTTCAAATAGAGTCTGCATGATGAAGGATGTAATAAGGATTCTTATTCAGTTATGGTCTGGACTAGTAACCCTTTGAGGGCCCTTCCAAATATGAAAATATCTGCCTAATGGGAATATGAAAACATTACCTATTGCTCTGCCTAACCAGAGGATGGGGGGAAGAGAGAAAAATCCAGGGAATGAGGTACTAACTTCAATACCTCAGGTCCCATAAAGCTTTAGTTTTCAATGCAATAATCTTGGTTTCCTTAGGTTTTAGCAAAATTCAAGGTTAAAGAGCAAAAAAAAAAAATAGAAATATTGAATGAAAAAAGGAAGTCTTTTCAGATGTAAGAAAGTCAAGGTAAGAAGTCTGTGTTAAATTCTTACTATCTGCAAACCACTATGTTAATTTCTGGGGAAACAAAAACAAAACAAAACATAACAAAACAAAAACAGTACCTGGCCTCAAAGAGATCAAAATCTAATTGCCGAAACAACACAAAACCAATTGTAAAGAAACAATTTTATACAATAAAATAAATTTTATGCAAAATGTATACAATATATATTGGAGATAATTTTGGTAAGGGGAAGACACCAGAAGCAAAGGTGACCAGAAAGGCTTCTTAGAAAAAGAGGGGCAGAAACAAGATCATGGAGTAAAAGCATGGACTTGCTTGAGCTCTTCCCCAAATCCATATAAATACCTATTAAAAATGACTCTAAATAAATTCTAGAGAAGCAGAATCCAGAAAATGGCAGAGTAAAACAAATTTCTAGCCCAAGACAAGCTGGAAGTTTGACAGAAATCTTTTGCACCAGTGTAAGAGAAAAGTTCAGTCCGGTGTGCACCTAGCCAGTGCAGACAAGGCCAGAGTAGACCTCAAGAGACCGAATCACTGGCAGCTGTGGCAGTTTCCAGATTTCTCAACTCACAAAAGCCAAAGATAATTTAGAAGGTCAATAGGAAAGGTCTATCAAATCTGGATGAGAGAGGAATGTGGTCTGGCCCAGCCCGGGGTAGTAGCACTGGCTGAGGCAGCAGCAACAGCTGCTTCTGAAGGTCTCGGACCACAGACAGTTGGGGTATAGAGTGGCTGTTCAGAAGGGGATTGCAGGGATCTCTTTGCTGATGCTGAGTCAGGTTTCTCTTGCTTTGCCTGTGCTTGGATATGGGTTGCAGTCCTGGGTGGTGGTCCTAGGTAAGGAGAAACACTGTGCATGGGACAAGACGACCGTTGCCCAAAATAAAATAAGCAGAGATATATCCAAGTAGAGAATTGAAGGTTTTATTTAATTACTTCTTCTTGCAAGAAGGGATGTCTTGCTACTAGAGGCAGTCTAGTAGGAAAGGCAAAATACAAAATGAAAAGCTTGATTATATACCCAAAAGACCACCGCTTCCCCACCTCTCTTGTTCTGTCCTGTTTCCATTAATTAGGAATGGAAGCACACAATCTCACCTGCAAAAATCTGCTGGCTTTTGCAGATGAAATGTCAGTAATATCAAAAAGCAGAAGGTACATGTCTAGAGAACATGAAAACAGATAAAATATGTCATAAGTATCAACTTAGATATGAAAGCAAAAGATAAATATTCTAACAATATCAATATACATATGAAAGCAGACAATATTTGATGCATCATGGGGATTTTAGGACATTGTGACCTGCCCACATTTCCACAACAGGATTTCCAATTTTATATTTGTACATGTCAGATTGTGGTCAGTGGAAACAAGTCTGGTACATTTGGACCTGTGGTTAAATTTGCAGGGTCTGTGCTTTCCCCTCCTATGCTTAGCTAAGCTTAGCAAAAACTTCAGTTTATGACCAGGCAAGTAAGGCTCCCAGTCCAGGTTGCCAAGTCTTTGGTACCTTATTACAATTCTGTTCAGTTTTCTGGAATGTTACCTGAGAAATTTTCCCTTTTATTCCATTCAACTGTTATGGCAGAGCATGTGGCATCAGTGGAGAGGGAACCCTCTTCACAGTTTCAAGGCAAAATAGAAGGCTTGTGGTCACTCACAGACCAGAGCACTGGCAAGGAAAGGAGTAAACATCTGTCCTTTAATCATACCACGTTGGAGGAATTGAAAATTAGAGGAACCTAGAAATATCTCTGAAAACAGCTGTACAAAATCACTGGTTTGGGATAAGACACTCTCCACACTGGATGTAGAGATCTACCTTAACAAAGAACTAAAAAGTCAGGTAATAGGCTGGGGAAATGAGCAAAGAGTAGAAAAATATCTCAGAGTACAGAATCTGACGTTGGTGACAAACAAGATCAAAACATACAACCAGAAGAAGACAACAAAGTCAAATCTCATACATCCAAAGGCTCCAAGAAACATATGAATTGGTCTCACAACATGGAAAAACTAATAATGGGTTTTGAAAATCAAGTAAGAGAAGTAGAGGAAAAATTGGCAAGAGAAATGTACATGATATAAGAAAATCATGGAAAATGAGTCAACAGCTTACTAAAGGAGAGTCCAAATATGGTGAAGATAAAAACACCTTAAAAAATTGACTCACCCAAATGGCAAAAGAGTTCCAAAAAGCCAATAAAAAGGGTTCCTTAAAAATCAGAATTGCCCAAATGGAAGAGGAGATCCAAAAGCTCACTAAAGAATATTTCTTAAAAAATAGGATGGAACAAATGGAAGCTAATGACTTTATGAGAAATCAAGAAAATATGAGACAAAACCAAAAGGATAAAAAAATAGAACACAATTTAAAATATCTCATTGGAGAAACAACTGACCTAGAAAATAGAGCCAAGAGAGAAAATTTTAAAAATTATTGGACTATCTGAATGCCATGATCATAAAAGGAAGGTAGGCATCATATTTCAAGAAATTATAGAGGAAAACTGCTCTGATATTCTAGAAGCAGAGGGGAAAATAGAAATTAAAAGAACCTACCCACTGCCTCTTAAAAAAGATGTCAAAAGGAAAACTCCTAGGAATATTGTAGTCAAATTCCAGAGTTCCCAGGCAAAGGAAAAAATATTGCAATCAACCAGAGTATTGCCAAAACACAATCAGGATAACTCAAGATTTAGCATTTTATATTTGTTAGGGGATTGGAGAGCTTGGGATATTATATTCTGAAGGTTAAAGGTGCTGGAATCAAAACCAAGAATCACCTACCCAACTAAACTGAATATAATACTTTGGGGGAAAATGGACATTCACCAAAATAGAGAACTTTCAAGCATTCTTGATGGAAAGACCAGAAATGGATAGAAAATTTGACTTTCAAATACAAGAATCAAGAGAAGCATGAAGAGGTAAACAGGAAAGAGAAATCATAAATTATTTACCAAAGTTGAACTGTTCGCATTCCCAACATGGAAAGATGATATTTTTAACTCATGAGACGTTTCCAGTATTAGAGTAGTTGGAGGGAATATATATATGCATGTGTGTGTGTGTGTGTATTTTTAAAGCAATTGGGGTTAAGTCAGTTGCTCAAGGTTACTGGGCCAGTTATTTCTGGGTGTGGTGCTAAGTATCTGAGCCCAGATTTAATCCCCAGGTCATCCCAACACTGGGGCCATTTCTCTTACTCGCTGAGCCACCTGGCCACCCCTAAGCAATTGGAGTTAAGTAACTTGCTCAAGGTTACACCCCAGGTGTTTCTGGGTGGATGCTAAGTGTTTGAGCCTAGATTCAATCTCCAGGTTATCCCGACACTGGAGCTGGTGCTCTTACTCACTGTGCTACCTGGTCGCCCCTGCTGTGAATAACTTTAAGGTTCTGATCACATAGTATAGTAAACTCTATTTATTCAACAGCAAAACAATCACTGAAACAAAAGTAGAGCATTCACAACAACATAACATAAGAACTTATTGCTAAAGTGACCACATGGTCTTAAACAAAAGATATCATTCATTAAGTCCTTAACTCAATCATCTTTAAGGAGCAATTGTCCTTAAGGGGTACAAAGTAAAAAATTACCCCACCCCTTGGTCACATTGTCTTAATCTCTCAGTGAGAAAGTCTTCTTTCATCTTGATTGGATACTGGCATCTAACCATCCTTAACTCAATCTTCCTTAAGTAGGAATCTTCCTTAAGGGGTATAAAAGTACAAAGTACAAAGGTTTCACACCCCTATGTCTCATTGTCTTAATCTCATCAGCCAGTACTAAGTATCCAAGTAAAGATCCTTTTATCTTGACTGGAGATTGACTCCCAAACTCCATGGTTCTTCTCTCATGCTCCCAGCTGTTGGCTGAATTCACCCAACTGTCACCTAGATTCAAAGGTAGGTAATTCCCAACTCCCAATCCAGTTCTTGGTCCAGCTGCACACATCAAGTTTAGCAGAGTTACAAGAATATTCACAGACATAGCTGGCGGTATCATCAATGCACTTGCTTCCTGTGAAATCAAAGGAGGCCAACAGATAGGGCCTCTGTCTGAGAAGTTAACACAAAACATCAGTAAAGTCCCAGGACCTCTGAAAACAGCAGTAAAACCCTCCTTTAGGACTTTTATAAACAGCCAGCAAGAAAGTCTTCTCTATGGATTTTTGAACCAGCAGAAAGGTCCCAGGGCTTCTATAATAGCATCAACATCCTCTGTCAGTAGGCACATTTGACAAAGTAATATCAACAGTTCTTATTAGGGGTGTGTCATACACTCCAGTTAAGTGTATTCATGTCCTTGGCTTTAATATAAAAGTTATCAGATTGTCCTGTTTTGGTTCCCATTTTCATGGTTATAATCTCATATTTATCTTACTGCTTTTATTCAGCTATCAGAGAAACATTTTACCCCTGTGGAATATATTATGATAGAAGTCTGGGTATCTGGAAGGGTAGTGGTGCTTTTCACCGTATTAAGGAACTGAGGATGGTGGGGGTGGGGGGGAGGGCATGTGGAGCATTAGAAAGAAAGAAGATTTAAGTTTTGTACACATTCACTTTAAGATGTCTATGAGACCACTCCTTAAAGAAGCTCTGAAATTTGAATAGCTGAGTTCCATGAGAAAAATCATCATAAGTGATGAACTTGCCCCAAGGGCAAGGAATGAATCTACATATTTTTCCTCATCTACTAGGAAATATAACTCGGGTGGCCATTAATACTAAAGGTGACGTTCTTCACTGAGAGAACTTAACCTTCTGTAAACACATTCTTAGAGGTGAAAAATCTTTGAGCTTAGGACTCCAAGAGAGTGAAAAAATTCATGCTGAGAATATTTTGGTTTTTTGGAGGACTAAGCTAGGGCAACTTGGGTTAAGTGAATTGCCCAAGGTCACACAGCTAGTTTTTTTGTTAAGTGTCTGAGGCCGGATTTGAACTCAGGTCCTCTTGATTCCAGGGCCAGTGCTCCATTCACATTGGGCCACCTAGCTGCCCCTCATGATGAGAATTGAGGTGGTTTTATTTTCAACTTTTACTAACTCTACTTAGATTTAAATGACTAAGGGAATCTAAAGAAAGTCATCACTACACAGTATTTATTTCTTTATAATAAGAAGGAAATGAATAGCTAAAGTATCTACAATCTACTTACTCTGCACAAAAACAATGAAACCTGCATCATTAGTTTTGAAATTCAACAAGTTATTCTTATAAGGGAGGACCTAAAAGGTCTTTATGTATTTATATCAAATGACCAGACTGAGACACTTTAGAAGTTCCAGTTTATCTCTGCAATTAAATTGACAATTTTAAGAACAGCAACTTCCTGGAAAGGTCATCAGTGCTAAAATGCTGCCACATCAAACATTCATACTAAACAATAATTTGGTGCACCTATCCCTTTTCTCTACACACTGTCTTAGGAACAACCAAGCATGGAAGGCAATAACTTTCTATGTAAGATTTTTTAAAAGTACAATATGTTGAATCTGAATTGGAAGTATTTAATGGAAAATTATTTCATCAATAATAACATTATTTCTTCTTAACAATTTAAAACAAGTAAAAATGAATCCTTTATCATAATATATTCCACAGGGGGAAAAATGTTTCTCAGTGATAGTTGAGTAAAAAGCAGTAAGATAAATATGAGATTATGACCTTGAAAATGGGAACCAAACAGGACAATTTGAAACCTTTTATATTAAAGCCAAGGACATGAATACACTTAACTGGAGTGTATGACACACCCCTAGTAAGAACTCTATTCAATGAATTGAATGTTCTCTTTGAATGTTTAAATCCTAAATGTTTCATATAAAGTGTTATATTTCAGTGTTTATATCAAGCTATCAAAGTAGCTCTCAACAGAATACTTTGTTGCTTGTGTACCATTTAAACTGATGTGTGTCTGAGACAGAGAGATGGGGGAGGGGAGGAGTTTTCATATTTTAAAAGAAAAGAATAAGCACTCATTATCCCACGAGCACAATCCACTGGTAATGTTGACATTCCTAATAGATAAAGTTTAGCAACTAATAGCAGAAAAAAGAAAAAGAAAATAAAAAGCTTGTCAGGCTATAGAATTCAATTTCTAATTAACCACTTTGAAAGTACAGGGTACTATGCTAGGCATTGGACTGAAACAGTCAGATAATCTTTGGTTCATTTTTCTCATAAAGTTTATAGTCAAATGGGGTGGAAGACAGATACCAAAACAGGTAAAATATTAAATGATTTGTCATATGTGCACAAGATACAAAAATAATTCTATCAAGATTGACAATCTGCTGACTTGGGGAATATCATTACTTTCAACATTATTTTTAGAAATGGGTCAATGATAATATTATCAAGAGTTATTTGTTCAAGTATTGTCATAGCAACACTATAGTTTTTAAAACTTCTAAGTTATTTAAATGTCTAACAAAGTAAATTGCTTAAGTAAAGTGTGGTTCCTTAGTGTAACAATATGCTTAGAATTACATTAGAATGCTTAGAATTAGAATTAGAATTACAGTGTGAGGGATATAAAGAAATCAGAAAAATGCGGCAAAATTAAATGTGAGAAAAACAGAATCAGGAAAAGAACTAATTACTATATTAATTAATAGGAAAAGTATATGGAAAAGAATGGACAAAAATCATATAACAACTTGAAGGGAGTTATTAAAAAGTTCATATAGTTGTAATGGTACTGTATAGTTATTTTCTATCAAAAGAATGTAAAGAAATGGCCTAAATATCCTAATAACAAGATATCAAAAGTTCCTTAATCAACCTGATGAAATTTTAGAGCATCTGTTGTTTCATGAAGGATATTCATATCACACAAGGAATTTCTAATGATGGGTTGAGAATTATCAATGATGTTCTCTGGAACTTTGTAAAAAATCAACATAGGTATGCCTGGATGGTGATTTATGGCCATCAACATGAGTTCCAGGTTTTGAGGACAAAAAAACAACAACTCTGTTCTTGACTATACTTTTCAGTTTTTCATTTGGGTCTCTTCCTAAGAAAAGCAAAAGGGAAGCACATTTTTCTACCCTGCCCTCTCTTTATCAGTGTTATCTCAGAGCAAATACTCAAGTTGCCATGTAAACTGAAGACTTTGGTCAAAAGTTTGACTTCTAGAAATGGGATTTAAAATAAGACAGGCCTCAGACCTGAGATTTTAACTAACTGGTTATAAGACATACACTATAATTCTTTCTGAAATTGGTAAGCAATACCTTATAAAAAGGATGCCAGCCACAGACAATGTGGAATACTGATAAAAAGTGAAACAGCATAGCAGAGAATAAAAGTCCAAGGAAATCAACAACTCTCAGCCACAAGGAATGAGAATAGCTCCTTCTTACATGTACCGTAGCCACCTAAGTCTCCTATATATGGACATCTCCATTTATGAACTTTATTTTCTAAGTCTGGAGGTAAATGCACTTGGAGTAGTCTGCCACTCTTCATGACATGCTATTTTAGTAAATACTTTTGTCTTGGGCTAGTTGCATCCTTTTGCTAACTATAATAAAAGATTAATATACTACTGGGTGTTTGTGAACTATAGTTTTAGTTCTAAGAACCAATAAAGTCCCTTGAATTTGGAGTAGCAATCTCCTGGGGTCCCAATTTGAGAGTGCTAGTGGGGTCATAAGAAGACTTACCTGATATTTTATTTATTGAAAAAAAATAAATGAAAATAATTATAAATCGCATTTATTTGGTTAATTTGTTTTCAATGTCTTTAACATTTCTAAAACACTGTGCAATAAATGAATAGAATGCATGATTATTTTATAGGAAGCCAGTTCTTTTTTGACTTTTATCTTACAAAGGATGAAAACTGGACATTAAATAATAGAAGTTGGAAGTTTCTACTATTTCAGTTTCTATATAAGGAGTACTCCCTTCCTCAGTAAACCTTATTAACACTAGCCAAAGGCAGTTGTATTCTTTCCCAGATTAATTGCCAGCCACTTGAAAATTTACTTCAGAATACAAGTTCTGCTTATACAATGTCTTTTCTTCCTCCTTAATTTGAACCTTAACTATGTAGTATCATTGACAGTTAATTTTACTAAGAAAATAAGATACATTTGGTTCTCATTTACTTAATGCAATTAAAATAATACATAGAAACAATCTTTCTAATATACTTTAAATGGTCTGAATAGAGAAATTAAAGTTTTTGGGGAACTTAAAAAGAAAATCATTTCAAATGAAATACCCTTTTTCTTTGGCAGCAGAAATAATGATTAGAATATATTAACTTTATAAGATACATGAAAAGTACTCAGATAAGTTGCTTTAAAATTTAGGTATTAATATTTTGCAATTTCCTAACCACTTAAACTCACAATACTTCAATAAATTTAGTGTGGAAAAACTACCACTGGAAATTGGTTTTAGTGTGATTAGTAATTTTTTCCATTAGAATAAAAATCACTGATATTTTATTTCCAACAAACTGTCTTAAAAGCATAACAATATATTTTGAAAGTTGTTTTGTGCAAATAATTAATAAAATGAAGGAAATGGAGTCACATATAAAGAAAACTCTCCTGAAGATAATATAAAAAAAACTCAAAAATTTTCAAGCAGAAAACTCAGGAAAAACAACAGTCTGATGAATGGCTTAAAAAGAAATGATGGTTTTCAATCAAATAATTGCATAAAGTGGTATAGTCTTATGAAAGATAAAATCCTTTCTGAATGTTATGGGAATATTTAGATACATCTCTTTCTTTCAGATGGGGCACTGTTAGAGAAGGATAGAGAAGCTTGGGAAACATGCAAATCTTTTTAGAGAAATAGCTTATGGCCTTAATGGCAGACTTGATTTCATGAACTAGAACAAGTGTAGAAATGCATACGAGCTACTTAAGGCTGACTTTAAAAGATGTTCCTTAACCAATGTGAATAAATAGGTTGGTATGGGAACATCTGAGATAATTATATTAAATTTGAGATTGAGTTATTAGGCTGAGGATTTTAGCCCAAACAACTAACTGTTTAACATTGATATCTGTTACAAGTATATGTATTCTGGTATGTTAGGATATATAATTCTTTGTAATATATATTAATAATGTATGTATATATTAATATTATATGTATATATTTATAATAAAATAAAAATAATATAATTCTTTGTAATAGTGTGGAGAAAATTAAGTCAAGGGCTTGTGAGAATATTATTCTGTTACCTAGTTGATATCATACCTGTCTCAGTTTTGCTTCAATTAGTTAATGTTAAAAGAATGGTTTGTGATCTATCTTATAAATTCTTTAAAAGAAGCATAACATGACTAGAAGTTGGGATTGTTTTATGACTTGATATGTACTGTATTAAAATTGATTGTTTGATGTATTTCCATATGTACTGGAGCCTAATATTAATATATTAGGGGAACCTCATCCTCCTGATGGGGGAATGGATAATGGACAACTGGTCAAGGTTTCAATTTTGATTTCATAAGGATAGCAGTTTTGTAGGAGAATAAACATAAGAAAGTGAGTTTCTGCAAGAAAACAGATTTCTACAAGAAGATGCTGGGATGCTCTTCTGAAGATGGTTGGAACAAGTATCAGAAGGCTTCACTGGATGATACTCCACCACCAGACAGCTGTATGAGAGAATTCTGAATCTTATAGGGACAATTGTTCAATGTTGTTTTCCTTTGGGTCTCTGTATCTGTGTTTATGAGTGTTTGTGGGGATGGAGGGAGAGGGGGAAAGGGAAGATTTGTCAATGTGTCAACTGGCTTCTTCCACATTCCTACTTAAAGGGAAGATAGATAAGGACAAGAATTCACATGAAAAAGGGAGTAAGGGAGTATTAAAGATGTGGAAACTAAATTTGAATGAAAGAAAAGAGGGAGAATTGTGGGAAACAATAGGAGGAATTCTGTTTCTACAGGATTAAAAGTACTCCTCCTAGCTTTAAGTGATAGCAGAATGGAAGTCAGAGGTGACTGGTTCTAATCAAAGAGCAGAACCAGGCTTCTGATCAAGTAAAAGGTTAGAAGCTCTTGCCCATACTTAATCAGCTGTTTGAGATGGACATGATGTGGGCAATTCAGGAGGTTGTGTGTAGCCAATGGAAAGCAAGGGGGGAAATTCCAATTGGGAACAGCACAAAAAGACTGGAATCTGTCTGAGCAAATACCTTCTCCATTCAGGAGGTATCCATTCATTATGAATGTAGAATAACTGGCAAAAATAAAATGGAAACTTTCCTGATTTAAAAAAAATCATAAACAAAAAAAAGAAAAGAAATGATGACATTCTAGTATTTGATTAATGACATAAGAGTACTATTTTTTTAATCAAGCCAAACAAATAATGAAATGTCCTTTTACATTTATTCCAGACTCTTTTTTTCAAAAAGGTAGAACCAATGGAAGAAGGAATAAAAGGAATCAGTGACGTAAATTTAATTGATACAATGACTTGATTATTCAAATATGGATGAATATTTTTTTTAATTCACTGATATACAAAAATTTTTTTCTCAGTGTATATCAATAGATAGTAGTATAAGATCTCCTATCCACCTACCACACACACACACACACACACACACACACACACACACACACACACCACATCCATACCCTTGGTTAAGAACTTATGCATACCTAAATTAGACTTTTGATTGACTGATTCAATGGAAATATCCAGAACTTTCTGTGATTACATTCATTGGGATTGGGGTGAAAGTCTACTCTTCCACTAGGAATATGTCATTTAATTTACTAGATTTCTAAATTTAAAATTATTGAGAACTGTCAAATCAAGGTAGTTCATATTGAAAAGAGGGGGTCATTAAAAGACTCTTTATGAGCCAAAAATTTCAATAGGTTACTACATATTATAATAGATATTGAGTCAGCCTTAGAGCCAAGAAGAAAAGGTATAAGTTCTCTCTTTGATGCTAGCACCTAGTCCATATATCCATGGGTAAGTCATTTGGTCAGTTAGTTCCTGAAAGAATGGTTTAACATGATTATTCATGGTCAGGCAGGGCTAATATAATAAAAATGACAATTTAACCTAAACTAATTCATATATTTAATGCCATCCTAATTAAATTACCAAAAAAAATTTACTTAATTACAAAAAAAAATAATGACAAAATCCATTTGGAAGAACAAAAAGTCAAGAATATTAAGGGAACTAAAAAAATGTAAAAGAAGAATGTGTAACAGTACAAGGCCTTAAATTATATCATAATGCTATACAGAGCAGACATACAATTTATACTAGCAAATAAACATAGCAATTTTTATTTGACAAATGTAGAAATGTATGGTTTGGTGATAAAAATTCATTATTAGAAAAAAATATCTGGAAAAGTGGAAACCAGTACAGCAGAACTTAGGGATAGACCAATATCTTATACCTCTAAGCAAGATGAGGTCAAAAAGTATACATGACCTCACTATAAATAGAGATATAATAAAATTGGAAGAACATGGATCATTTTACCTGTTAGAATTCTGGATAGGAGAACAATTTATGAATGAAGAAGGTATAGAGAGAAAAGTGAGGCATAATATGGATAATTTTGAATATATTAAATTAAAAGGCTTTTGTACAAATTAAACAAGTGTATCCAACATCAGAAATAAAGCAGATAATTGGAGAAAACAGTTATAGACAGTTTATCAGATAAAGATCTCATATCTCAAAAATATAAAGAATTTTATCAAATCTATGAAAATAATGAGTCACTCCTGAATTGATAAGTGGTCAGAGGATATGAATGGGCACTTTTCTGATGAAGAAATAAAAAAAAATTGTAGTCATATGAAAAAAATTCAATAAATCTTTATTGATTAGAGAAATGCAAAATGAAACAACATTGAGATATCATTTTATACCTGGCATATGGATTAAAATGACTGAAGAGGAAAGTAACTACCATTGGAGGGAATGTGAAAAATAGGACACTAATTCTTTGTTGGTGGAATTATGGACTAATTCAATAATTTTGGAGAGAAATCTGTAATTATGCACAAAGAGTTATTAAATGTCCCATACCCTTTGACCCAGTGTAATGTAATGCCAAACAACGGCAACTTCACAAGGTTCAAAGTACCAGCATAGGTGCTCCCCATTTTATTCAGTGAAAAATTAAGAACTGAGAAGATCAAAATATGACATCATTCAAAATACAGAATTTACTAAGTGTGATTAAATAATCACCAAGTACTACCTGATTTAATCAAGTACTACCCCACCCCAGGACATTACATTCATTTAATCAATCACAAAGTCCCTCTTCTAAATACTACTCCACCCCTAGGGTGTACATTCATTTAGTCCATCACAAAGCCCCTGTTCTGAAATGGAGATTAGTTTCCAATCATTAGTAAAGGACATTCATTTGTTCAATCACAGAGCACAAAAAGGTCAAAAGTTTCCCACCCTTGGATCACAACTAAATAGGCCATCTACCCAAGAGTTATAACAAGCTTAAGCACAGCATTTAATACCTAAAGAGAGGTCTTTTATTCATATTGACAGGAGGCAAGTTCTCAGCAATCTTTGTTCCCAGGGAGACAAAGCTTAGCAAGGCCACAAGATACATAGCCAGTGTCTTCATTAATTCATTCTCTATCTGCAGAACAGTCCGAGGACCCCTGAAAACATTAGCAAAACCCTCTTCCAGGATTTCTGTAAACATACATCGAGAAAATCCTTCTTAAGGGCTTCTGAACCAACAGCAAGGTTCCAAACCCTCTGCAACAACAGCACTGTCCTTCATCATTGGACAGTATTCACTCTCTGTCTGCAGAATAGTCCCAGGAGCTCTGAACCAACAGCAAGGTTCCCAATCTTCTGCAACAGAAGGACTGTCTTTCCCCAGTGGACAAATCTGCCAAAAAACATCAAAACAGACAAAGTACCAGCATAACAGCCATGTCTCCTCAGTCCTTGGCAGCTCTGGGTGGCAACTCTCAAAGTCCTGGGCAATTCAAAGTGGCCCTCAGCAATCCTCTCAGTCTCTCTCTGCCTCCAAAGGTGCTGTTTCCAAAAAGTTCTTCTGCTTCTCTCTTGTGTCTCTCCAAATTACGTCACTAGCTCCTCCCAGTCCAGCCCTCTCTTTTCACATCAACAAGTCCATCCCACAAGTGGGATTAATAAGCTCTGGGCTTTAACACCAAAAACCAAAGCAATACAGGGGGATCTTTATATTCCATTACTATTACACCCAGTAATATCACTACTATGCCTATTTCCAAAGATGATTAGGGAAAAATGTAGGGAACCTATATTTTCTAAAATATTTATAGCAACTCTCTTTGTGGTGGCAAAGAATTGGAAATTACAGGGATTCCCATCAATTGAGGAATGATTAAACAATTCGTGGTATATGATTGGTTATGGGATACTACTGAGGTATAAGAAATATTGACCTTAATGACCTTAGAAAAACATAGATAGATTTGTATGAAATAATGAACGGCAAAACCACAGATCCAGGAACAAAACATGTATGACCAGTCTACCAATGCAAGAAAGTTGGAACAGTGCCCACTGTGCCCCAGAAGCAGAGCTCAATTTTTAAAAATGAGCAAAAACAGAAAAGAGCCCTGAATGTAGAAAGCTATTATGGCTACAGGGAAGATAAAAAAAAAAAAAAAACAAACAAACTAGGAGAGGACAACAATGTCAAAATTCCTACATGTGAAAGTTCAAAGGGGAATACAAATTTGTCTCAAGTCTAAAAAGCCTTCTAGGCAGAGCTTAGAAAAGATTTTTTAAAAAATTAAGAAAGAGAGGTAGAAGATAAATTTGGAAGAATTGAGAGGTATACAGGAAAGAATCAATAGCTTAGAAAAGGAAGGACAGAAATTGACTGAAGAACACAACTCCTTAAAAAGTAAGAACTGGAGAAATGGAAAAGTAGGTACAAAGGCTAACTGAAGAAAATAATTCCATAAAAACTAGAATTGGAAAAGTAGAAGAAGAATGTATAATGTCTTTATGAAAACTCAAGAATTAATCAAACAAAATCAAAAGAATGAAAAAATAGAAGACATAAAATGTCTCATTGGAAAAACAACTGATTTGGAACATAGAACAGGAGAGAAAATTCAAGAATTATTGAACTACCTGAAAGGCATGATAAAAAAAAAAAAAGAACCTGGAAAGTTTCTTTCAAGAAACTGTAAAGGAAAACGGCCACAATATCCTAGAATCAGATCTTAAAATAGTCATCAAAAGAATCCACTGATAACCTCCCGAAGGGGATCCCAAAATGAAAACTCCAAGGAATATTGTAGCCAAATTCCAGAATTACCAGGTCAAGGAGAAAATACTGCAAGCAGCCAGAAATGAAATATTTAAAAACTGTTGGACCACAGTCAGAATTAGGCAGTACCTCACAGCTTCAACATTAAAGTATCTGAGGGTTTGGAATATGATACTCTGGAAGGCAAAGGAGCTTGGATTGCCACCACAAATCAATTATACAGCAAAGTTGAATATCATCTTTCAGGGGAAAAGATGGAAGTTCAATGCAATACAGGATTTTCAAACTTTCCTGATGAAAAGACCAAGGCTGAATAGAAAAATCTAATCTCAGAATCTGATATTTAAGACAAGAACAAAAAGGTAAACAAGAAAGAAAAGAAACATTTTATTCAATAAGATTAAACTGTTTGCATCTCGACATGTGAAGATGCTACTTAGAACTCTTGAGAACTGTATCTTTATTACGACATTCAGAAAGGGTATACATATACAGAGGCTGAGGGTATAGGTGGATTTTTATGAGATGACAAAAAAATTAAGAGGTCAAAAGTGTATTGTACTGGGAGAAGAGGAAAGGGGGAGACAGAATGGGGGTAAATTATATCACATGAAGAGATACAAAAGATAAAAGACATATTACAGTAGAAGCGGAAAAGGGGGTGAAATTGAATGTTGAAAATGAAACCTTACTCTAAATGGATTTGACTCAAAGAAGCAATCACATACAGTCTCAGTTAAGTATAAAAGTGTATCTCACCCTATAAGGAAGTAGGAAGGGGAAGGGGAAAAAGGTGGGGATGGATTGAAGTGAGGGCAGATTGAAGGAGGTCAGAAGGTGGTCAGCAGGAAAACACTGGGGAGTAGGGACAGGGTGAAGGGTGAGAGAAACATATAAATGGGAGAAAATAGGATTTAGGGAAATAAAGTTGTTAATCATAATTGTGATTGTAAATGGGATGAAGTCTCCTATAAAAAGAAAATGTATATCAGAATGGATTAAAAACAGAATCCTGCAATATCTTATAAAACACATACACACACAAACACACATTAGAAGCAGTGGGACAAAAAGGGGAGTAAAGGTAAAAGGCTTGAGCAGAATATATTATGCTTCTGGTAAAGTAAAAATAAAGCAGGAGTAGGAGTCCTGATTTCAGACAAAACCAAAACCAAAATAGATCTAATTAAAAGAGATAATGAAGAAAACTATAAATAACTTAAATGGTACCATAGATAATGAAGCAATATCTTTACTGAACATATGTGCATAAAACAATATAGCATCCACATTCTTCAAGAAGTTAAGGGAGTTACAGGAAGAAATGGAAAACAAAACTCAACTAGTAAGGGACCTCAGGGTCCACTTCTTAGAACTAGATAAGTCTAACCAAAAATGAACAATAAAGAAGTTAAGGAGGTGAACAGAATTTTGGAAAAATTAGATATCAATATACCACTGGAGAAAATGTAATGGTGATAGGAAGTAATATATATTTTTCTCAGTGGTATATGTCACCTACACAAAAGTAGACCATGTATTAGGGCATAGAAAGTTCACCATTGAATGCAAAAAGGCAGAAATATTAAATACATCCTTTTCATGTCATGATGCATTAAAATAACATTTAATAATGTGTCATGGAAAGGTAGATTAAAATTTAATTGAAAACTAAATAATCTAATCTTAGAGAATGAGTGGGTCAAACAACAAATCAATACAATCTATAATTTCATCAAAGAGAATGATAATAGTAGGATAACACACCAATATTTATGAGATGTAGCCAAATAAGTGCATAGAGGAAAATTTATATCTCTAAATGCTTAAATGAATAAAATAAAACAAGAGATCATTGAATTAGGCATGCAACTAAAAAGCTAAAAAAAGGAACAAATTAGAAATCCCTAATTAAATACCAAATTAGAAATTATGAAAATTAAAGGACAGATTAATAACATCGAAATTGGCAAGATTATTAAACTAATAAAACTAAAAGCTGTTTGTTTTGAAAACACAAACAAATAATAAAATTGGCAAACCTTTGGTTAATTCAATTAAAAAACAAAAAAAAGAAGAAAACCAAATTACTTGTATCAAAAATAAAATGGGTAAATACACCACCAATAAAGAGGAAATTAGTCATAGTTAGGATCTCTTTTCCACAACTGTATGTCGATAAACCTTGGTGAAATGGAAGAATATTTACAAAAATATGAATTGCCCAAATTAACAAAAGAGAAAAATAAAGTACTTAAATAAGCCCATTTTAGAAAAATAAATTGAATTAAATCAATGACTTCCTCAAGAAATATTCTCCTAAGCAAGATGATTTTTCAAGTGAATTATATTAAACCTTTATGGAAATTTTGATTCCAAAACTATGTAAACTTTTTGAAAAAAGGTGAAGAAAGAGCTATACAAAATTATTTTTCTGACATAAACGTAAGGCTGATACCTAAACCAGAAAGAGCCAAAAGAGCGAAAGAAAATTATAGAGGAATTACCCAAATGATTAGTGATGCAAAAAATTTATTTAATTTCATTTTTCCTAATCTGATAGTATTTTTTCCAATTACATGTAAAGATAGTTTTCAACATTCACTTTTATAAGGTTTTGATTTCCAAATATTTCTCCTTCCCTCCTGAGCACCCCTCTCCCTAAAACAGCAAACAATCTGATATAGGTTAGACATGCACAATCATATTAAATATATTTCCACATTAGTAATGTTGTGAAAGAAGATTCAGAACAAAAGGGAAAAAAAACACAAGATAAAAAGTGAAAATAGTATGTTTCATTCTACATTCACACTCTATAATTCTTTCTTTGAATGCAGATAGTATTTTCCACCATGAGACCTTTAAAATTCTCTTGGATCATTGTATTGCTGAGAAGAACTAAATCTATCATAGTAGATCATTATACAATGTTTCTGTTACATTGTACAGTTTTCTCATATACCACAACTTGTACCATCACCCCCCCCCCCCAAAAAAAAAGGTGTAATGGCAAGCAAATGGGTACTTAGCACCTTGTTTCAGTTATTTAATTATTTAGCCCCTTGTTTCAGTTCAAGTGTCTTTGAACCTTGCCAGTGATTATATTGTCTTTGTTAAGAAACAGAACCTGTGAATACTACAGTGGGAGGGACTTGGCAAAGACAAGAAACAGTAAGGACATAAGAAGTGGGCAGAACAAGGAGGAACTAAAGACCATATAAAAAGCTGAGCACAGCTGGCACTGAGCAGAGCTCAGAAGGGGAAAACTTGAGGTATCTGGCACTCTGTTTGTCTGCATTGCTTTGTGTTTGTGATACTTTGTACAGAAGCCCTGGGACAGTACTAGAAGCCCTAAAAGAGGATTTTCTTCTTGTTTGTTTACAGAAGTCCTGGAAGGGGGTTTCAGAGGTCTTTGGACTATACTGATGATGTGTGTTGAGTTCTTAGATATTGTTTATGAGTCTGTGTTGATTTCATAGGCATATAGTGAATTGATGATGGTGCCAGCAATAAGTATAAATGTTGTTTTGGCTCTGTTAAGCTTTGTCTTCCCAGAAACAGAAACTGAGAGGGACTTGAGGTGGATTGGACACTATGAGCTTCAATATTAAATGGGACCTGGACATGGAACTGGACGAGGAGCTGAAAAAGTAGCTGAGAGCTGCCTGCCTGTGAATCCAGGTGTCAGTTGAAAAGATTCAGACAAGAGCTGGACCCATGGAAGAGGAACCATGGAATTTGAGAGCCAGCCTGGAGCCAAGAAGAAAAGACCTCTCCTTGGATACTTAGTACTGACTGAGAAGATCATGATTTACAGTAGCCTAGGGGTGGGAGAACTTTGTACCTTGTACCCTTTAAGGATGATTGAGTTAAAGATGATTGGAAACTAATCCCCAATCAATAAGAAAGGAGATTTTGACTGAGAGATTAAGACAATGTGGCCTAGGGATGAGAAAACATTAACCTTTGTGCTTTGTATCCCTTAAAGAGTACTGCTTCTTAAGGATGATTGTGCAATAAGACATTATTAGCAGGCTATTATGGGAATGGGAATTTAAGATCTTCCCTACCCCTAGGCCCTTTTATAGGCTTAAGTAACTCTGAGAACCTTCCTTGATTTGAAAATATACTCTTCCCCCAATAGGCTGAATGTGGTCACATGGAGCCTGTGGTGTGAGGCTTGGTTTTCAGGAATGCCCACACCTTGTTTCTGTGTGATTGGGAAGTGAGTCAAGAGGGTTGTGACATTCTCTGAGCCAGGAGAAAGCTATATATACCATGATATGAGGCTTTGCTTTGGGGCTAACTTTGAAAGTGCTGTGTGATTTGACCAGAAAAGACTCTGGGCAGCAGTTGAGCCCACTGGCTTTGAAAAACCCACATGTTGGTGCTTCCCTCTCTGGTAACTGACTAGGTATGGATGTAATAGTCAAACAGCTGGAAGCCTGTCTGCTGAACTGTTTCTCTTTCTGTTTGTAACCTCTGTATTCTCTGAAGTTCATGGTGCTGACCTTTTTTCCCCTGAACTAGGTAAATGACATATGTTTCATTAAAGCAAGATTGTTAACCCATTTTGAGTTGCTTTCCTTTAGAAAAGTAGATCTAAGTACCTGTGTTGGCAGCCATGCTTGGTATGCTGGGGTGCTTGCTGCTACACAGGTCAATTTCAGAAAAATCTAGAAAGACTTAAATGAACTGATGCTAAGTGAAGTGAGCTGAAACACGAGAACATTTGCACACAGTAACAGCAGCATTGTGTGATAACCAAGTTTGATCGATTAAGCTCTTCTCAGCAATGCAATGATCTAAGACAATACCAAAAGACTCATGATGTAAAACACTGTCCACATCCAGAGAAAGAACTATAAAGTCTGAATACAGATTGATGCATGTAATTTCCACTTTTTTTTCCCTCATGTTTTTTTTTTCCCCCCTTTGGTCTGATTCTTCTTTTACAACATGACTAATGTGGAAATATAATTAACATGTCTGTACAGGTATAACCTATAAAGATTGCTATCTTGGAGAGAGACAATGAAAAGAGGGAAAAAGAAAACTTTGGAACTCAAAATCTTATGAAAATGAATGTTGAAAACTATCTTTTTATGTAATTGGAAAAATTACTATTAAGTAGAGAAAGAAGTTTTGGGGCAAGTATTTGGATGATGTCAGATTAGAGGCAGTAACTCAGCTGAATTTCCTTCATATTCTCTTCTAAACAACTGTAATGGTAATGTAAATTTTAAAGATCTTCCCTGCCCCTAGGCTAAAGCACACCTGGAGACTGGGGTGGGAGGCTTGTTTTTCAGTAGATACTTCTTGATTGGCCAGTGGGTCCAGAAGGTTGTTACATTCTCTGAGCCAGGAGAAGGCAATATAAGCCCTGATGAATAGCTTTGTTTTGGGGCTCACTTTGAGAAGTGTTCTGTGATTTGATGAAACTCTGGGCTAACTGTTCTCCAGAGCCCCCCGGCTTGGAAACCCAGATGTTGTTTGGTATGGATGTAATGGTTGGACAGTTTGGAAATCTGTTTACTCGATCTGTTTCTGTCTTGATAATTCTGTCTGTATATTCTGAAGTCCTGGGTGTTGACTTTTTTCCCCTGAACTAGGTCAACGATACATATCTGACTTATTAAAGTAAGCTTGTTAACCCATTTTGAGTTGCTTTCATTTAACAAAGCAGATCCAAGAACCTGTGTTGGCAGACACCCTGGGGATGCTGGGGTGCTTGCCGCTACAACAACTTAAAAATTTCACCTCAAATAAAATTTTGTAATTTCAGAGTCAACAAAAGAACAGGGTGACAGTTTCTTTTGACCGAAGAAAAATTAAGAGGTCTGCAGAAGAGGTCTGTGACAGCTGTTTGGAAATCAGTCTGGAGAGAATAGTTGTGGTAGCAGTAGTGGGCATAACAGGAACAACAGCAGCTTCAGGAGATCTCAGATCAAGTCAATAAGGGAGTTAGACTACTGGTCAGAGAATAATTAAAGGAGACCATGGGTGGTACTGGGTAGAGCTGGCACTGATTGGCAACTCTAATGCCCATATGAAGTTAATGGTTGCAATTCACATAAAAGAGGTGTACAAAAAAAAGTGTTTGAGGTAGCTGGGTGTATCAGCAATGCCATATTCACAATGCCTATGGCAATTACAGATATGCTGATATAATTATCCATCACAAAATACATCAGGCTTGCCATATGGGGGAATAAGCTAGAAAATTTATTAAAATACCAAAAGACTGAGTCCCAAAACCAGAAAGTCAAAGCCATCAGAGTAGTTATGAAATTGGCACAGGTAGATAAAGTAGAAAGCACCCACATTCTCCAGCCTTTAAAACAGAACAGGCTACCTCAGGCAAAGGTCCTCCTCTCCCCACTCACAGAAACCACCCAGGGTCCAGGAAGCGTGCTCCCAGCAGCTCCGGTCCCTGGCAGTCCTCAGCAGGAGTCCTTAGCAGAAATTCTGGCTGACTCAAAAAGGGCTTTGTGCTGCCCCTGCCGCTGCCGCTGCCTCTGCTGCTGCTGCTGCCGTGGCCGCCATTGCTAGCCACCGCAGGAACTCTAGCTTGGCTTCCGCTTCCTCTTGCTCTGCCCCTTCCTGCTAAGTCAGCAAGTCCAATGGGGCATGGAAGATCTTTAAATCCCATAACCCTTACACTGGGGAAATGGGGTTGTAGTAATCAGCAATGCTTAAAAACCTCACTCTTACTGGAAGTGGCCCAAAGAAGAAAGAATAAATACAAATTTATATATGCACACATAAATTTATATTGACATATGTGTAAATATATGTGCATGTATATGTTTGTATGTATGTGTGTGAGTGTGTGTGTGTTTTTCTGTGTGTATACTCCATTTTGTATAAAAATATATCTTACCTAATAGGGAAATAAGAGGGGATATAAATAAGGAAAAGGTGGGAGGGAATGACAAAAGGAAAAGAGAATTAAATGAGCCTGTGCTTAGAATCAAAATAAGTTTTTTTTGAGGAAGGCAGGAGATAGAAAGAGAAAGAGAGACAGACAGACAAAATGAACAAAGAAAGTGCGATAGAGGGCAATACAGAGAGTAATCTTAATTGTGAATGTGAAGTGCATGCAATTTTTGTAATGCACATGTAATATGCATGTAAAACACATATATAATCCGTGTAGAGACATATACTTGCCCTAGTAAGTACACTTATAAAAATTCTTTCATAAAAGAGAAAGAGATCACAGAATGGATTAAAAACCAGAATGCAACAATATGTTGTTTACAAGAGAAAGACTTGAAAAAGAAATGCCCATAAAATTAAAATAATCAGCTGGAACAGAATATCATTTGTTTCTGTGGAAGTAAAAAAAAATCAAACAGGAATAATGATCAAGATCTAAGTTAAAGCAAAACCAAAAAAAGACCTAATTAAAAGAGATAATCTGGCAAAGTACATTTTGCTAAAATTTGCCCTAAACAATGAAGTAATATAAAAACATATTTACAGTAAGTTTCTATGGCAAAGTTCTCGTTACTCTAACATATAGAGAACTGAGTCAAATTTAAGGAAAATTCAAAGCCATTTTTCAATTGATAAATAGTCAAAACTTTGAAGAGGTAGTGTTTTTAGAAGGAGAAATCTTAGTCATGTGGGGAAAAAAATTCTAAATAATTATTGATTAGAGAAATGAAAGTTAAAACAACTCCAAGGTACTAGCTTACTCCTACCAGAAATGGCAAACACTGGAGAGTATGAGAGAAGATAGATACACTAATGAATTGTTGGTGGAATAAAGAACTTTATCATTATGCGAAGAGGGCAGAGTAGTTCAGAAAATTACAAGTTCTCAAGATTTCCCCCAACAAAAAAGGTAAGATAGTACCTTAGGGCAAACTAAGTGGGTGAAAATAGATAACAACAGAGGCACAACAGGGTTCTTCCTAGAATAATTTGAGGAAATCAGAAGAAAAATCCCAGAATGAAGTTTGGTCTCAGTGAAGAGTAAACATTCCAAGGCTAGGGTGAATGTTAAAAACAAGTCATAAGCCCTGGCATAATTGGGTTGGTAGGCCATTTTGGCCCCAGCCACTGGAATTTTTACTCCGAGGATAGTGAGGTGACTTGGGCATCTGAGCCAAGGAAGTTGAGGGAACCTCTGCTGACAAGGAATGCCAGACCCAGATGTGCTGCAGAGAGAGACAGGAATGAGAAGGAACCAGAACACACTAGGTAACTACAGAAGCAGAAGGGGAAGAATGACCCAGGCTGTGGGTGCTTACAGGAGGCTATAAATGTGGCTTTGGTCCCAGGCTAGAGGGGAGAACCAAAGATCTGGGGCAAGAGGCACCATCCCCTATGCCCCAGGGCTAGGTGTAATTAAAAAAATTAGGCTATTACTACAAACAATGCACAGGCAAATGAGGAAGAATCTAACCATAGAAAGTTATGATGAGAAGAGAGAAGATGAGTGTTCATCTTCAGAAGAGGACATTGAAGCAAAGAAACCTTCTTCTACCCCAAAGAATAACGTCAAATGGTCAAAAAGAATTGATAGAAGAACTTAAAAAGAAAAACTTTAAATATCAAATGAGATAGATGGAGGAAAAAGTAAAGGAAAAAAAAGAATAATCCAAGAAAATCAAGGAGATTATGATAAAAACATCAACCAAATAGAACAGGAATTACAGAATCTTATAGAGGTAAATAACAGCTTGAAAATTAGAATTGGGCAAGGCAAAGCAGTTAAGTTATAAGAGACCAAGAAATAATCTTTAAAAAATATGAATGAAAAAAAATAATAGAGAAAGCAAAACATCCTATAAGAAAAGCAACTGTTATAGAGAACAGATCAAGAAGAGAAAACATAAGAATAGTCAGGTTCCCTGAAAGTTATAATAAAAAATATTAATTCAATAATAGAAGAAATAATTAAAGAAACTTGGCCTGAAGCATTAGAACAAGGCAGGGAAAGTAGGAATAGAAAAAAAAATTATCGAACGCCTCTTGAAAGCTATCCAGTGATGAAAACTCATAAGAATATTATAGTCAAATTTCAAAAACCCCAGCTAAGGGAGAAAATATTAAAAACAACAAGAAAACGTCCATTTAAATATGATGGTGCCACAATAAGAGTCACACAAGACCTAGCAGTTGAAACACTAAAGGACTGCAGGTCTTGGAGAATTTTATATCAAAGTGTGAAAGAACTGGGCTTCCAGCTAAAAATTTTACACCCAGCAAAATTAAGCATATTCCTGAATAGAAAAAAATGAACATTTGATCAATTATCAGACTTTCAAAACTTGGGTAAAAAAAATCTTACCTTAATTGAAGATTTGACATACAAGAGGACACAAGAAACGTAAAGTACATACGGAATTACAGACAACTGTTTATATATGTTAGAGTAATAGGTTTGTTCATAAGAAAGATTGGGGTAGACCTGGGTATGCTATGACTTAAAAAAGTAAAACCATTTAATAACAGGTAAAGAGAGTAATTATTTTACCCAAATGAGGTGCAAGAGGAAGAACTGATATAGAGGAATTTGATGGGGCAGGAGGGCTGGTAGTTCTGGCAAGCTACTTTCATTGGGAATGGGTTGAAGAGGGAACAATATGCATATTTCTAGAAGAGTAGATAAATCTAAATTCAGGAGATAAAGAACAGTAAGGGGAGAGGGAGGGCAGACAGGGTAAGGAAATGATCTCAAGATGGGAGGATGAGGGAATAGGTTATAGGGGGGCTACAGAAGGGTGTTAGGTTCATGAGAATAGGAGGATAGAGGATGTATACTTGAAGGGAGTAGACTAATTACAAGGAGGGCAAGGTAGCAGATGGAAATAAAGTAGAGAATTCAGGAGGGATAGGAAACAAGAGATCTGCACAAACATAAAAAAAGCAAAGTTCAGGAGTAGAATTTATTAGGGAAAGTATATGTCTATATATGTATATATAGATACATGCATATGTATATGGAAATGTACATATCTATATTTATATAATAATATATCTGCAACTTCATTGTATCCTGTGAGGGAAGAGGAGGAAGGGTGAAAAAAGAACAAAGCAAAAAGTGCATAGCAGAGAATAAAAGAAAACTTACAAGGAAGCAAAGGACAGCTCTCAAAACAACATGTATTATTTACCATACAGCCTTACTTGAAATGAAAATTGATCATTATATATTGTGAATCCTCTCTTATGTTCTGCTTAGCAGATGACATGCTTTTTTTTCTCTTCTTACTTTGTATTTATGTTCCAACAATTAAGTTTGAGGTTTTTTTTTTTCTTTTCTCTATTCTGTGTTTGTGTTTTGGTATTTATAAAATAAACCAACCAACCAACCAACAAACAAAAAGAAACTTGCATGCCCTTTGACCCAGCAATAGCACTACAAGGTCTGTATTACAAAGAAATCAAAGA
Organism: Petaurus breviceps papuanus; assembly: GCF_028583685.1. Classification (NCBI taxonomy): domain Eukaryota; kingdom Metazoa; phylum Chordata; class Mammalia; order Diprotodontia; family Petauridae; genus Petaurus; species Petaurus breviceps. The sequence continues at coordinate 7,454,212 of NW_027187361.1, read as the reverse complement.
AAAAAGAAAAGTGCATATATGCAGAACAATATTTATAGCTACTTTTTTGTGGTGGAATAGAATTAGAAATTGAGGAGATGCTCATCAGTAGGGGAACATTTAAACATGTTTTGGCATAGGATTATGACAGATTATTATTGTACTTTAAGAAATGATGAGGAGGGTGATTGTAGAGGGAAAAGCATCCTAAGACTTATATGAAATAATACAAAGTGAAATTAAAATTGGGGAATTATTTTTTTTGTCATATTAGCCAATATAATTGGTGTGAGGTGGCATTTCAGAGTGATTTTAATTTTTGTTTCTCTAATCAAAATTGATTTAAATCATTGTTCATATCTTTAATGTATCTTTGAATTTTTCATCTGAAAAACTACCTGTTCATATCCATTGATCATTTTTCAATTAGGGTGTGACTTTTATTCTCATAAACTTGACTCAGTTCTCTATATATTTGAGAAATGAGGCCTTTATCAGAGAAACTTGCAGTAAAAATCATTTTCCAAATTTCTGCTTTCCTTTTAATCTTGGTTGCTGTGGTTTTGTTTGTGAAACCGCTTTTTAATTAAATATAATCAAAATTATTCATTCTACATTTCATAATGCTCTCTATCTCTTGTTTGGCTAAAATTTCTTCCTTTCCCCATAGATCTATGAGGTAGACTATTCTTTACTCTTCTAATCTGAACACTTTATTGTCTATGGTACATTTTAGCAAGATTCAGTTTCCTTCTTTATCCATTTTAATTAGGTCTATTTTACTTTTACTTTGTCTAAGATCAGGGTCGGTACCCCTGCTTTATTTTTCCCTTCAGCTGAAGCATAATAGATTCTGTTTCAGTCACTTACCTTTACTCTGTGTGTGTCTGTCTGCTTCAAATATGTTTTTTACCAAGAATACTGGAAAATCCTCTATTACATTGAATGACTGTATTTTCCCCTGAAGCATTGCTGGGTAGATGATTTTTGGTTTTAATCCTAATTTCTTTGACCTCCAGAATATGATATTCCAATTCCTTTGTACCCTCAATGTAGAAGTTGCTAGATCTTGTGTTATACTGAATGTGTTTCCACGATACTCAAATTGTTTCTTCCAGATAGTTTGTAATATTTTCTCCTTGAACTAAGAATTCAGGAATTTGGCTATTTTGGTGATCTTTTTGAAAGGGTGTTCGGTGAAATCTTTCCATTTTTATTTTGTTTCCACTAGTTCTAGAATATCAAGGCAATTTTCCTTGAGAATTTCTTAAAGGATAATTTCTAGGGCTTTTTTTTTTTTAATAGTGGCTTTCAGGTAGTCCAATAATTTTAAAATTATCTCTACTGGATCTATTTTCAATGTCAGTGGTTTTTACCATTACCTTCTATTTTTTTTTCATTTGTTTGGATCCTTTTTATAATACCTTGATTTCTCCTCAAGTCATTAGCTTCCATTTGCTCCAATCTAATTTTGAAGAAAGTATTCTCTTCAGTGATTTTTTGAAATTCCTTTTTCCATCTGGGAAATTTGTCTTTTTAAGGCATTCTTCTCCTCACTGGCTTTTTGAGCCTCTTTCATCATTTGAGTTAGCCTATTTTTTAAGGTGTTATTTTCTTCAGTGTATTTTTGGGTCTCCTTTAGCAGGCTGCTGACTTGTTTTCATGATTTTCTTGCATCACTCTCATTTCTTTTCCCAAGTTTTCCTCTATTTCTCTTACTTCATTTTCAAATTCCTTCTCAAGCTCCTCAATGGCCAGTATCCAGTTCATATTCCTCTTGGAAGCTTTTGATGCAGGAGTTCTCACTTCACTGTCTTCCTCAAGCTCCAACCCTTGATCCTTTTTGTTCCCAAAAGAGGATTCTATGGTCTTTTTTCTGCTTCCTCTTTTTGCTCATCTTGCCAGCCAATTATTTGACTTTTCAGCTCTTTGCCATGGTAGCTCTTCTTCCAGAACGGAGAGATCTATGTCCCAAATCACTGGTGTTTTTACAGATTCCAGAGCTATTGGCGGGTGCTCTCTCTACAGCCCCCTCAAACTCTGGCTCACTAGCCACACACCCCAGGACCATCACCCAAGACTGTGATCTAGATACAAGCAGGTTAAAGTAAGAGAGATTACTCCTGCATGGTTGCTTGGTCCCCCTGCAATCTGCAAGCCAGCAGCTCCTGAGGCAGCCACATGGCACAGCATATTTTTTCATATACTTATAGATAACTTTAATTGCTTCCTCTGAAAACTGCTTGTTCATATCCTTTGACCATTTATTAATTTGGGAATGCCTTGTAACCTCATAAATTTGACTCAGTTCTCTGCATATTTTAGAAATGAGTTCTTTATCAGAAATACTGGTTATAAAAATTCTTTCCCAATTTCCCACTTCCCTCCTAATTTTAGTTACATTGGCTTTATTTGTATAAAAACTTTGCAGTTTACTCTAATCAAAGTTATTGATTTTACATTCTGTAATGCTCTTTATCTCTTGGTTTGGACATAAATTCTTCCCTACACCATAAATCTGATGGGTAATCTATTCCATGCTCTCTCAGATTGCTTACAATTTTTATGTATAGATCATGCACTCATGCATACTTTATTTTGGTATATCGTGTAAGATATTGGTCTATGCCCAGTCTCTACCATACTATTTTTCCAGTGTCTCCAGGAGTTTTTGTTTCTTTTCATTAATCCCCTTGATATGCTGGAACTTTTGTTTATCTAGATAAACTTTGCTTCTATTTTTTTCTAGCTCTATAAAATAATTTTTGGTAGACTTATTGGTATGAAACTAATTAGATAAATTAATTTTGGGGAAAAAGTCATTTTTATTATGTTAGCTCAACCTAGCCACAAGAAACTGTTTTTTCCAATTATTTAGATTTGACTTTATTTATGTGAAAAGTGTTTTGTAATTTTGTTTACATAATTTTGGGTATGTTTTGGCAGGTAGATTCCCAAATATTTTATAATGTCGACAGTAAATTTAAATGGAAGTTATCTTTCTATTTCTTGCTATTGGAATTTGTTAGAAATGTATAGAAATGCCAAGGATTTATGTGTGTCTATTTTACATCCCGAAACTTGCTAAATGTATTTATTATCTCAAGTAGCTTTTTACTTGATTCTCTAGGATAATCTATATCATCATATCATCTGCATAGAATGATAGCTTAGGCTCTTCTTTACCTAATCTAATTTCTTGAATTTCTTTTTCTTCTCTTATTGATAAAGCTAACATTTCTAGTATCAAATTGAATAAGAGAGGTGATATTGGGTATCCTTGTTTCACCCTCTGATCTTATTGGAAATGCTTCTAGCTTATCGCCATTACATATAATACTTGCTGATGGTTTTAGATAGATGCTGCCTATTATTTTAAGGAAGACTCCAATTATTCCTACACTTTCTAGAGTTTTTAATAGGAATGAATGTTGGATTTTGTCAAAAGTCTTTTCTGCATCTATGGAGATAATCATGTAATTTCTGCTAGTTTTATTGTTGATATGATCAAGTTTACGAATAGTTTTCCTAATTCTGATCCATCCTTGCATTCCTGGAATAAATCCTACATAATCAAAATGTGTTACTCTTTTGATAAATTGCTATAGTCTTTTTTGTTATTATTTTATTAATTTTTTTGTATCTATATTCATGAGGTCAATTGATCTATAATTTTCTTTCTCTGTTTTGTCTCTTCCCAATTTAGGTATCAGTAAAATGTTTTTGTCAAAAAAATAATTTTTATAAAAATAAATTTCTTGTCATAAAAATAAACTTCTGTAGTTGTTTCAAATAGTTTATAAAATATTGGATTCAATTGTTCTTTAAATGTTCGACAGAATTTTCTTGTAAATCGACACCAGGAGATTTTTTACCCCCCTAGGGAGCTTATTGATGGCTTTTTCAATTTGTTTTTTCTGAGACGGCATAATTTAAGTATTTTACTTCCTATCCATTTCATCTAGGCAACTTATATTTTTGTAAATGTTCATCCATTTCACTAAGATTGTCAAAATTATGGGCAAATAATTGGGCAAAATAATTCTTAATTATGTTTTTAATTTCCTCTTCATTAGATGTAAATTCACACTTTTCATTTTTGATGATGGTAATTTGGTCTTCTTCATTTTTTTAAATCATATTGACTAAAGTTCTATCAATTTTATTGTTTTTTTTCATAAAACCAACTCCTACTTTCATTTATTATTTCAATAGTTTTCTTAATTTCACTTTTCTTAATTTCTCCTTTGGTTTTCTGTATTTCTAATTTAGTATTTAACTGGAGATTTACAATTTGTTCTTTTTCTAGCTTTTTCAGTTTCTTGCCCAACTTATTGATTTCAATTTTCTCTATTTTATTCATGTATGAATTCATTTATATATGATATAAAATTTCCCCTAAGAACTGCTTTTGCTGCGTTACACAAGTTTTGGTATGTTGTCTCATTATTGTCACTCTCTTGAATGAAGTTACTGATTTTTTCTATGATTTCTAATTTGACCCACTCATTCTTTAGGATTAAATTATTTCATTTCCAATAGTTTTTAGTCTACCTTTCCATGGCTCTTTATTACATATAATGTTTACTGCATCATGATCTGAAAAGGATGCATTTAATATTTCTGACTTTTTGAACAGGATTGTGAGATTTTTACGTCTCAATATGTAGTCAGTTTTTGTGTATGTGCCATGTAACTCTGAGAAGAAGATATATTCCATTTTAACCCCATTCAGTTTTCTCAAGGGGTCTATCATATCTGCCTTCTCTAAAATTCTATTGACCTTATTTTCTTTCTTGTTTGAGGTTACATTTTTTCAAGTTCAGAGAGGGGGAGATTGAAATCTTCCACTAATAGAGTGTTGCTATCTATTTCTTCCTCTAACTCCCTTAACTTCCCCTCTAAGAATCTGGATGCTATACCTATTGGTGCATATATATTCAGTAATGATATTGCTTCATTTTCAATGGTGTCTTTTAACAGGATGTAGTTAATAAATTTTAGAAGGAAAGAAAAGTTTTGTGCTATAACAACAAAAGAGAAAGTACTGAAGGAAGAAAGGAAACATTGAAATAATTTTCGATAAGGTTAATGAAAAATTAGCATCTCCCATTTGATGAGGAGAGAACTCCCCTAGATTCCAGAAGAAAAAAAAAACCTGAAGTCCTTCATCATTATAATACTCTTTTGGCCAAACTTTGATCTCTGTCAAATTTCTTATCCACTTTATCTTTCTGATCAATTGCTCAGTATGGATAATTATGTGAGGTATATAAGTAAAAAGCACAGTCAAGTCTAAAATCTGAGCTAAACTGGATATTTTTCATTAACCTTTAGGGATTTATTTCAATGCTTCCTACATTTCTTTAGTACTTTTCTTTTATTATTCCATTGCTGTCTTAAAAACAATTTCTGTGTTTGAGTGTGTGTGTGTGTGTATTTTTGTTGTTGTTGTTGTTGTTTAATGCTAGTCATGATGACTACCTTCTCACTCCATTCTTGATGAAAATATTTATTATATAAATTCCCCTGTAGAGTTTATAAGTATTTGACCAATTTCTTTTCTTAATCCTAAACATATTTCTAAAATATTTTAACTTCTTCTCTGTTCAATTTTGCGTAAAATCACACTGTGATTTTGGTGCATTGTTTTGATTGTGATTTTTAAAAAAAATTTTCATTGAATTTTTCTTTTTCTTAATTTCTATTTTTATTTATTTTTAGTTTTCAACATTAATTTCTACAAGATTTTCAGTTATACAGTTTCTTCCCATCTTTCCCCTAACTCCACCCCAAGACAGTAAGCCTAATGAAAACCCCTTACCCCAATCTGTTATCTGTTATATCCTCCCACATCCCCTCCTCAATTTTCTAGTAGGGCGAGATGGATATCTCTACCCCAGTGCCTGTATACCTTATTTCCCAGTTGCATGTAAAAAAAGATTTTTTAACATTTGTTTTTAAAGCTTTGATTTCCAGATTCTTTCCCTTCTTCCCTCCTCACCCACACCCACTGGGAAGACTAGAAATTCGATATAGGTTGTACATGTGTAGTTATGTAAAATATCTATGCTTACTTACATTGTGAAAGACTAACTATATTTCCTGTAAGGAGCCAAAACATCTGATCCAGGATCCAGGTAGTTCTTTGAGGCCAGGTCCTTGTTTTCCTAGTGATGAAGTCCCATGACAGAAGTTGCCTGATTGCCTGAGATCCAGGACTCTGATGTGTTCTGAGATTTTAGCCAAAAGGTGTTAGCTCACTACAAGATTATTAATACATTTAGACACTATACATCTAGTATGGGAATATCAAGAACATGATAGTCTTCAAAGTCTGCCTGACTTCATATACCTAACATCAAGGAACTGAACAAAGTGGTAATGGAAAATATAATGACTGATAATTAACTTTTCGTCTCTTTGTTCTATAAAAATCTTGTTGAGAATATCAATAAACAGAGTTCTATCCTGAACTACCCGCCTGGCCCCTTTCATCTCACATCTCCACTCACACTTGATTCTGGCACCAAGTGGCCCCTGCCAATTTCCCTCCATCCTATCAAGCCCACCACTTATTCTATTTTTCTACTTTGACCCAGTCCCTTTTAAAAAGTGTGCTTCTAACTACCCTCTCCCCCAATCTGCCCTCCTTTCTATCATCCTCACTCTTATCCCCTTACCCCCTACTTTACTGTAAGGCAAGATACCAAAATGAGTGTGTATATTATTCCCTCCTTAAGCAAAATTCAGTGAGAATAAGGTTGAACCATTCCCTTTCACCTTCCTGCTCTTCCCCTCCTTTATAACAGTTTTCTCTTGCCTCTTTTATGAGATAATTTACCCTATTCTATCTCTCCCTTTCTTCTCCCAATATATTCCTCTCTCATCTCTTAATTCTATTTTTTAAATCTCATCCCTTCATATTGAACTTATCCTGTGTCCTCTGTCTATGCACACACTCACATATGTATTTATACATGCATACAACCTCCTATATAAATACATATGTTTGTTTATATATGTATATATGTGTGTATATATATATATATATATATATATACAATATGTGTGTATGTATATATATACAAATATATTCCCTTCAACTATCCTCATACTGAGAAAAAAGTCTCATGAGTTACAATTGTTGTTTTTCCATGTAGGAATGTAAATAGTTCAACTTTAATTAGTTCCTTAGGATGGTTTTTTTTTTTTTGTATTTGTATCCTTTTTTTGTATCTTGCTTCTTGTATTTAAAAGTCAAATTTTCTCTTCAGCTCTAGTTTTTCCATCAAGAATGCTTGAAGTTTCCTATTTTATTTAATGACCATATTATTTTTTCCTGAAGCATTATTCTTAGTTTTGCTGGGTAGGTGATTCTTGGTTTTAATCTTGGTCCTTTGACCTCCAGAATATCAAATTCCAAGCCCTTTGATCCCTTAATGTAGAAGATAGTAGATGTTGTGTAATTCTGATTGTGTTTCCACAATATTCAAATTGTTTCTTTCTGAAAGCTTGTAATATTTTCTCCTTGACCTGGGAAAATTGGAATTTGGATATGGTATTCGTAGGAGTTTTGTTTTGGGGATCTTTTTGAAGGGGCAATTGGTGAATTCTTTCCATTTCTATTTTGCCCTCTGGTTCTAGCAGACTGGGGCAATTTTCCTTGAGAATTTCTTGAAAGATGATTTCTACAATCTTTTTTTTTTGATCATGATTTTCAGGTAGCCCAATAATTTTTAAATTATCTCTCCCGGATCTATTTACTAGGTCAGTACTTTTTCAAATGAGATATTTCACATTGCCTTATTTGTTTTTTCATTTGTCTGGATCCATTTTATATTATCTTGATTTCTCATGAAGTCATTAGCTTCCATTTGCTCCAATGTAATTTTGAAGGTATTATTCTCTTTAGTGAGTTTTTAAAATTCCTTTTCCATCTAGCAAATTTGACTTTTTAAGGCATTCTTCTTCTCTTTGACTTTTTGGGCCTCTTTTGTCATTTGAATTAGTCTAATTTTTAAGGTGTTATTTTCTTCAGTCAGGCTGGTGACTAATTTTTCATTATTTTCTTGTATCACTCTCATTTATCTTCCCAATTTTTCCATCCACTTCTTTTACTTGATTTTCAAAATCTATCTTGAGCTCCTCCATGGCCTGTAACTAATTCATATTTTTCTTGGAAGTTTTTGATGCAGGATTTTTGACTTTGTTTTCTTCTTCTGGTTCCATATTTTGATCCTCTTTGTCTCCCCAAAAAGATTGTATGATCTGATTGTACTTCCTCTGTTTGCTCATCTTGCCAGACAATTACTTGACTTTTGAGTTCTTTGCCATGGTAGAGCTCTAGACTGGAGAGAGCTGTGTCCCAGACTGTTAGGGTTTTTGCACATGTCGTCTGTTGTTGTCAGAGCCATGAGGAAGGAGCCTTCTCTACAGCCACCACAATCTCTGGTATACTAGTGTTCCTCACCAGGACCACTCCCCAAGAATGTGACCTAGATCAAAACAGGTCAAAGCAAGAACAGTTACCCTCTCAATGGTCACTTGTTTCCCCAAAGTTCTGCAGTCCAGGGACTCTGGAGGCAGCCACTCAACAGCAGTTGCAGCTGCTGCATCTCTGCCACCTCCCACCCCAGTGGCAGGGGCAAGACCTCACTCTTCTCTCACCTGGATCAACAGGGTTCCCAATCTACCTTTTACTTTCTTTTTGGTTTTTATGGGTTGAGAAGTCTGGAAACTGCCATGGCTGTTGGTGCTTCATTCTCCTGAAGTTTGCTCTTGCTTGTCCATTCCAGCCTGCCTCATGTCTGGCTGTGCTCAGCTCCCATACTGTTGTGATAGATCTTTCCTGCCAGTGTGTCTGGCTGCCTTCAGTGGGAGATTTGATTCTCTCTGTCACTTTGTGGGTTCTGTAGCTCTAAAATTTGTTTACATTCATATTTTACAGCTATTGGAAGAGGTTGGAATGAGACTTCAAGCAAGTTCCTGCTTTTACTCCACCATTTTGGTTAAACTCATCATTGAAGTTTTCTAATGTTAGCCTCTTTTATGTATTCTGATTGCAGAAGCTTCAATTATTCTCATGGTGCTCTATTTTCTTAGGCTCATCACAAGTACTACTAAGTGAGATGAGCTAGTATCTCATGAATACACACATACACACACACACACACACACACACACACACACACACTTGGTGCACATATTGAAACAAAATGCCCTAAATCTATTTTTGTCTCTCTCATAAGAATCTATTATGCTTTTCTTCTTTCTATCAAGTCTCTAAACTCTCTTTAGAGGAGTATTTCATTTTATCATCATTTCTGTATATTGTCTGTTTTAAGTTACACTGTGAATTATAATACTGGTATGGTTTTATTCTATGAGAAACATAACTATTTTCTCACTGGTCATAAGACAAGTTACAAGATTGGAGATTTATCGTTTTGATTAAGCTTTTTAAAGCTTAAAAATCTGGGGTTATTAGAATATTTTGTGCCAATTTCTCTGTTCTGCTGCCATAAGTATTGGAACAGAAATGAGTCACCAGAAAGGACCATTTTGTCTTTTTCTTTGTTTTGTAGGTTGACGTGGACAAAAAAGTTAAAGCCTAAGTGGCTGGTAAATTAATGATAAGCCTCTCTTATTTGTTTAACCTACCCCTCTGAAAGCTAACAAACTGCAGTGGAACTGTATTCAAAATACAGCTACTTTCATAAAATATTTAGGAGCTTGCTATGCACTGACATATCCTTCAAGAACCCAGGATCATATTTTTTTTTTCTATAAAGAAGTATTGGAGTAGGATTTTTTGTGTAGGATAATTACATACATTTTTTTATCTGATCCTCGTGATGAAAATATAATATTGTAAAGTTTTAAAATATCTTGGCATTATAATATATTTTAAACAAGAGGTGTCAAACTTGCTGGTCACAAAATTCCTGAGGACAGCTCAAAACAGAATAAAATATGACTGGGAAATATTTAGCAAAATAATTTCAAGCACAATATATATATAATATTAATTCGTGACACCCGCAGTTAATGTGGGGCAAAGGGACCCATTTCTGTATGAGTATAACACTGCTTTCAACAAAGCCTGGAAGTAATTCAGTTCATATTCATTTGCCTTCCACATACTTTTCCAATTTTCCTTCATTTTGCTTCCTTTCAGAGCCAAACTGACCGATTGGAAGCTCTGCAAACAGGATTTCATTTGTGACATTTCTTCCTTCATACAGTCTTGCCTGTGATTACAATGAACACACTCTCCTCATCTTTGCCTTTTAAAATGTTTACCTCTAGGGAGCAGACCTGAGATGGCAGAGTAGAAACAGGACCTCTGCACGGCTCCTGCTCCCGCCTTCTTGTGATAGTAATGGAATTTAAAGATCTCCCTGTATTGGCTTGGTTTTTGGTTTGATTGTGTTAAAACCCAGAGCTTGTGAATCCCACTTGTGGGATGGACTGGTTGACGTGAAAAGAGAGGGCTGAACTGGGAGGAGCTGGTGATGTAAATTTAGAAAGACCCAAGAAAAGAGAGAGGCAGAAGAACTTTTTGGAAGCAGCATCTTGAAGACAGAGAGAGACTGAGAGTTTTGCTGAAGGCCACATTGAATTGCCCAGGACTTTTGAGAGCTGCCACCCAGAGCTGCCAAGGACTGAGGAGACATGGCTGTTTTGCTGGTACTTTGTCTGTCTGTTTTGATGTTGTTTTTGCCAGATTTGTGCACTGGTGGAAGACAGTTCTGTTGTTGAAGAAGTGTTGGAACCGAGCTGTTGGTTTAGAGCTGCTGAGACTGTTCTGCAGACAGAGTGTGAATACTGTCCACTGGTGAAGGACAGCACTGTTGTTGCAGAGGTTTTGGAACCTTCCTGTTGGTTCAGAAGCCATGAAGAAGGATTTTCTTGTTGTATGTTTACAGAAATCCTGGGAAAGGGTTTTGCTAATGTTTTCAGGGGTGCTAGGACTGTTCTGCAGACAGAGAATGAATTAATGAAGACACTGGCCATGTATCTTGTGCCCTTGCTAAGCATTGTCTCCCCAGGAATAAAGATTGCTGAGAATTTGACTCATGTCAAGATGAAGAACAGACCTCCATTTGGGTATTAAGTGCTGTGCTTAAGCTTGTTGTAACTCTGGGGTAGATTCAATTGTGATCCAAGGGTGGGGAACTTTTGACCTTTTTGTGCTCTGTGATTGAACAAATTAATGTACTTTACTTATGATTGGAAACTAATCTCCAGTTGAGAAGAGGGGCTTTGTGGTGGATTAAATCAATGTAATGTCCAGGGGTGGGGTAGGACTTGATTGAATTACTTAGTAAATGCTGTATTTTGAATGATGTCATATTTTGATCTTCTCTGCTCTTAATTTTTCACTGAATAAAATGGAGAGCTCCTATGCTGGTATTTTGAACCTTGGGAAGGTGCCTTTGTTGGTTTTACACTCCTCCAATTCATGTAAAAATGACACTAAACAAACTTTGGAGCTATTGAACCCACACAATGACAGAGAGAAGATAACTTCCCACTGAAGACAGTCTGGCAAGCCTGCAGGAAGGGGCCATCACAGCACTCTGGGAGCTGAGCCCAGCCCCACACAAGTCTGAGCCAGAGATTTTAGCCTCAGGGAGGCCACAACCAGACACCAGATGAAGGGACTTCAGATTACCAGAAGCTATGGAGGTTTACAGAACTATCAAACCATAGATGCTATGGAAAAAGTGAGAGGTCAGTGCAGAGTGGACTTTGGGAACTGGAAATCCAGGAGTGCGATCTGGCCTTTGCCCCCTGGAGGCAGAAATAGCTGAGGCACAGAGGCTGTGCAGCTGCTGCTGTGTGGCTGCTTCAGAGCTCCTGGCCAGCAGATTACAGGGGGACCAATCAACCAGTCTGAGGGGTAATTGCTCTTGCTTTAACCTGCTTGAATCTGGATCACTTTCTAGGGTGGAATGACTGGGGTGTGTGACCAGTTTGCAGAGTGTGTGGAGCCTTCTGAGAGGGTAGCCAACCAAAATCTTCAGAAGCTGAGAAAAACCACAGAAATTTGAGACAATGCTCCCCTCTCGCATAGCAGAGTTCTACTGTGGCAAAAAGCTTAAAAGTCAACTAATTGAGTGGCAACATGATAAAGCAAAGGAAGCAAAGCAAGCACACACATCTGACTTTACACTCCTATTTTGGGGACAAAAAGGATCAAAGCATTGAACAGGAGGAAGATAATGAAGTCAGAACTAGTACAACAAAAGCTACCAAGAAAAAAATGAGATGGTTACAGACCATAGAGAAGCTTAAGAAGGATTTTGAAAACCAATAAGAGAAGTAGAGGAAAAATTGGGAAGAGAAATGAGAATAACACAAGAAAATTATGAAATGAGAGTCAACAACCTGACTGAAGAAGATAACACCTTAAAAAAATAGACTAACTCAAATGGCAAAAGAGGTTCAAAAAGCCAATGAGCAGAAGAATGCCTTAAAAATTCAAATTTGACAGATGGAAAAATAATCTAAAAACCTCATAGGAGAGAATCATTCCTTCAGAATTAGATTGGAGCAAATGCAAGCTAGTGACTTTAAGAGAAATAAAGATAGTATTAAACAGATCCAAACAAATGAAAAAAAAAATAGAAGGCAATGTGAAAATATCTCATTGGGATAACCATTGGCATGTAAAATAGATCCAGGAGAGATAAATGAAAAATTTATGGACTACCTGAAAGCAGTGATCAAAAAAAGAACCTAGAAATCATCCTTCAAGAAATTCTCAAGGAAATTTGCCCAGATGTTTTAGAACCAGAGGGCAAAAGTAGAGGTTGAAAGAATCTACTGATCACATCTTGAAGGAGATACGAAAAAGAAACTCCTAGGAATATTATACCAGGTTCCACAGTTCCCAGATAAAGGAGAAAACATTAGAAGCAGACAGGAAGAAACAATTTCAATATTGTGTAATCACAATCAGGATAACACATGATCTAAGAGCTTCCATATTGAGGGATCCAAGAGCTTGGAATATGATATTCCGGAGGTCAATGGGCTGGAATGAAAACCAAGTATCACTTATCCAGCAAAACTGATCATAATGTTTCAAGAGAAAATATGGTCATTCAATGGAATAGAAGACTTTCAAGGATTCATGATGAAAAAAACAGAGTTAATAGAAAATTTGACATTCAGATAAAGAAGCAAGAGAAGCATGAGAAGGTAAACAGGGAAAAGAAATCATAAGGAACTTATCAAAGTTGAACTATTTACATTCCTACATGGAAAACAATAATTGTAACTTATGAAAATTTTCTTAGTATGAAAATAGTTGAAGGGAATATAAATGCATATACACACATACATATATAGGAGGTTATATGGGCTTATGAATATATATGTGTGTGTGTCTATATGTGTACGGGTATACATAGACAGAGAGCACAGGACCAATTGAATAGGAAGTATGATACTCAAAAGGTGAAATTAAGAGATGAGAGGGGAATATGAGAGGAGATGGGGAGAGATAGAATGGGGTAAATTATCTCATATAGGAGAGGCAAAGGAAAAGTATTACAATGGAGGGGAAGAACAGGAAGGCAAAAGGGAATGAAATACACACTAAAAAAGTATCTCACTCTACAGGAGAATAGGGGGAAAGGAGATGAGAGGGGGGATGATGAAAGGGAAGGCAGGCTGGTGGGGGGGAGGTAAGTTAAAAGCACCAACTTTTCAAAAGGGACAGTATCAAAGTAGAGAATAGAACAAGTGGGGGTGGGATAGGATGGAGGGAAACATAGTCTTTCACAGTATACCACTATGAAAATGTTTTGATTTGTTACACATGTACAACCTACATTGAATTACTTATCTTTCCGGTAAGGATGGGTGATGAGGGAGGAAGGGAAACAATCTGGAATCCAAAGTTTTAAAATAAAATGTTTAATAT
>NW_027187361.1:7427060-7440194 GCF_028583685.1 Petaurus breviceps papuanus | reverse complement strand
ATATATATATATATATATATATATATATATATATAGTGTTATTATTTTATATCCAACTGGGGAAATAAGATATACAGGCACTGGGGCATAGAGATCCACTGTGTCCTACAGGCAAGTCAGAGGGGGAGTGTGGTAAGATATAGAAGAGAGCAGATTGGGGGAGGGCATATTCAGTGGGATTGCTCTTTTGGGGTTGTGGGTAGGGAAAAATGAGGAGAAAATTTGTAACTCAAAATCTTGTGGGAATCAATGATGTAAACTAAAAATAAACACAACATTTAAATAAAAAAAATAAAAATAAATTTTTGCCTCTATTTAAGGGTCAGGTGCAGTTACCTTGTTGAAACATTTTGATTTCCCCAAGTGTCAAGTTCCTCTCTCCTTTCAAATGATCATTTTTCAGCTTGTTTTGTTTCATCTGCATGCATATTTTACATATTCAAAAAGATTCATTCCCTCCCTTCGGGGCAAAGACAATTTCCCAGGAGCTCAGAAAGTGACTAGTACATAATAAATGCTTATAATACTTGTTGAGGGGTGGCCAGGTAGCACAGCGAGTAAGAGCACTGGCTCCAGTGTCGGAATGACCTAGAGATCGATTCCCGGGCTCAGACACTTAGCATCCACCCAGAAACACCTGCCCATGTAACCTTGATCAAGTTACTTAACCCCAATTGCTTAGAGGTGGCCAGGTGGCTCAGCAAGTAAGAGCACCAGCTCCAGTGTCGGGATGACCTGGAGATCGAATCCCAGGCTCAGATACTCAGCACCACACCCAGAAATAACTGGCTGTGTAACCTTGAGCAAGTTACTTATCCCTGATTGCTTAAAAAAATAAAATAAAATACTTGTTGAATTGAACAGAATGATACTCTGGCAATATATGTATCTGAATGAATCATATTCACCTTTAAAGATCAAACTATTGAATTGACAAATGTTTATTTTATGCAAATAAAGTCAATGAAATTATCAACTTAAAAATACAGCTAGTGTAGGGGATCAAGAAAAAATGCTCATATATACATATACATACAAATGTGTGTGCATATATACATATATAGGTGTGTATACACAAAATTTATGGTTTTGTTTATATATGTGGGTATGTATATGTGTGTGTGGATAAATCGGTAGATATTTGTTCAGTCATGTCCAATTTTTTATGACCCCACTTGGTACTTTCTTGGCAAAGATAATGGACTATTTTGCCATTTCCTCCTTTAGCTTATTTGACAGGTGAGAAAACTTAGGTAAACAGTTAGTAAACTTCTGAAGCCAGATTTGAACTCAGGAAAGAAGTCTTTTTGGCTCCAAGCCTGCCACTCTAACCACTGTGCAACTTTGCTGTCCATATCTCTATATTTTTATGTGAATACATAGATACACATATATGTACACACATAATACCGTGTGTGCACATTTGGTCAGATGCATATATATGTATATTTTCTATATGTACATATATAATATACACACATATATATATATATATACATGTATACACATACAAATTACAGCTTACTTATGTAAGCAGATGCAAGGGGAAATTCTGCTTTTCTATATGAAAGGCAATATTGGAATCTAACTGTTTAGATACCTCTTAAAATTTAAACGTAACCCAACCTCTTTTTCCAACCATATCTCTCATCCCATTCTACCCAGTATAAACTCCATATTTTTAAAAATTAAATTTCATTGACATCTTTTATTTTTAGAAGTTTTAATTTACAATTATTTTCCACTGTATCTCTTTTCCTCTCCCCTCACAGAGGACTATAAAAATAATGTTTAAAGAAACTAAGAGGAAAATGGAGGAAAATATCACCAAAACGAATCAAGTAACTCAAAAAACTTACACCTGTACTGACTATATTTTACTCTCCCATCTCAAAACATTTGTTCTTGAGGTTATCACCCCAAATGATTATCCTCCTTCCCAACTAGTGAAATCTAAATTAATTTCTCAAAAAAAAATGAGTCTTGTGAAAATGGATACCTTAATTTGTTTGATCTCTCAATTACCAGGCAACTGAGAAGAGTTGTATGAGGACTGTCTGTATTAGGTAAAAATACATATAATCTTTTGTGGTGATAGATAGTAAATTCACCTGGATGTGCATAAAATCAACAGTTCTGAGACCAATTAAACTCATTCCAGCCCTGGGCCATTTGATAGTTCATGGACCTTCAAGATACCTCCTTATCTTCAGAGTCTACTGTAACTATTGGTTATGAGGCTCTCAGGCACATCCTGTTTTATGCTTTTTGGAGACATGTTCCTATCTTATTGTTTGTGTTTAATTGTTAAACTCTCAGACTGATTAAAGGTATTCAGATCTGACCGCTGGAATTCCTAATTCTTCATCTTGGATCTGTCCCTTCCTTTGGAGGATTCCCACATTTCTCCCCAAATACCCTGTCTTCCTTTATTTAAAAAGCATAAATATATCACTCTTTCCAACTGGGCTTTGAACAGTGAATCTGTGTTCTCACCTGTTCCAGCTTGCAAGTTTCTCCTTCTCAGGCAACAAATGCATTTATAATCTCTGTAAACTGTGATCAGACTCTGGTTCATTCCAGGTTTCCAGGTTTCCCTTTTTGGACCTGTGTTTTCTTCCATTTAACAGTTCACAGAGATTTTTCTTTAACAATTGTTATCTCCTTGATAAAGTCCTCATTGAGCACTTCAGCCTATGTGAGGACTCCCACAATACTCATCTTCTATACTGATCATTTAGCATTTATCATACCTTAATTTATATTGAAATATAGTTTTGTTTTAATAGATTGGAAACTACTTGACTACACAAGTTGTGTCTTACATGTTGCCTTTCCCTGGTCATTTAGGTATGATTGCCATATATTTAGACAATAAAATTTTAAATTCTCTCCTTTATACTTGCTATGTCCCAGTCAAAGTTGCCTGATTGATATCCCTTGTATGTACAATATTCTATCTCCTACTTTCATACCTTTGAGCAGACAGATCATCGTGTGTAGCAGGTTCTTTCTCTTTACATCTACTTCTTTCCCCTTGCAATACTTGGATTCCTTCAATGTTTAACCCAAGTCAACCTATAATATAAAACTTTTCAATATTTTCAATTCAATGTTGCAATTGTGTCTGTAGGCAAATGAATTCATCATTTTTTTTTACCTTTTTTCCCTCATTTGCAAGACGGAGATATTTTACCTCAGAAGACTATGAGATAATGCCTATCTACAATTATTATGCAAGCCTTTCAGAGTTATATAAAATGCAGATGTGCTTTGTTATGGGTAGGCCCCTAAGGAAAAAATGAATAGTTTAGTGAAAGAAGTAGAACTCATTCAAATTTTTTAGCATTCATTTAAAGAGATTATAATCTAATAAATACCATATTTTATTGCAGGAAAATCTGTCACTGCCTTTCAAAAACAAAAAAAAACCTAACTACTGAGGAAACATTTTATAAAAATTTTAGAGATATGAAACCTATGAGTTTTCTATATTTACATAATCCATGTTTTAGTAATCTTCCTTAGATTGCAATTCTCTATTTTCCTCAGATAAAACATAATAACACAATTTTGAATTTCTCTGTTTTCCCTGTTTTATTTCTCTTGTGTAGTAAAAGTTCTGTATTTCAGAGGAGCAAACTAGATTCTGAGAGATTTTTTTTTCTCTTAAAATCTATAGATAAAGATTGAAAGGACCTTGGAGTATACCTAGTGAAGGCCCCACAGGAGGCTTAAATAGCTTGAAAACTTTTGCCCAGTGTCACACAGATAGTCTCTGGAAGACTGAAACTTCAAATTTCATCTTTTGAAACCAGATCACAAAATCTTTCTACTGTACCATAGTGCATCAAATCTGTGACAATCATGACTACACAAAGGATAGATTGAAGCATCTTGACAGGTTATGCATAAGACAATTTTATAAAGACAATAAATAGAGTTATCATTTAAATGTATTTATGCCCTTTAAGAAAAACAGCTGTCAACTGTCTGTTTCTTTCTGTCCATATAAGCACATATATATATATGTGTGTGTGTGTGTGTGTGTTTATATGTATACACACATGCACAAACACAAATATAGAGTAACTTATCATCAAAACTGCAGAAAACATTACAACGTGATTGATCCAGACTTCCAGGAGCCAACACGGTGGAGTAAGCAGTAAATCATTGTGAGTCGCCCATATTCACCTCCAAATAATCATAAAATAGAGCCCCCAAACAAATCCTGGGATAGTGAAACCAGCAAAAAGATGAAGCAAAATGGGGCTAGGTGATGCAGTGAGTAGAGCTCCGGCCCTGGAGTCAGGAGGAACTGAGTTCAAATCCAACCTCAGACACTTAACACTAGCCATGTGACCTTGGGAAAGGCACTTAACCCCAACTACTTGGAGGAATGGCAAGAAGTATATATCTTACTGAGGTGAAAGGGCAACACAATCCAATAGAGGAAACATCCCAGAAAGTCAGCAGCAAACCCCACCTCAGAAACGATTGGGTGATCCTGAGCTCTAGTATGGTGGTGCAGGCAAACCCAACACCAGGAACCACCATGGGCCTTAACACAGCCAGGAGAACTGGCAGACTCCAGGTCTGTGAACCACTAGAGGCTTCAATGTAGCCCTGGGCAAACAGGTATCCTCCACAGGTCATACCTTTACGTGCTACAGCTCAGCCCAAAGCAAACATGTAGATGTCAGCCCTGTGGGTACTTAAGCAAACAGGCAGCCTCCAGTGGCCAGACTGCCATATGCTTCAGTGTAGCCATGAGGAGATGGAGAAAGACTGAAACAGGCCTTATCCCATGCAAGATACCACTAGTGGAATCCCCTGTTCAGCACCAGGCAAGCTGCCAGACTACTAAAGCCTCCAGGAGCACCAGCCATCCAGACCCTAACCCTACAGTACAGCACCAGACATGAGGGTCCCACATAGACCTCAGGGCAAAATCAGCTGAGCACCAAGTAAACTTCTAGAACATGCAGTCACTAGCACAAGAGCTAGAGACAGTGCCCCTTCCACCCTCAGGCAGAGCTCAAAGTTAAAAGAAAGGAAAGAAAGACAAAAAAACAGCAAGAAAAAAAAAGAATCTGACCATAGAAATTTATCATGGTGATAGGGAAGACCAAGAGACAAACACAGAAGAGGACAATAATGTCAATATACCTGTGAGCAAAACCTCAAAGAAAAATGGGAAATAGTCTCAAGTCCAGAAAGAACTCACGGAAGAACTTGACAAGGAACTTAAAAATCATATAAGAGAGATAGAAGAAAAATTGGTAAAAGAAATGAGAGTAATGCAAGAGAATTATGGAGAAAAAAATCAATAGCTTAGAAAAGTGCTCAAAAAGTAGAATTGAGCAAATGAAAAAAGCAAATACAAAAATCTCCTGAAGAAAACAGCTCCTTAAGGAGTACAATTGGTCAAATGAAAAAAAAAGTACAAAAGATAAAAGAGGAAAACAACAGCTTGACAGATACAACGTTAAAGGATAGGAGGTCATAGAACATGATATTCTTGAATTTAAAGGAGCTAGGACTAAAACCAAAAATCATTTTCCCAGAAAAAATAATCATAGAACATTTTAAAAAATGGTTATTCAACAAAATAGATGGATTTCAATCCTCCATAAGGAGAAGACCAGCACTAAACCAAAATTTTGACCTCCAGTATCAAGACCCAAGGAAGCAAAACAGGTAAAAAAAAAAGGAAGATAAATATAAGGGATTCAATAGAGTTAAACAGTTTGCATCCCTACACAGGAAGATGATACTTGTAACTCTTAAAAACTGTATCATTAACAGTACAGATAGAAGGAATATACACAGACAGAGGATATGAGTACAAGGTGAATTTGAAGGAATGTCATTAAAATAATTAAGAGAGGAGATGGAGAAGTAAAATGGGTACAAAAGGAAGGGAGAGGTAGAATGGGGTAAATTATCTCACATGAAGAGATGAGATAGGCCTATTATAGTGGAGGGGAAAAAGGGAGGGTGGGAGATGAACATCACTTGAAACTTATTCTCATTAGGATTAGTTCAAAGAGGAAAAATATTAACAATCGGCTGAATATAGAAATCCATTTTAGACAACAGGGGGGAGATTGACAAAAGGGTGGACAGTCAAGGGAGGTGGCAGACAGAAGCAAAACACTGTTGAAGAGGGAAAGGAAGAAAGAAGAGGGAGGATAAACGAGAGGAAGAATAGCATAAAAGGAAATACACACACAGTAATCATAACTGAGAATGCAAATGGGATGAATTCTCATATAAAACAGAAGTGGATAGCAGAATGGATCAAAAACCAGAATACTATAATATGTTGTTTACAAAACTATATTTGAGGGGGCAGAGCCAAGATGGCAGAGTAAAAGCAGGAAATTGTGTGAACTCCCACATCAGTCACTTCCAATATCTGTAAAATATGACTCTAAACAAATTTTAGAGCTACAGAACCCACAAAGTGACAAAATCAAATCTCCTGCTAAAGGCAGCCTGGCAGGCTGACAGGAAGGGTTTATTGCACCATGCTGGGAGCTGAGAGAAGTCCCATGTAACTCACACCAGCCCATACTCATGGTACACACAGGCCTGAGCAGACTTCAGGATAGTGAATAACTAGCAGCTGTGGCAGTTTCCAGACTTCTCGACCCATAAATGCCAAAGAGAAACTAAAAGGTTAGTAGGGAACTCTGTTGATCCAGGGTGAGAGAAGAGTGAAGTCTTTCTCAGCTCCCAGGGCAAGAGCTGGTAGAGGCGGGATGTCTGCAGTTGTTGCTGCATGGCTGCCTCTATAGCTCCTGCCCTGAACATCTTAAGTAGAGCAAGCGACCATTCAGAGGCTAATAGCTCTTGTTTGA
This sequence comes from Petaurus breviceps papuanus, assembly GCF_028583685.1. Taxonomy (NCBI): domain Eukaryota; kingdom Metazoa; phylum Chordata; class Mammalia; order Diprotodontia; family Petauridae; genus Petaurus; species Petaurus breviceps. Next base: position 7,433,325 of record NW_027187361.1, on the reverse strand, counting down.
CCTGCTTGGATTTGGGTTGTAGTCTTGGGTGGTGGACCTGGGGTGAGGGAAGCTAACTGTCAGACATTGTGGTGGCTGTAGATATGGTGCCCTCCTCATAGCTCTGGCAACTGAGAAAGCACCAGCAATTTGTGACACAGCTCCCTCCACTGTGGAAGCAGCACTCCACTGTGGCAAAAAGCTCAAAAGTCAAGTTATTGGCTGGCAAGATGAGCAAGCTGAGGAATTGCAATCATAGAATCCTTTTTTTGGAGACAAAGAGGATCAAAACATGGAACCAGAAGAAGACAACAAAGTCAAAACTCCTGCATCAAAAGCTTCCAAGAAAAATATGAATTGGTTACCAGGCCATGGAGGAGCTCAAGAAGAATTTTGAAAATCAAGTAAGAGAAGTGAAAGAAAAATTTGGAAGAGAGATGAGAACAATGCAAGAAAATCATGAAAAGTGAGTCAAAAGCCTGCTGAAGAATACCCAAAATATACACTGAAGAAAATAAAACCTTAAAAATAGAATAATTCAAATGGCAAAAGAGGTCCAAAATGCCAATGGGAAGAAGAATGCCTTAAAAAGCCCAATTGCCCAGATGGAAAAGGAATTTCAAAAACTCACTGAAGAGAATCATTCCTTCAAAATTAGATTGGAGAAAATGGAAGCTAATGATTTGATGAGAAATCAAGATACTATAAAACATATCCAAACAAATGAAAAAAATAGAAGGCAATGTGAAATATCTCATTGGAAAAACCACTGACCTGGAAAATTGATCCAGGAGACATAATTTAAAACTTATTGGACTACCTGAAAGCCATCATCAAAAAAAGAGCCTAGAAATCATCCTTCAAGAATTTCTCAAGGAAAATTGCCTTGATATTCTGATATTCTGGAACTAGAGGTCAAAATAAAAATAGAAAGATTTCACCAATCACCCCTTCAAAAAGATCCCCAAAAGAAAATTCCTAGGAATATTATAGCCAAATCCCACTGTTCCCAGGTCAAAGAGAAAATATTACAAGCTGTCAGGAAGAAACTATTTGAGTATTGTGTAAACACATTTAAGATAACACAAGATCTAGCGGCTTTCACATTAAGGGATCTAAGGGCTTGGAATATAATATTCTGAAGGTCAAAAGAGCTAGGATTAAAACCAAGGATCACCTATCCAGCAAAACAGAGTATAATGCTTCAGGGGAAAATATAGTCATTCAATGAAGTAGAGGACTTTCAAGTATTCTTGATGAAAAACATATTTGAAGCAGAGAAATGCACACAGAATAAAGGTAAGTGACTGGAACAGAATCTATTATGCATCAGCTGAAGCAAAAAAAAGCAGGGGATAAAGAAGGAAACTACATCTTGCTAAGATGTACCATAGACAATAAAGTATTCAAATTAGAAGAGTAAAGATTAGTCTACCTCATAGATCTATGGGGAAAGGGAGAATTTGTAGCCAAACAAGAGATAGAGAGTATTATGAAGTATAAAATAGATAATTTTGGTTATATTGAATTAAAAAGTAATTTTACCAACAAAACCAAAGCAACTAAGATTAGAAGGAAAGCAGAAATATGGGGGAAAATCTTTACTGCAAGTTTTTCTGATAAAGGCCTCATTTCTCAAATATAGAGAGAACTGACTCAAGTTTATGAGAATAAAAGTCATTCCCTAATTGATAAATGATCAATAGATATGAACAGGCATTTTTTTTCAGATGAAAAATATCAACGATTCATGTAAAGATATGAAAAATGCTCTAAATCAATTTTGATTAGAGAAATGAAAATTAAAATCATTCTGAAATACCACCTCACACCAATCAGATTGGCTAATATGACAAAAAAAAGAAAATGATAAATTCTGGATATCATGTAGGAAAATTGGGCCACTAATGCACTATTGTTGGAGTTATGAACTGATCCCACCATTCTGGAAAGCAATTTGGAACTATGCTGAAAGGGCTACAAAACTGTGCATACCTTTAGGTGAAACCAGTACTACTTCTCTATCCCAAAGAGATCATAAAACAGGATAAGGATACACATGTGCAAAAATATTTTTATCAGCCCTATGTATGGTGGCAAAATATTGAAAATTGAGGGGATGCTCATCATTTGGGAAACAGCTGAACTAGCTGTGGTATAGTAATGTTATTGAATACTATTGTGCAATAAGAAACCATGAACAGGCAGGCTTCAGAAAAAAACTGGAAATTCCTTTATGACGTGATTGATGCAAAGTGAAATGAGCAGAACCAGAAAAACACAGTACAACACCATTCGATGATCAACTGTGAACTACTCAGTTTTTCTCAGCAACACAATGATCCAAAACAAATGCTAAGGAACTCATGAAGAAAACACTATCCATACCAAGATGAAGAATTGATGAACTTTAAATTCAGATTGAAGCATATTTTTTCACCTAATTTTTCCTTTTGATCTGTTTCTTCTTTCAAAACAATGATAAATATGGAAATATGTTTTACATATGTAGAAACTATACCGAACTGCTTACCATTTTCAGAGGAGAAGAAGGGAGGGAGGCAGGGAGGGAGATAAATTTGGCATTCAAAATCTTGTAAAAGCGAAGGCTAAAATTTTTCTTGATATTCATTTGGGGGCAAAGTAAAATACTATTAGAGAGGAAAAGGTTACAACATATCCAAGATCATAAGTCAGAAGAAAAACAAAATAACAATTGACCTTTGAGAGAAAAAGAGGAACTCAGAGAAACCTGAAAAATAAGCAAAAAGACTAGGCATTTTCTTTTTCTGTCATTACACAAAAATAGTTGAATCTTATAGTATTTTTTTTCTGATTTCAAATACAGATTCAGATTTAGTTGTTGCCTTCCATTTTCATGGGTATTAGTTTAATATTTAATAATTTTGTTTTCTCTTAAACACAGTTTTGTATGCTTATTGAGAGCAGATATTGTTTTTGTTTGTACCCCCAGTCAGTCAGTCAATAAATATCTATTAAGTGTCTACTACATGTCAGACACTTTTCTAAGCACTAAAGGTATAAAAAAGTAAAAGAAGGTACCTTACCTCAAGAAGCTTACAATTTAGCTGGGAAAGACCACATGCAAAAGGGAGCTCAAATGCAGGGTGGGAGAAGAACAATGTAAGGACTCTTTTATTATTAGTATACAGGGAGTGCTTAATAAATACCTGTTGCATTAACTTTATTAGAGTTACTTGTTTAGTGTACTTGAAATATAACTACAAAATGATGATTTCCTATTGTATTTCACCTGATGAAATCCTGCCTCATCTAGCAAAATGTCCTGCTATTCCTTCCCACTGTGAAGATTTCTTGATGGAAGTGTTCACCAAATTTATAACTCTTAATACTTACTTTTTCTAGTAAGAAATCAAAATATGCATTTAAGAAATGAGTACTCAATGATAATCAGATTGACTTTATGGACTCTGAAAATATCTTTGGTAATTTCTTAGTAATTTTATCTCCTTTTGACTTGCTTAAAGTCCCAGTAAAAATCATATTATATCTAGGAAGATTTTCCTAATCCCTTTTTAACATTATGTCTTTCCTCTGTCAATTATTGCAAATTTATCCTGAATATAGCTAGGTTGTACGTAGTGCTTTGCAAGTTCCTCTGTTTTCCTAGTTAGACTGTGAACTCTTTGAGAATGGGGATTGTCTCTTACTTTCCTTTGCATCCCTAGTTAACACAGAGACTGACACATAGTAAATGATGAATAAATATTTATTTACTGATTGATTTTTTTGTGTTGACATAGTATGAAAGAATAATCCTAGGACACCACACAGAATTCTTTGAACCTTCTTCAAAAAAAATGCTTTGTTAACTCCTAATATTGGGTAATTTATATTAAAATTCCTCTGCTACTCAATAATAGTAGATGATAAAGACTTTGGCATAAAATACATATAAAACACCAAGAAAATTCCATTTGATAAAACGAGTGGAGTTTAGTGCAATTGAAACATAACAATATCATTTAACAACATTAAATATTTCACCTACCCTGACATTTATTTTCATTAGCTGGTACTTGATTTTTATTGTTATGACTTACCTCATAGTTTACAATTCTTTAAGAATTTAAGATAAGAATCTTTATCTATAGAACTGGGACTAGAGTAGTGGACCACACTTCTATAAGTGTGTTTTTGTTACTGTTATTATTAATTATTGTCCATTTTAACTGCAACAAACATTTTAGGAGACATTTTGCTAAAAAAAGATTTTTTTAAAATTAATTTTTGTTTACTTAAAGTCAAATATTTTCCACTGAAGAATAGCTTCCTTTGTTTTCATGAATTTGCTTGTCAAAATAGCAACAGGTTTACACACACACACACACACACACACACACACACACACAAACTTATCCCTCCTAATTTCTACAAAAAACTGCCTCTTCCTTCCCTCACCAAAGTAACAGTATCTTTTGTCGAAGTCATTGTTAAGATATTTATTAGTATCCCAGCTAGGCAGTCTGCGCATCATGTAATAACTGCCACCTTCCAATGTCACTAGTCATATATCATCTTTAGGTTAATTTTGTGAAGTAATCCATCAGAGGTTCCCCCCCAAGCAACAAGAGCTCATCTGAGGTCACTGAGGGTGAGAAACTAAACAGGGACATGGAAAAGGATTGTTCACAAGCTCAGGTCAGGCAACTGACCAATTAATATTCATAAATCTTCAAAAACACTTAGAAAGCAAAGGGCCTCACTTATAAGGATTGACATCAAAAGAGGAATTTTTCTATAATATAAACAGGAGCAAATCAAGCTTAGATGACATTCTTCTTGAAGACATCCTGTAACTAGTCACTGAAATCAATGAGGAGTTATTACTTTTAATTATTCAAGTTCTTTTAAAAAACAATATTACATAAAATATGCACAAACTAAGGCTTAATGATCTAAAATATCCAAAACTTCTTTAGTATTATAAAATAAAGATTTAAAAGGAAATTAAAATTTCTACTTTGTAGAAAGAATTTTGGTACAATATAAGTTAACAATTATTTGTAGTATATTTTGTCATATATTATAATTTACTTCTCTCATACTTCATAAGTCATTTCCTACATTTGACTCCTCTTCCCCAACAACATATGGCACAATCACATAATCTGAATATATCATGCTCTTCAAGACATGGTAATCAAAATTATTTTCACCTATAGGCCAACCTTCTGTGAATTATTATTGATCAAGTGTTGTGTATCATCAATTAGTTTAGAGTAGTCTTTGGATCGCAGATATATACTTCTTCACTGGAGTATTGCTGTGCTAGGTGCATTTTCCAAAACTTATATTAAAATAGCATGAATTTTGAAAACTTGGGAGTCACTTTTACTTAACAATGAGGGACCAGAATATTATTTAGTGGCGAAATTCACAGTGTAAATGTGAAACATTCATACACACACACACTCATGTATGTGTGTATACACACATACATATATATATATATGTGTGTATATATATATATATATAATTTACTTGTGTGGTATCTAAATATATAAATGGACCTCTCAGTTGCTAGGGTTTGATATGATCTGATATCCAGCTTGTCACTCACACGAGTAGGATAAACTGCCTACTCAATCTGTAGTAAGTTAGAAGAATAAGGAGAATTCAGGCTCCTTTAATCTCCAGGAGGGATTGTGGGGCTACATGTGTGTGTGCGTGTGTGTGTGTGTGTATGTGTGTGTAAAATCACCTTTTCAATATAGTAAAGGGGAAAGATTCTTAGGGGTTCTTTACAAAAATCATTTCCCTGATTTCTCTTAAGGGAAATGATACATCTATACTTCCATTGCTAATTTAGCCCTTTCCCACCAGGTGGTGGCTGGTTACACAAAATACTATCAAAAATATCAATTCCAAGTCCATTAATTGAAGAAAAACAGCAATCAGAAATTGGAGTTCTATATATTAGAACATGAAATACAAAAAGAATATAAGAAATATAAAGGAGTCAACAGACTTGTCAGGTGGAATCAAGATAAGTTCTCAGCCCAAAGCAAAAGGTAGATTAATCTCACAACATGGAGCTTTTCTGTCAACAGTCTTCAGCTTACCAGTATCAGAGACTATGAGAGTGCCATCAGAAATAGATATAAGCAGGGAATGAATTTCAGTTCCAGTTCACCATTCAAATGTCTCTCTCTCTCACTCTCAGTCTCTCTCTTTCTCTTTTTCCTCTCTCTTTGTCTCTCTCTCTCTCTCTCTCTCTCTCTCTCTCTCTCTCTCTCTCTCT
>NW_027187361.1:7394761-7427050 GCF_028583685.1 Petaurus breviceps papuanus | reverse complement strand
TCTCTCTCTCTCTCTCTCTCTCTCTCTCTCTCTCTCTCTCTCTCTCTCTCTCTCTCTCTCTCTCTCTCTCTCTCTCTCTCTCTCTCTCTCTCTTTCTCTCTCTATCTTTCTCTCTCTTTCTCTTTCTCATATCTCTCTGCAATTTTATCTCTCTTTGTCTTTCTTTTTGTCTCTGTCTCTCTGTTTCTCTCTCCCCCTCCCTCTTTTATACTGCTGTCCCTCACTCCGTATGTTTTCTTCTTCTGTCTGATTCTTCCTCTCTGTAACAAACTGGAGACTTACACATTACAGCAGTTTTGTGGTCAGCTTTGGTTAGCCAATCAGAAATGATGCCTCCCTTCTGTTATTCATGATGTGTCACAGATAGATCCCTCAATAAAATCAACCCAGGCTTTGTAAAAACAGTGTTGCATAGAGATTAGTTATAATATGAACTGGGAAAACATCAAATTGATATGGCATGTTTGAATTAGTGTTGTTAAAATTTTAGCCACACCATAATTACATTTTCAGCATTTGACTAGACAGATTTCACAGGGATAAATAGATGATACAAATAGAAATTCAATAATAAAAGAAAAATTCCCACAGTGCTATTGTTGTCTTAATCATCTCACCTCAGAAATCAAATTCCTTAATATAAGATGTCCAAAATTGGCAAAAAAAATGGAATTCCTGACAAAATAGGATTCTATAAGTGCTTTGATCAGATAATCTGGTGAATTCAGATAAACTTCTGGAAAAAATGGTTAATAACCTCCATGCTCTATTTCTCTTTTATTCTTTTGGGGCCTCATGCAATGAGGAGCATAATCATTGAGAAGTTTCATTTCTGTTTTGTGGTTTTTACGTTTAGCTCATTGCTTATTTATATTAAGCATTGCTTTTCTAGATGAAGATACAATAATATTAACTGCTTCTTGGGTTTGTGGTTCTGCTATAAGAATATGAGAGAGAAGAAAAATCTGTGGATAATTGATTGCATTCAGGTGACCTGGAAAGGAGATCATCCTCTTGCCTTGACAATCAACAGGGTGCCTAAGTGCTCAAAGTATTTGCTGAATTATTTTTTTCAGTTTGTAATTCTGGTTTGTGTGTTTTAAACTTTGCAGAAGAAAGAGAAGACATATAGATCTCAAGCTCTGGCCTTAGACTAAAACCCACCTAAACCATTCTCATTATATCTGAACAGAGACCCTTGACACCCTGTGCTTTTGGTTTTTCCTCTAATTCCTGAATGGGGGAAGTTGAAACATTAAGAAACCACCAAATGAGGCAGCTATTGTGACCTCTGCTAGGAAGCAAATATGTGATCACAATTGATAAAGAGTTTGTTTTAGACTTAGTAATATCAGAATTTTATTCCCATCTCTGATATATAATGTCTGTGGGACCTTGGATAAGTTATTTAACTTCTCATTACTCCCAGGCATCTCATGTTACAAATTGAAAATGTATATTTACTTGGTAAAAGAAATTTCTTGCAAGGAGGTCCCAACACCAGTGAAGTCAGAAATCCACATATATATGTATATGCATATATGCATGTATATGTATGCATGTATATACATAATAAGTGTCATGCTTATGTTATAAACTGTGCATATCTATATTCATAAAGCATATATATACACAGGTATTTGAAACAGCACAAATTCAAAACCACTATAAATTTCATGAATCTCATTTTCATTTTTATCTTAAAAATTATTTTATTAAACATCAGAACAATTATCCCTATTCCAATTTTATATGGCATGGGGAACAGAGTCCTAGTTGAAGTTATTGTTACTCTGAATTTAAAAATGTCTTCTTGAATTCTTTTATTTGGACATCTATGTTTATTTTTACTCATTCCTTTTGGCTCTTTATTGTAGGAATTCTTAATCTGAATTCATGAACTTAATTCAAATATTGTATAATTTACTCTAGTATATTTTGTTTCATTTCTAATTCTATATAGAATTAGAAATGAAACAAAATATAATAAAGTATAAAGTATATAAAGTACCATGCATTTAAAAACATTATTGTGAGAACACAGGCTTCAGCAGAATTCAAAGACACCCACAGAACAAAACAAAATTAAGAAGCCCTGCTCTATTATTGCTGTTGCTGTTTTCTGCAGTGCTGAACTCCTCTCCTCTTTTTTGTTAAATGTTTTCTTTTGTGTTTTGTCGGATTCAGGTAATGAAGTGTGACTGTGATTAGACACCATATCTCACTCAATCATCTGATCAAAGGGATCACCCACTAAATTATTAGCTAATAATGGAATGTGAAAAGTCTTGAAATAGCAGGGATAAGTATAGCCCCATTCACTCTAACAACTGCTCCACAAAGATCTACAAAATATATTAGAGTATTGCCTGATCATGTAACCTAATAAAAAATTATTGTTCAAGCACAAGCAGGGCTAAGGAGACAGAGGTCTACAGAAACTAAGGATATGGTCTTGCCAGGAGAACGTTTCACACAGTTTTCCACTCCAGAGATTGAATGGAAAGCTACAGCCTTGGACTAGAAGAGGTCATGGGTTCTAGCATGGAAGAGTCTTATGATATTCAGGGACAAGGAGTGGAAGTCAAAGGGAAGCTCTGTCTCTCATGCTCAAGAATTGGATCACAATTCTGCCTTGGACTTCTCTTTGAGGTGGTGGACCTATGCAAGGTATGGAAGTGGGTGGAAGGCTTTACACTAGAAAATGAGTAGGAATAGTAGCAAGGGACATGTAGCTTATAGCTTATAGCATGTAGCATGAAGCTCTAAGTGGAAGTGGTAGATCTCATATTCAGTCCTCAATTAGGTAAGCCGAAGGGGGAAAAAACACTGAAAGCAGCCAGAAAGAATAAATTTACACTTTCTAATAAACCTTGAAGGAGGTCAAAGGAGCCATGGACAGTATCACAAATAATTTAGCAACCATTACAATTAAGGAGTGGAGAGTTTAAGTGTAGCCAAGACGGTGGAATAAGGGCAGCAACTCAGCCTAACTCTCTGAACAATCCCCTCCGAACAATTATTTAAAAAATGTGTAAAATCAAATTATGGTGTAGCAGAGACAACAAAGTTAGGGTTAGACATTTCTCCAGCCCAAGACAACTTAGGAGATCATAAAGGAGAGGTTTTAATGGAAGACCTTGTGCCCAGATAAGAAACAGAGAGCATCACAGGAAGTATAATGGATAATTTTAATCATATGTAATTTAAAAAAATTCAAAGAAAAGGGGAGGAGAAGTGAGGAGAGGAAAGCTAGCTCTGGCCTTTGTAGTTATAATTTGATTTCTTTGAGGAAATACCTTCTTATACACCCCTCTACAACTGTGACCTTACACCTTTTTTTCCCCATCACAGGTCAGCCCCTTATTTATTAATTATTTTTGTAATACACATTGCCAGCTTATATAAAGTTATAATTGATGAAGTTCCCTCTACACACATCTTTGGCATTACAACTAAAAGAAACATTGAATTTTCCCCAACTCCTTTTTTCATTCCTCTAAAGGAGTAGAGCAAAATTATTGAAGGAATTATGCTTATGCACAGCTTCTTCTCTAAACCTCTAAAGTAGTAAAGATTTTTATGTTTTCTTATTGTAGAAATTATCCCTATTTTTCCTCTTAAATTTAATGAAATAAAGATTCTCAAAATTTCTACTCTTGCCTTGCTAACTTTTTACAATAGGCCACCCCTTTTCATTTTTGAAAATAGAGCTTAAGGGAAACACCCAGAATTGCATTGCTGGTAAATGTCTGAGATTGACTTTGAACTTGGGTTTTTCTGACTCCAGGACTGGTTCTTTGTACATCACACCACTCAGCTATCCCAGTTATAATTATTATTGTTTCTGTTTTTGTTATTATTAGTAATATTGGTCTTATTATTATTTCAACTGAGTTCAATTTTGAAGTTTTCTTTATATTATCGTCTCCTCAAAATAAATCTTTGAAATCATCTATTCTGTTAAAAATATCCTAAGAATCATGTTTGATTTGTGTAAAATGTTATGTTTGGGTACAAGTACTGCATTTTTTTTGCATTTATCATTTTCATCTTTGATTTTTTGGTGATAGGTATTTTTGGATGGTAACTAAGAAAATTTTCTGGAGTTGCTTGGTATGTGATGTGTCTTTTCTTGGTCACTTGGATATTTTTACTTTGAACTGGAAGATCTAGATCTTGGTAATATTTCTACATAAACTAAATATGAGGGTCCTATCCTTTCTATTAATTTCCTTTGAATTCCTTCAATCTGAACCTTACCATTTGGATCTAAAAGTTACTGGTTATTTAAGAAAAAAAAAAAAAAATATATATATATATATATGTGTGTGTGTGTATGTAAACACACATATATAACTTGATAAATTATGGAATTCTGAATTTTTTTTTTCCCTGGGAGGTAAATGATTATGAGATTTTCTCTTTGACTCTGGCCTGTTTTTTGTTTGTTTGTTTTCTGGTCCATTGTCTTTTGGAGTAGCTATCTGACTTGTAGATCTGATTTTTCTTATCTTTTTCTTTTGGTTTGATCATTGTTATTTTTTTTTCCACTAAATTACTGCTCTTTCCCCAGTATTCTTTTTGTTTCAAGGTTTCTACTCTTTTGCTAAGGGTTTCTAGAGTATATTTGAAATCATAAGCCTCTTTTGTGTTTTTCATTAAAAAACCTTGAAGAGCACTCATCTCTTTCCTTTATTTGGTTTTCCAACCAATCCAGAGAATCTTGAGACCATTGTTTTCTCTTGGTTAGATGTATTTGTTGGATGATTATTTTCATATTATTGAGCATCCTCATAGCTTTTTTTAACCTCATAGTATCACTTTAGTTATTACATACTTTTATTTGTGTACTCATTTTCTCAATCCCTGTTGCTACTTTTCTTCTGTGTTCAGGGCATCGTGTGTGCATATGTATATGTGGGTAATTTCCTCTTGAAATATTTTCCTTTTCTTCATTTTAGCCTTTGCTTTTCTATGAGCTATTGGGTACATTCCCAGCTGTTTTAAGGTGATGAGAAGGAATTGTACTTATGAACCACTTCTCCCTCACTCATCTTGCTTGGAAGTCTTAAAAACCACAAACTCCAAAAAACGTATTCTTACTTCTTTCATCCTGCTTCTCATATACTTGACTACTGTTCTCCACTGAGATACCTGCAGAGGATGGAACTGGCAAAATTAGATACTTTAGACAAATTACTAGTCCAATATCTAGCTGGAAACACTTTATCTGACTGGTGTCCCTATTGATCTGACTGGTCTCTCTACCTTGAGTTTTGTTCCACTCCAAACCATAATATTCTCCAAAGTAAAATTATTCACAATACAATTTTATAAGATTCATCAAATTTAGAACTTGAAGAAATAAAAACCAAATCACTTTATTTCAAAAATCAGGAAAAATGCCCAATGAGTCCAATACTCTATTTCACATTAGTAGTATGAAGCAAAACCAAATCAATCATTTCACACACTTCCCCACTGAAAACATGTCTATGAGCTCCTATTACTTTAGGGATAACATTCTACCTCCTTGGTCTGATATTCAGTGGTTTCCATCATGCTTGTCCAGTTACCCTCTCCACTGCATATATACTCCTCTTCACAAGTCCTGTGGTTCAGTCACAGTTAGTCCTGTACTTTTTAAACCCTAATATGGAATATAGGGATTATTTATTATTATTATTATTATTATTACACAGGTAATGTTTACATCACACTGTGTGCCAGGCAATATGCTAAATATTTTACAAATATTATTTAATCTTATCCTTACCACTATTATTATGTCCATTTTACAGATGAGAGACCTGAGTCAAATAGAGGTTAAGTGAAACACCCAGAATTGCATTGCTAGTAAATGTCTGAGGTCGACTTTGAACTTGGGTTTTTCTGACTCTAGGACTGGTTCTCAGCTATCCCAGTTATAATTATTATTGTTCCTGTTTTTGTTATTATTAGTAATATTGTTCTTTTATTATTTCAACTGAGTTAAAAATCTACATGATAATTACTTTCTAAATTTACTCTCTGGGATTCCTTTCTCTCTCCATTTTTTCTAGTTATCTTCCAATTTCATATGAAGTTTTGCCTGCTCCATGCAAATTTACCTAACCACCCTTCTCCCACATTCTATCTCAATTTCTTTGAATCCTCACAGTATTTCTCTCTCTCTCTCTCTCTCTCTCTCTCTCTCTCTCTCTCTCTCTCTGTCTCTGTGTCTATCTATATTTTTTTCTTTCTATCTATCTCTTTATCTAGGTAGAACAAATAGGCAGCAACTGTTACAGTAGATGTAATAACTGGGAGTCAGAAAGAACTGACTTTCAATCCTGCCTCGGACACTTAACTTTCTTTGAGACCCTATGTAAGTCTCTTAAGCGTTTTCAGACTCAATTATGTCATCTATAAAATGAGGATAATAATAGTACCTATCACATAAGAGTTCTTTTAAGGATCAAAGAAGATAATATATTTAAAGCTCTTTGCAAGTCTTAAAATTTGCTATAAATGCTAATTGTTATTATTAATAGATAAACTTCTTGGGCAGTATCCTTATTAGATATTTAGAATGAAGACATAATTCTCTTTTTGTTGAAAATAGAGAAATAAGTGAACTAAAGATAACTACGCTAGGTTTTTTAAAATGTTTTTTCTCTGTTTTTCATCATAGAATTCTTACAAAGAAATAAGATCATACAGTCCAAACTCTGCATTAACAGTAGAAAAAATGAATGTCAGGGAAGTTAACCTACTTATCCAAGGTCACAGAGCTATTTAGTGGTAAGACTAGGAATCTGTTTCACTGACGGCTAGTTCACATTCCACTTTAGCACACTTGCCCTCCTTTTTTTTTTTAAAAGAAAACTCTGTACTTCTAACATGTTCTACTTGTTACTCGTCTTTCCTTCTTGTTCCTAGCTTTCCCCTAATACTTAAATATATCTGATGATCAGTGAGCAAACTCTGGCCCACTGGAATATCAGTCCAATGATTTGTAGAGGGACAATGGAAATTCTTGCAGCATGGATGAATAGAACAAGACGAGACAGACAGACACAGACAGAGCATGGACTCAAACTAAAGAGTCACCTAGAAAGAGAATAAAATACCAAAGCAAATTGATTATGTTTATTATAATTGCTAACAGCACAAGTTGACTTAAACAATATAACTCAATTTTCTAAGAAGAAAGAGTTAATTTCCTTATCAAATTATTACAATTTACAGAGGAGATTAGAATTTAAGGATATCTCTTTTTATCTATATTAACATTTCTAGTTGTTTATCAGTGAAAACATTTCTCATTAGTTCTTTTACTTCCATCTCTTCAGAGCATCATTTTTTTCTTTTTTTTCTATTTTTTGGAGGGCAATTGGCATTAAATGACTTGCCCAAGGTCACACAGCTAGTCTTTGATGTTAAGTATCTGAGGCCAGATTTGAACTCAGGTCTTCCTGACTCCAGGACTGGTACTCTATTCATTGTGACACCTAACCGTCCCAAGAGCATCATTTCTTCATTGATATTTAAGAGATACTGGCAAATAAAGGATTTTTTTTGGTAAATTCAGGCTCTAAAAAAAATTATGTTTGCTTTCCCCTCTCGGTTATTAGTAAAGCTCATTTTGAGGGACAAAAATACCTTACTCTCTTCCATGTCAATCCTTTACTATTTCCCAAATATCAATGGTTCAAACAGTGTGAAATGCCATGGATTTGCTATCAGAAGACCTACTTTTGAATTCTATCATTGATACTTACTTCCTGTTTGACCTTGAGCAAGTAACTTAATCTTCTGCACTTTATTTTTCCCACCAGTAAAATGAGGGGGTTGGGCTATGTAACACTTAAGAACCCTTTCAACTGTAAATCTATGATTTTAAACACTGATATTTTAAAAGAATATTTGCTCACCTATTTTTCCCTAAAATATCCTATTAATTCGTATAATTTTGCTGTTATAAATGAAGAAAGGTACAGTTTCAGAGAAAGCCTACAAGACATGTATGAACAAAGTGCTCACTAGTGTGATCAAAAATAAAATTCATATAAAAAATAAGCATTGTAAAGTAAAATAACTTGGAACAATGTAAGGATGCTGACTGATGCAACCATGGTTCCAGAGGACCAATCTTGAAGTCCATTACCAACCTTCTGCCAAATGAATAATGGACTGACACCTCAAAATGGCATATTCTTGGATTTTGCAAAATGTGTGGGTTTGCTTTCTGTGATTGTTCTCATATGCTACAAGGGTTCTATTCTTTTTATTGGGGGGGATCAATGAACTAGCACTAATACTGGGAAAGCTAAGAAAAAAAGGGGTGTTTGAGGCATTTGTAAGTGCAAAAAAGAGATAACAAGGAAGTTCAAAAGGAAAGACATACACACAAAGAAAAATTTGAATTGGATTTGTTGATTTTATTATTTACTTGGAGGCAGTTAGGTGGAAATTGGATAAAGGACTGGATCTGAAGTCAGGAAGTCAAATTGTTGGACTCAGATTAACTGAGTTCATATATGGGACTCAGATACTACTGAGTGACCCAAGGTAAATCACAAAAGCTCTGTGTCCTTCAGTAATCTCACCTCTAAAACAAGGCTCATAACATCATCTAACTATCAAGGTTGTTGTAAGGATCAAATGAAATAATATTTTTAAAATTGCTTTGCAAACCATAAAGTATTATATAAATACTAGCTATTATATATTTTTTAGAACACTATGGTTAGGTAATAGAGATTAGTGATTTCACATATCATCTTTTTCTCCTTTGTACTTGGATGTATGTAAGGAAGATTTTGTTATACTTTTCAGCTTAGTTTCTCAGGATCCATGGCAATGTCTAGTTTCCATGTGTTAGATAATAACTACCAGAATAGCCTCAAGGTTTCTAGATAGTAATCCTTATAATCATAGTGACACACAGGACAACAGAGGCTAGAAAGTGAGAGATGAGGGTGACATAATTGCTATTTACTATGGTTACACAGGATGACAATACTGCTAAGGTTATCTTGTGAGCTTAATGTTGGCAAGATGCCTTCCTTTTCTGTTGCCCTATAAAGTACAGTGGGCACTAGTGAATGAGGTGGGGAGAACATGTGGAACCCATATGAGAATCTGTGTATTTCTTCACCAGCCCCATCAAGGCTTGAGGGGACTTAAGGGATTATAAAAGCTGTGCCTGTCTCCATTGACCCAACCAAGACATAAAGGGAGTTGCCCCATCTCTTCTTGCTGGCACCTGTGGAAAAGGTGATTAGGAAATGGTGTAGAAGTTGGCTCTCCCATTATCAGCAAATCCTCTGCAGAAGACTAGACTAGATTAAAGCTGATTAATAACCCATCTGAAGGCATCTGCCTGTCTGACCAGATCAAGAGTGAACCTGTTAGAGGCTGGAATTCCAAAACTCCAGTGCCTCCTGTGTGTTATCTGTTTGTGTGTGCTCATTAAATACAGATTATGAGAATTAACAGTATTCCATTAACATGTGGAATGTTCGCTATTCATTCCTTAAAAATATTCCTCAAATGTTATGATGTGGTAGAGATTGCCTGAAAAGCACATATTCTGCTAAACTCTACCAAGCTAGAGCAGTTTTATATATGGATTCAAGCACAGACTCTAGCTATCATGAATCAATCTACCTTCAAATGCAGAAGTCTATCATCAGAACATTGATCTGAAGGCGATGAATTTTTCAACCTTGGTGAGTCATGAAATGTGGAAAATTCAAGTTCAGGCTTAACAGTTTGTCTGACCTAATGAATAGGGTATGGATCCTACTCATTAGCTGGGAAATTCTTTCACAAATCCTGCTTCTAACCCTTGTGAGATAATGAACAATTAGCTTAATCTCATAGAAACTTAGTTATCTCATTTGAAAAATGATCATGGCATGGCTAGGTTGCACAGTGAATAGAGCACTGACCCTGAAGTCAGGAGGACATGAGTTCAAATCCAACCTCAGACACTTAACACTTACTAGCCATGTGACCTTGGGCAAGTCACTTAATTCCAATTTCCTTTACCTCCCCCCTCCAAAAAAGCAAAAAACAAAAAATAAAAATGGTCATAATAATAGTTGTAATGTCTTCCTAATTAATGTTAAATTTTACAGTGGTGCAGTCTGCTTCTTCTCATCAAGTGCCTCTAATTGCCATCTGGGTGACATTCATTTTTGAATTCTTAAGATGCTGTAGAGTTCCATAAATTAAAGACATATCATACATATAATACCCTCTAGGAATCTATTGATTTTAATGCAACATTTTGTAAATAAAAATTTACAAAGCAGAACCAGAGTTAAAATTGTCATTAAAGAAATATTTAAAGAAAAAAAGAGAAGATAAAAAGAAAATATTCCTGGTGAGAACAAGGATCAGCTGCCTAATAATCTGAGTGATCATCCATTGGTACCTATGTGATGTGAAGATGAAAAGAAGTTTCCTAGCACATGGGATAGAATTCCTGAGGTGAGACATGGCTAAGAGTTAGAGAGCACAGACAGGAACAGGTTGTGGTCCACATGATTGGAGACATATGCTCTTCAATGAGATGAGAGTCCCATTTGAGTACCTACCTCACAAGATTATTATAAGGCTCACCTAAGATTGTTATTAGCCCGCATTTGTTAAATGCTTTCTAAATGAAATGGTTCTTGGAGTTTATATTTGATTGGGGAATTAAATATATACACATGAAAGAAATTTTTTTATATAGATATGGAGAAGGGAGGAGAAGGAGAGAGAGAGAGAGAGAGAGAGAGAGAGAGAGAGAGAGAAGAGAGGGGCTAATTGGCTGGAATATACAGTGTGTGTTTGTAATGAGAATGTAAATTTTAAAGATCTTCCCTGCCCCTAGGCTAAAGTGCACCTGGAGCCTGGGGTGGGAGGCTTGTTTTTCAGTAGATACTTCTTGATTGGCCAGTGAGTCAATAAGGTTGTTACATTCTCTGAGCCAGGAGAAGGCTATATAAGCCCTGATGTGTAGCTTTCTTTTGGGGCTCACTTTGAGAAGTGTTCTGTGATTTGATATCGATTGTGGGAAGCCATTGTCCACAGCCCCCCGGCTTTGAAAAACCCAGATGTTGAAACCCAGATGTTGAAACCCAGATGTTGATTTGGTATGGATGTAATGGCTGGACAGTTTGGAAAGCTGTCTACTTGATCTGTTTCTGTCTTGATAATTCTGCCTGTATACTTTGAAGTTCGGGGTGCTGACCTTTTCCCCCTGAACGAGGTAAACGATATATGTTTGACTGATTAAAGTAAGCTTGTTAACCCATTTTGAGTTGCTTTCCTTTATAAAAGCAGATCCAAGAACCTGTATTGGCAGTAAACCCTGAGGACGCTTGGGGTGCTTGGCTCTACAGTGTTATAGGGAACAATGCTTAATAATCCTGTTAATGTATAGATGCAAATTATAAAGGTTTGAAATGCCAACAAGAAGAGATCTTATTTTAACTGAAGGGTACTGGGGAACCGCTAGAACCTTTATGGCAAGACAGTAACAGCATAATTTAGATATAGTGCTTGTATGTCTTAAAGTCTTATATAAATTTTAATTGTTATAATTATGAGTGATGGAAAGAAAACCTGTACTGAAGTGGGGAATGAAATTTCTTGAAAACTTGTTTTAGTAGCCTGAAAGTAGTGCCATTCTATTCTTGTAATAATATCTAATCAGTTCCTAGTAGGGGCAGGAAGCAAAGTATAGAAGCTATCTGAGTTCCTCAACCTTAATTAAACCCAGTCCACAGCTACAACAGCAAGATACATATTGCAGCATTTAATTGAGCGGGAAGATTGCAATTATCACTGCCTAAAAAGAATATGTCTTATGGCTGACTTTCTTGTGCCTGCATGTTATTCAGAAGCGACCCTGAAATAAATCATGCTCAGTCTCAAATTTTGTAACATATCCATAACAGGTCTATTACTATAATCATCTTCAGCTTCTTCCTGCCTTAGCTCTTTGTTTTGATGGTTGCAATCTAATGTTTGTCACGTGACATACCCACATTGCCTTTAAAAGTTAAGCATTAGGGATATTTCTGCTCACAGCATAGAAAAGATAATTTGTATTTTCTGGTAGTCACTAGGGGAGAAGATAATTGGAATAATTAATTACAACTTTAAGAAGAACACTTTGAAAAAAAGGTTCATTAATTTCTTCTTGAGGCAAACATCATTACAAGTTTTACTGTTATTCTATTGTTTTTAATCTCTCAGGGCAGGTTTTTGGAAAGGAGGCTTTCAATGGACAGTCCAAAAGGGCTTTTTTGATGTTCTTCCGTCCCAGAATCTTAGAAGTCTTGTCCAGTAGGATTAATTATGCCCATTTTAATTTATGAATTTGTTATAATCCATATGACCTTAAGTCTCAGGTAGAAAAGAATGTAGAAACATATATCAGGTTAAATTCTAAAGCTTATATGTTACTTCATGTAATACCATGGAAATTAAAATGTTCTCTTCCTTATCTACTTTGAAATATCAAAGTTAATAAATGACTCTCTACTTCAACTGTTTTACTATCGAGTTTTAAACCTGTCCTTGCCAGTCATCATTGCCCCTGTGAGGTGTTTGGTTGCTGGCCTTCACAGATTCTTTTCCCCATTTATAATATCAATGGTTTTACTGTGAAACATTATCAAATCAAACTTTACTGTTCCATGATTGAAGTGACCTTAGGAGTAATATCTGTATAAAGTATCCAACTCAGCTTAAGCTACAAAACTGACCAACCTTGAAATTCCATGCCTATCCCCTATACTAGTAATAACTATTATGGGCTCCCTTTTGGAACAACTTACTCCCTTTTACCTTAAGGATAATTACAATGTAGGTTACATGAGAAATGGAAGACTCTTGGGCAATATTTCTTGTG
This sequence comes from Petaurus breviceps papuanus, assembly GCF_028583685.1. Taxonomy (NCBI): domain Eukaryota; kingdom Metazoa; phylum Chordata; class Mammalia; order Diprotodontia; family Petauridae; genus Petaurus; species Petaurus breviceps. Next base: position 7,414,149 of record NW_027187361.1, on the reverse strand, counting down.
GAATTCACATACAATATTCAAAATGTATCACCCTGGATGACTCTCCTGATGCAAAGCAAGTGTTCAAAATTAGATTTACTGTAGGAAAATTTAAACATGGACTTTTAAAAACCTGAATTCTAAAATGCATATCAAGAAAGAATGTAAAAGTGACATCGTTTTTTTTTTTTCTGTGAAACTTAAAAATTGGTGACAAGTAAATTTATAGCCTCAGAAGTGTGATAGAAAAAAGACTTTGCCAATTATAGACATATTCATAGCTGTTCATATCTCCAAGAAGTTCTCTGATGGCAATTCTAATTCTTCATAGAATATGATGGGGAAAAATCTATTATAATGTAAATGACTGTACATAAAAAATTCCAAGCTCCAGATGGTAACCAAATTATATAAAATTTGAAATAAAATACATTTGAAACAAAAGTAAACACAGTCAGTGTTATCAGCTCTTTGGCATTGAAAGTAGGAATGTGTTTCATTTCCAGTTTTCTATTTTTATCACATGTCCTGACAAATAAAGCCCATTAACCTCTTCTGTTCTCTTTTACTGAAGACATATTAAATGTTGTCCTGGTTTAATTAGATATCCAACTAACTTAGAAGTCTCATGGGATCGCTAACCTCTCAAAACACAATGATTACTGGCTGGTGAGTTTGAAGAAAAAAAAACCTGAACAGCTGGTTCTGAGTGAAATGAAATACTCAGAGTAAGATACATTGTAATGACACATTGACCTGTTCTTGCAACCTATTGTTTTTTAGTCCTTTCAGTTGTGTCTGACCACATTTTGGGTTTTCTTGACAAAAGATGATGGAGTGACTTGCCATTTCCTTCTCCAGCTCATTTGACAGATGAGTAAACAGGCAAACAGGGTTCAGTGACTTGCCCAGGGACACACAGCAAATGAGTGTCAGATCTTCCTGAATCCTGGCCTGGCTCTCTATTCACTGTACCACCTAGGTGCCCTAATGTTTACTAATATTTTACTTACTGTAGAAAGGACCAGAATAAAGTTAAAGTTCAATTAAAATTTGTTGTAGTGAATAATGCTTTAATTCTTTTTAAATGAGTTTAATATTTCAGATGTCAAGTTTCCCACAGGAGAGGGGTAGAGGCAAGATGGTAGAGTGAAAGGAACTAACCTGAACTCCTCCATGAATTCTGTCAGTAACCTCTAAAAAGTGAATCTGAAAAAATTTTAGAGTGACAGAATGCATTGGCAGACAGAGCATGGCAGATTCCCAGTCCAGGAAAGAGTGCACATAGGACCGGACAGGGGGAGCATGGAGAGTGTGGGAGCTGCATCAGAATGGACTTGAGACCAGACCACAGAGAAGTCAGAGCAAGCCCCAGCCAGATGATTCACCCACCCCAAGTGCGATTCGCAGCCCTTTGTACCACAGAACAGAAGTTCTGTCAGAGCTGGGTATGAGACAAACACAGGGCCCACTGCAGCGACAGTAGCTTCTCCTGGGGCTATCAACCCACAGTCCATATGTTTAAAAATCACGTACCTGAACTTCCAGAAGCCAACATGGTGGAGTAAACCCTAGCTGCTGTAATCCCCCTCAATGACCCTGAAAAACCAGAGATTATTGCTCCAGTGTAAAATCCTGAAATAGTGGATACAGTGGCAGGCTTGGGAGACCAAGAAGAAGGGTGTGACTGAGGATGTATTGAGCCTGAAGTAAAGGGCAGAAGGTGTCCCACTAAGCCCCATCTCAGCTGACCAGCAGGAGATCCCAAAGCCCAGGGGGGTGGAGCCAGCAATCAGTAACACAAGAAGCCCAGCTGTGCCTTAACACAATCAAGGAAATGTTATTTGTGAACTGGGAAGGGAAGCTGAAAATCTAATTGGAGAAAATACCTCCCTGAAAATGAAATCTGAAAATATGGACAAGAAGCTTCAAAAACTAACTGAGGAAAATAATTCACTAAAAATTAGAATCAGTCAAGTTGAACCTAATGACTCTATGATGCATCAAGAAGCAGTCAAACAAAACATAAAGATTAAAAAATTAGAAGAAAATGTGAAATATCTCATTGGAAAAACAACTGACTTGGAGAAGAGATCCAGGAGAGATAATCAAAGAATTATTGGTCTACTGGAAAGCCATGATGAAAAAAACAGCCTGGATAATATCCTCCAAGAAATTATCAAAGAAAACTGTCTTGAGGTCCCTGAATCAGAGGGTAAAATAGTCATTGGAAGAGTTCACTGGACACACCCTGAAAGAGATCTGAAATTGAAAACTCCAAGAAATATTGCAGCCAAATTACAGAATTATAAGGTCAAGGAGAAAATACTGCAAGCAGCCAGAAAGAAACAATTCAAATATCATGGAACTACAGTCAGGATCACATAGGACCTAGCAGCTTCTACATTAAAAGATTAGAGGGTTTGGAATGTGATGTTTTGTAAGGCAAAAGAGCTTGGACTGCAACCAAGGACCAACTACCCGGCAAAACTGAGGGGAAGAGAGAAGGGAGAAATAAAAAGGGAGGGAATAAGATGGAGGGAAAGACACAGACAGTAATCATAACTATGAATGTGAATGGGATGAACCCACCTATAAAATGGAGGCAGATAGTAGAATGGATTAAAAACCACAGTCCTACAATATGTAAAAGGCTGGAGTAAAATATATTATGCTTTAGCTAAATTTAAAAAAAGGGGGGGGTTAGCAATTCTTATCTCAGATAAAGCAAAAGTGAAAATAGATCTAATTAAAAGAGATAGGGAAGGAAATTATATCCAGCTAAAAGGCACCATAGAGAATGAAACAATAGCATTACTAAATAAATACCAAATGGTATAGCATCCAAATCCCTAGAGGAGAAGTTAAGGGAATTAGAGGAATAAATAGATAACAAAACTATACTAGTGGGGGACCTCAATCTCCCCGTCTGAACATGATGAATCAAACTTCAAAATAAAGAAGAAAGAAGTTAACTAGGTGAATAGAATTTTAGAGAAGGTAGATATGATAGACCTCTGGAGAAAATTGAATGGGGATAAAAAGGAATATACCTTCTTCTCAGTGGTACATAGCACATACATAAAAAATGACCATGTACTAGGGCATAAAAACATAACAATTCAGTGCAGAAAGGCAGAAATATTAAAGACAGAGAGAAGCTAACTCCTACAGAAGACAGTCCAGAAGACTGGTAGGAAGGGGCCAACACAGCACTCTGGGAGACAAGCCCAGCCCTGCTGAGCCTGAGGTTTTAGCCTCAGTCTGGCCACAAATGGCTGCTGGCTGGAGGGACTTCAGATCACTAGTAGCTGTTGTGGTTTCCAGAATTATCAACCCATAGATGCTAAGGACAAAGTGAGAGGTCAGTGGACTGTGGACTTTGCAATCCAGTAATTTGGGAGTGCAGTCTGGCATTTACCTCTTGGAAGGAGAAGCTGCTGAGGTTGCGGCCATGCAGCCATAGCCACATGGCAGCTTCAGCTCCTAGCTTTCAGATTGTAGGGGGACCAATCAACCAGTTTGAGGGGGTATTCTTGCTTTAACCTGCTTGGATCTGGATTGCGGTCTAGAGTGGAGGTCTCAGGGTGTATGACCAGTTTGCTAAAGAATGTGAAGGCTTCAGAGAAGGCACCCAACTAACAGCTCCAGCACCTGAAAAAACCCAGAAATTTGGGACAAAGCTCCCCTCTCTGGAAGCAGAGTCCTACTATGGCAAAAAGCTCAAAAGTCATATAATTGAGTGGCAACATCAGCAAGCAAAGAAAGTAAAGCAAGCAGAGCAATCCAAATTTAAATTTCTATTTTGGGGAAAAAAAGAATCAAAGCATGGAACAGGAGGAATACAACAATGTCAGAACTCCTGCGCCAAAATCTTCCAAGAAAAATATGAGTTGGTTAAAGGCCATAGAGGAGCTTAAGAAGGATTTTGAAAACCAGATAAGAGAAGTGGAGGAAAAATTGGGAAGAGAAATGAGAATGATGCACGAAAATTATGAAATGAGAGTCAACAACCTGATTGAAGAAAATAGTACCTTAAAAAATAGACTAACTCAAATGGCAAAAGAGGCTGAAAATGGCAATAAGGAGAAGAATGCCTTAAAAAGCCGATTTGCCAGATGGAAAAAGGATCTCAGATGCTCACTGAAGAGAATCATTCCTTCAGAATTAGAGTGGAGAAAATGGAAGCTAGTGACTTTATGGGAAATAAAGATACTATTAAACAGATCCAAAGAAATGAAAAAAATAGAAGGCAAATGTGAAATATCTCATTGGAAAAACCAGGAGATAATATGAAAATTATTGGACTACTTGAAAGCCATGATCAGAAAAAGAACCTAGAAATCATCCTTCAACATATTCTCAAGGAAAATTGCCCAGATGTTTTAGAACCAGAGGCCAAAATAGAGGTTGAAAGAATCTATTCATCACCTCATGAAAAATATCCCAGAAAGAAAACTCCTAGGAATATTATAGCCAGGTTCCAGAGTTCCCAGATCCAGGAGAAAATATTAAAAGCAGCCAGGCCAGGAATAAACAATTTGAATATTGTGGAAAAACAATCAGGACAACACAGTGTCTGGCAGCTTCTAAACTGAGGGATCGAAGAACTAGGAATATTATATTCCAGAGGTCAAAGGAGCTGGGATTAAAACCAAGAATCACCTACCAAGACAAACTGAATATTATGTTTCAGGGGAAAATATTATCATTCAGTGTAAGAGAAGACTTTCAAGCATTCTTGATGAAAAAAAAAAACAAAGTTGAATAGAAAATTTGACATTCAGATACAAGAAGGAAGAGAATCATGAGAAGGTAAACAGGGAAAAGAAATCATAAGGAACTTATCAAAGTTGAACTATTTACATTTCTACATGGAAAAACAATAATTGTAACTTATGAAACTTTTCTCAGTATGAGAATAGTTGAAGGGGATACACACACACACGCACACACATATATGTCTGTATAGGAGGATATATGGGTGTATGAATATATATGTGAGGTGAGTTTGTATATATGTGTACAAGTATACATAGATAGAGGGCACAGGACCAATTTAATAGGAATGGTTGATAATTAAGAGGTGAGAGAGGAATATATTGAGAGGAGATGGGGAGAGACAGAATGGAATAAACTATCTTATATAGAAGAGGCAAGGGTAAATTATTACAATGGAGGGGAAGAACAGGAAGGAAAAGGGAATGGGTCAACCTTATTCTCATTGAATTTGGCTTAAGGAGGGATTGACATACACACTAAATAGTTTATCTCACCGTAAAAGAGAGTAGGGGGGAAGGGGATGAGAGGGGAGATGATGGAAGGGAGGGCAGGCTGGGGGGGGGAGGGAAGTTGGAAGCACCCACTTTTGAAAAGGGACAGGATCAAAGTAGAGAATAGAACAAGTGAGAGGTGGGATAGGATAGAGGTAAATATGGTCATTCTTTTACAATATATCCACTATGAAAATGTTTTGCATAGCTACACATGTACAACCTATACTGAATTGTTTATCTTCCCAGGAAAGGTGGGTGCCAAGGAGGAAGGGAATGAATCTGGAATTCAAGGTTTTAAAATCAAATGTGTATATATATATGTATATATATATATATAATTTTACATGTAATTGGGAAATAAGATATACAGGCACTGGGGCATAGAGATCCCCCATGCCCTACTGGAAAATTGGTGGGGGCATGGGGGAAGATATGGGAGAGAGCAGTTTGAAGGAGGGCACATCCAGTGATATCACTGTTTTGGGGGGGGGTTCTTAGGGGAAAAAGGGTAGAAAATTTGTAACACAAAATCTTGTATAAATGAATGATATGAACTAGAAGTTAATAAAGCTTCTGATAAAGTAAAAAAATTGTAGTATACTTTAGTGATACTATCTCAAAATCTAAGTGAAATATAAGCAAACAAAAAGATGTTGAAATTTGAACAGAATATTGGTAAATTATATACGAAACATTTTTATCTTCTTCTGAATAGAAAGATTAACAAATATACATATTTTTGATCTCCTAAGATACATTAATGCAAAATAATCATGTTACAATATGACAAAAATAGATGTAAAAAGGCAAAAATAATATTTCAACTTTTATTTATCATCATGTAAGTAATGGTATTATAGCACAATATTATAAAAATTATATGAAACATACTAAATGGAGAATTAAGAATGGTTATGTGAAGGGACTATTTTTAACAATAAGTAATATCTAAGTAGAAGGGAATGATAATAATGGGATAAAAAATAAACATGTTGAACATATAGCTAAATTAGTCAGGTGAAAATACATATCTAAAAATATACATGAACAAAATTGGAAAAAATGAAGATATAATAAATAAATTAGCATAAGCAAATGAATAAACCTTGAAAATTTGCATACATGAAGAAAAAAAATATAGACATCCTGAAGCACTGCTTTTTTTAAAAGCAAAAAATGTACGTATTATTTTAGCTGAAAGATGAAATTTAAAATTTTTATTTCATTTTTTAAATAAATAAGATGTATTTACATCATACAAACTGGGAGGAAATCAAATAAAATTTTAGTATTTATTCAAGAGCATTATATCATAACAAAACTTGAAATTAAAAGGCAATTAATGATTAAATTAAAAATTTTTAAATGTCCATTTGGCAAAACTGAATAAAAGAATTCAAAATAATCTTACCTCAGAAAGAGAAGTTAAATAAACTATTAAGTAACTACAAATAGATTTACAGTTATTGGTTTTCAAACTTTTCATTGTTTCAGCAGTGCCTGACTCTTTGTAACCCTGTTTGGGTGTTTTCTTAGCAAAGATACTGGACTAGTTTGGCATTACCTTCTCCAGCTTACTTGACAAGGGAGGAAACTGAGGCAAATAGCTTTAAGTGACTTATCCAGGGTCACATATATGGTAAGTATCTGAAGCCACATTTGAACTCAGGTCTTCCTAACTACGGGCCTTGCACTTTTTCCACTGAGTGCCTTCAAACCTTTCAGAAACACTCAGTTCACTTGCTATGAAATTATTCTCAATAATTAAGAATTAATGTACTCTATAAACTCCTTTTATGAGTCAAGTATCATTCCAATATCCTAAACCATGAAGGGATAAAGTTTAGTAATCAAATTATAAAATAATCACACAATGAATATTAGTAACAAAAATAAAATTGTAAGTTCAAATAAAATAATGATCCTAACAAAGGCCTTTGAGCAATATGCAAAATATTTTGTGATCTCATTGATTTAGAAATTTTCTAAGGTGATTCAAATTGAAAACGGTGTTCATGTGACTCACTCTTAAAAGACTGTAAAATGTGGCACACAACAAGCTAGAGAGGCCTTCTCAGAGGCTTTCCCATGCCATGATGAGAGCACATGTAGAGGCTTCTCATTATCTACTTGTTATCTCTCAATCTTACCATATGATCAGAAAATTACCATTTTCTCTTCCTGTCATACAATTATTTGATGATTTTCTTTAATTTTTTTTTCTTCTTAAGAAATCTTTGGAGTGGCTAGGTGGCAAAATGAATAGAGCAAAGGCCCGAAGTCAGGAGGACCAGAGTTCAAATTCTGCCTCAGACACTTAACACAAAACTAGCCATGTGACTTTGGGCAAGTCACTTAACCCCAATTGCCCTGCCTTCTCCCGAAAAGAAAAAAAAAAATAATTCCTTATTGGTTATTTGATTCAGGTCTTTTATTTCTGCCATGTGACTCTGCATTTTCCTCTGTGTGTTTTTCATCTTTAGTTATCCAGATGCAGTGATGTTCCATGTCTCATTACACAGCAGCACTGCATAAATATTTGTATTCAAAAAGATCGACACAGTCATTAAGGAAAATTTGGGGTGCCTAAATATTCTTTCTCTTTTCACAAAAACAATCTAGCCCTCTCTCTCCTTCCTTCTTAACTAGGAATATGGGTTATTCTCCATGCTTGTTTTCTGTTTCCAATATAAGTATTACTGGACAAATTCTACAGGGTATTTATTAAAATGTATCTATTGAAATCTGGGTAATAAGCATTCACCCATTTGCTTCCCCCTCATTTGCATGAATAGCTCAATCTTCTTTGAGTTCTTTCAAATTTCTTCCTCTAACCTGTTTTGTTTCTTGATGTAATCAATATGAATAATTTACAAACAAGAGAATTTAGATGGCCCATCATCCACAGGGAATTCCTGTCTAACTAGGACTCTGGTTTGCTATCACAGTAAAGAAAATTGTTTGGTGAGTATACATCAGGTGCGGAATAAGAAAGACATCCATGCTAGTAAGTGTCAGTGGCAGGATTTGTCTCCATTTCTTCTGACTCCAAAGCCTGAGGTGATAATTGAGTTAAGCCTTGAAAGAAGCTAGAGAATCTGAAAACTGACTCTTCATGATAACACATCCTAGGTAAATACAACCAGGCCTCCTAAACAGAGAAAAGTGCTTTAGAGGGAAGAAGCAGTGTTGTTGAGTACTTTATTGCATTTTTTTTTTTTGCTTTTTGGAGGGCAATTTAGGGTTAAGTGACTTGTCCAAGGTCACACGGCTAGTTTTTGTGTAAATGACTGAGGCCAGATTTGAACTCAGGTCCTCCTGACTCCAGGGCCAGTGCTGTATTCACTGAGCCACGTAGCTGTCCCTGTTGAGTACTTTATAAATGCCACAGCGATGACCTGTCATCTACTCAGTCCTCTGTTACAACGTGGTATAGATCCATAAGTGTAGAGAGCATTATTATGTACTCTTGGCATCAATTCTGCTTCATTACTCAGGCCACTGTTGTGAAGCAAAGAGGAGGCACCCTGACTATCACTGCCAGCACTGTCGTAGTCTTGGGTCCCAGTCCAGGCACCCCACATGGAGGGGTATTAGAGCTTGCCTTGCTACAAAGTCTTCCGAGCTGATTCAATGTTCAATCAACCTGGCCCTACCAGAAGCTGCATTTATGGATCATGCTGAACAGGTATAGCAGAACGGCAGTCATCTTTAAATGTCTATAATTTCTTCTCTTGCACCAGTCCCATAACTTCTATGATCTTGAACTCTGAAATTCCCATCTCTGATCCTACTTTTCTGCCCCTTGCTTCTCCTTTACTCTTTTATCCCTCCACCTATTCTTTATGCATAGGACAGCCTGTAATCATCCCACCCCTCTGTTCTCTAGTTCTGTCTACTCTAGCCTCATTTTTCTTCCTTTGCAGCCTTTAACCTACAGTTAGTTAAACAATTCGACTACATAGTGTCCTACATTCTTAAATCTACTGACATCTCAATCTACCACCATTCAAGCATTTTTAACAATCAGCCCGTCCAATCCCCCCACCACCCCATCCCTGACCCCCACACCATCTTTTCTTTCTCCTCCCAAGCTTGGTGAACACTGCTGAAGGCTCCATCTGCCATAAAACTTTCATTTGACCTTGTCATTCCCCCTAATCCATAAATTTGTTCTCTTCCTTTTCACTCTCAAACAATCAACATAACTCATCTATACACTCTACCTTCACATCTGTTCTATACATTCTTTTCTCAGACAATTCAGACCCTATGACTCTATTGAAAGTTTTCATTCTGAAGCTTACAATGTTCTATTAAATGCTAAACTTGATGAGATCTTATCATGCTTCCTTCTCCTTGAACTTTTAAGAGCTTTTTATACCAGAGTCTACCAACTTCTAGCTTCTTATTCCTTTCACTTCTAGGATGCTGCACTCTTCCTGTATACTACCTATTCCAGCCCTCCCCCATCTCCAACTGGTTATCCAACTCTCCACCGTAAATGATGAGCCACAAAGGCTCTACTCTATGGCCTTTTATTTTATCTCTTTATACATGCTGACATGGTAAACACTTTTTCTTTTCAAGGGACAAAATATCTTTATATAAATGACTTCAACATTTATATACATACCTTTAACCTCTCTGATTTATGGACTCACAGAATCTTAGATTTGTACTTGTGATGGGGTTTGGCACATGCCCAAATCTCCAGTCAGAGACACCGTGCTTCTGGAAGAAGCCATCTTTTGTACTCCTGTTTTATGGATAGGGGTAGCCTCCTGTCTCTCTCTCATTCTCTCTCTCTCTCCTCTCTCTCTCATACACACACAAAACATATGTGTACACATACATACATGTTTTATGTTATGTGTGTATATTCACATACAACATATTACAAAAATACCACAATATAATCTGTGTTCTTATACATTTAATGACATAAACATAGTAAGAGAGTCATTGATTCAGACTATCTATTTAAAATCCAGAGCTGAATGTTGTTATATTTGTGTAATTTTATCAATGACCCCACAGAGCCCATTTATTTTCTCCTCCAGTATTTTGTTTAGAATATAGGTAATTAGTAAAGCAGTGTTCTTCAGCTTGCCATATGTTGTTTATTTGAATAGGGAAAAAATACATTTTCCTGACCTACATGTATTTATTATGCTTGACAAATCCCTTATCCCAACACACTACTGATATGCATGTTGACTTATTAATATGTATGAAAAATTATCTGGGCTTACAAGCACGTCTTCAAAAGTTTCATCTAAAAAAAATTCCTTTTTGTTCAGCAAAGCCTATGTTGGTTTCAACAACTTCAATAATCTGTCATCCTAGACCCTGCTTATCATTCTCATTTCTAGTACTCCTTTATCAAAAAGGTAACTATGCATAAGCATCCATCTAGAGCAAATGCTTCCAGTTTCTCGTTCTGTCACAGATTCTTATGAAAGTCAAACAAATGGGAAAGAAAGTCAAAACATATTCTATTACTGACATCTTTTCATCACATAATAATTGGGATCCCTAACTGTGCTAATATTGGGCAGTAGAGCTTGAGTAAGAGTGTTGGAGTAAATATTGGCAAGAAGAAAAGTGCTTAAAAGCATATACTATTATATATGGCTAGGGACAGGCTCCTTCAGGATTCATAAGTCAGAAAAGCAAGGGTTGTTACAGAAGAAAAATATGTGCAGAGTACAGACCCAGTCTGATTAAGACAGTATTGGATGGGTTGGCATGAGAAATTCCCAGGGGAAAAAATGAGGCCATAAGAAATTTTATAACCGCATTTGAAGCTGAAAGGGACATTAGAGATAATTTAGTCCAATACTTTATAGAAGAACTGTTTGATCCTCAGAACTTATTTATGGACTACATTTGGGGACATTTTGTTTGTAACTTTTAGAGAGCACACTCTCTGACATGATTTTCAAGAATTTATAGTTGCCTACATGTCATGATAAGGTATTAATGTGACTTTAGTGAACATTGAAAAACCCATCTATCCAAAATCACAGGATTGTTCTAAGTCGCAGTCACTATGTTGGCTTTACCCCATACCTGTTATGTAATCTCTTTTCATATCTAAATCATAAAATCTCTTTATTCCTTCAAAAGGAAGCTTGGGAACCATCTTTGGCATCAGTGGTACTAACCTAAAGTAGAAACAGGAGTCATTAAACTGTACATAAGACTTGATGAGGACTGCACGTTGACTTCTGAGAGGTGTCATGTGTTCCTAGATAACCCTAGCCTCTTCGCTTCCCACTAATCTCGAAGGAAGACCTTAATTCCTGTCAGGAGGGGAAGCAGGATGTTGAGATTGATGATTGCTTTCTTTTCTCCTCAGAGAGAAGGGGGCACCAAACTAAAATTATATCTTTCTACTCCCTTAAATTGTGTGATTCTAGCGGATATTATCGAGGTCATTCTTTTTTATGTAATTTATTTTTTACTTTTAGTTCACAACATTCATTTCCACAATCCCTTGAATTCCAATTTTTCTCCCCCTCCCTCTCCTCTTCTGTTACCCCTATGGGTAGCATGCAATTTGATATAAGTTCTACAAATGACTTCACATTAAACATTAGTCAAGTTGTAAAGAATTATAAAGAATGGAGTGAACAATGAGAAAGAACGAAACAAAACAAAACGCAAAGGAGAGACAGAAAGAAGTTCATTTAAATCTGGATTCAGACTCTGTGGTTCTTTGTCTGGATGTGGATATCTCTTTCCATTATGAGTCTTTGGCAATTGTCTTACAGCCTTGTATTTCTGAGAGGAACCTGGTTTATCAAAGTTCGTCATCACAGATAGGATGTGTCTGTAATTCTGTACAAAGTTCTGATTGTTCTGTGATCCTCACTCAGCATCAGTTTACATGTCTCTCCAGGTTAATAAAAAGTCTGTCTGCTCTTCATTTCTTATGGCACAATAGTATTCCATTACATTCATATACCACAACTTGTTTAACCATTCCCCAATTGATGAGCATTCCCTTGATTTCCAATTGTTTGCCACCACAAAGGAAGCTGCTATAAATAATTTTGTACATACAGGTCCTTTTCCTACTTCTATGATCTTGCGGGGATACAGTCTTACAAGTAGGTCAAAGGGTATATACTTTGTATAGAGCCCTTTGGCCATGGTTCCAGATTGCTCTCCAGAATGGTTAAATCAGTTCACAACTCTGCAAACAATGCATTAGTGTTCCAATTTTTCCACATCCTTACCAGCATTTATCATTTTCCTGTTTTGCAAACTTAGTCAATCTGACCAGTGAGATGCGGTACCTCAGAGTTGTTTTGATTTGCATTTCTGTAATCAATAGTGGTTTAGAGCATTTTTTCATATGCTTATAGATATCTTTAACTTCTTCCTCTGAAAACTGACTGTTCATATTATTTGACCATTTACCAATTGCTGAATGACTTGCATCCATATAAATCTGACTCAGTTCTCTGTATAATATAGAAATGAGTTCTTTATCAGAGACACTGGGTGCAAAAATTATTTCCCAATTTTCCACTTCCCTCCTAATCTTGATTACATTGGAATTATTTGTGCAAAATCTTTTCAGTTTAATGTAATCAAAGTTATCCATTTTGCATTTTGAATGCTCTCTATCTCTTGTACTACATGAATTCTTTCTTTCTCCATAAATCTTACAGGTAAACTATTCCTTGCTCTCCCAGATTGCTTACGGTATCTGCCGTTATATCTAGATCTTGCACCCATTTAGACTTTATTTTGGTATATGGTGTAAAATATTGTTCTATTCCAAATTTCTGTCATACTAATTTTCAGTTTTCCCAGCAGTTTGTGTCAAATAGTGAGTTCCTATCCCAGAAACTGGAGTCTCTGGGTTTATCAAAAACGATGTTACTATAGTCATAGACTTCTATGTCTCATATGCCTAATCTATTCCACTGATCCACTACTCTATTCCTCAAACAGTACCAAGTAGTTTTGATGACTACTGCTTTATAATACAGTTTAAAATCTGGTATAACTAGGCCATGTTCCTTAGCATTTCCTTTGATTAATTCCCTTGATATTCTGGACCTTTTGTTCTTCCAGATGAATTTTGTTAGTATTTTTTTACAAAATACTAACTCTCTACAAAATAATTTTTGGTAGATTGATTGGTATGGTACTACATAGGGACGTTAATATAGGTAAAATTGTCCTTTTTATTATATTAGCTTATTGAGGTCATTCTAACTTCTATTCAATATATTCATTATATGTTCATTGGGGGTGGAGGAAGAGGAATGCAACCTTTATATTTAACATTTAAGCCCCTTTCTCACCAAATACCAGTTCTACAATGAACATACATAGCATGAAGTCAAGAAAATGTGTTTATCCAACTCAGTAGTAAAACAGAAATCAGAAGAAATATACATAATGGAATATACACCAAAAAATACAGAAAAAAAGGAGCTCTCCCATTAGAAGTAAGGAGAGGGGGAGGGGAAGAGCCAAGATGTCTGAGTAAAAGAAGGAACTTCCTTAAACTCATTCCCTAATTACCTCCAAAAACCTATAAAAAATGACTAAACAGATTTTAGGGCTACAGAATCCACAAAATGACAGAGAGAAACACATCTGTAGCTAAAGAAAACCTGGCAGGCCAACAAAAAGGTTTTTTTGCACAAAACTGGGAGTGGAGCATAGTACATGAGGGCAGAGGGCTGCACAGGCCCAGACCTGGGCAGAGTAGGTCTCAGTGGACTGAATTATTGGCAATTCTGATAGTTTCCAGATGTCTCAAACCACAAATGCCAAAGACAAAGGAAAAGATCAGTGGGGATACTCTGTTGAACCTAGGTCAGAGAAGAGTGCAGTCCATACTGATCCCTGGGGCAGTGAAGGTGGCTGCAGCAGCAGTGGCAGTGGAGAATGCTTCCGCAGCTCCAGGACCACAGAAGGTGGGTGGATCAAGTGGGTGATCAGAGGGCAACTTCAGGGATCTCTTTGCTGACCCCAGGGCTGGATTCTTTTGCTTTGCCCTTCTTGGTTGTGGGGAATAGACTTAGATGGAAGTCATGGGGAGAGGAAGAGCAAGGGTGTGGCAGAGATGGTGGCAGTTGTGGAGAGGGAGTCCTCTTCACAATTCTGAGGCAGAAAAGAGTGCTTGTGGTCACTCACAGATCAGGCCAAAGGCCAGGAGAGGAGCAAACACCTCTCCTTTGACAATATCATCTTAGAAGAACTGAAAATTTCCAGGTACTGAGAAATAACTCTGACAATAGCCGCACAAAACCCCATGAAATTAGGATAGTGAACTGTCCACTGTGGCAGCAGGGTGCTACCTTGGCAAAGAGTTCAAAAATCAAGTAATTGACTGGGAACAAGAAAATAGAGGAAAAAATCAGACAAGAGAATCTTTCTTTGGTGACAAAAAAGAACAAAACATACAAGCAAAAGAAGACAACAAAGTCAAAACTCCTGCATCAAAAGTCTCCAAGAAAAATATGAATTGGTTGCAGGCTATGGAGCAGCTCAAAAAGAATTTTGAAAATCAAGTAAGATAAGTAGTGGAAAATTGGTAAGAGAAATGATGGTGATGTAAGAAAATCATGAAAAATGAGTCAATAACTTGCTAAAGGAAACAAAAAAAAATACTGAAAAAAATAACACCAAAAAAATCGATTAGCTCAAATGGCAAAAGAGGTCCAAAAAGCCAATGGGGAGAAGAATAAATTAAAAAAAAAAAACAGAATTAGCAAATGGAAAAGGAGATCCAAAAACTCAATGAAGAAAATAATTTCTTCAAAATTAGGTTGGAGCAAATTAAAGCTATTGCCTTTATGAGAAATAAAGGTATTATAAAACAGATCCAAAAGAAAGAAAAAATAAAAGAAAATATGAAATATCTCATTGGAAAAATGACTTATCTGGAAAACAGATCCAGGAGAGATCATTTAGAAGTTATTATACTACTTGAAAGCCATGATCTAAAAAAGAGCCTAGACAACATCTTTCAAGAAATTATTAAGGAAAACTGCCAGATATTCTAGAACTAGAGCAGAAAATAGAAATTGAAAGAATCCACCAATCACCTACTAAAAGAGATCCCAAAAGTTAAATCCCCAGTAATATTGTAGCCAAATTCCATAGTCTCAAGGTCAAGGAGAAAATATTGCAAGCAGCCAGAAAGAAAACATTTCAAGTGCTGTGAAGGCACAATCAGTATAACACGAAATTTAGTAGCTTCTATATTAAAGGATTAGAGGGTTTGGAACATGATATTCTGGAGGTCAAAGAAGTTAGGATTCAAACCACAAATCACCTACCCAACAAAACTGAATATGATACTTCAGTGGAAAAAAGACATTCAGTGAAATAGAGGACTTTCTAATATTCTTTTTGTTTTGTTTTGTTTTGTTTATTTTTAGTGTCCAACATTCATTTCCACAAGATTTTGAGTTGCAAATTTTCTCCCTGTCTTTCCCCTACCCCCCACCCAAAAATAGCAAGCCTATTGCATATCCCTTCCCCCAATCTGCCCTCTCTTATATCCTCCCCCTTCTGCCCTCTAACTTTCTAGTACAGCAAGATGGATTTCTATACCCCATGGACTATATAACTTATTTCCCAGTTGCGTGTAAAAAACAAAACAAAAGAAAACAGTGGGGCAGCTAGGTGGTGCAGTGAATAGAGCACTGGCCCTGAAGTCAGGAGGACCTGAGTTCAAATCTGGCCTCAAACACTTGACACACTTACTACAGTGGTTTTTTTTAATCATTTTATTTTAAAACTTTGATTTCCAGATTCATCCCTTCTTTCCTCCTAACCCACCCCCTCTTGGAGGATAAGCAATTCAATATAGGTTGTACATGTGCAGTTACGCAAAATGTTTCCATAGTAGATATACTGTAAAAGATTAATTATATTTCCCTCTGTTCTATCCCTCCTCCCACTTATTCTATTTCTACTTTGACCCTGTAACTTTTCAAATGTATGTGGTTCTAACTACCTTCTCCCCCAATCTGCCCTCCCTCCTCTCATCCCCCCTCTTATGCCATTCCCCCCTACTTTCTTATAGGGTAAGTTACCCAGTAGAGTGTGTATGTTATTCCCTCATGAAGCCAAATTCAATGAGAGTAAGGTTGACCCATTCCCTTTTACATTCCTGTTCTTCCCCTCCATTGTAACAGTTTGTAATAAGAATGTAAATTTTGAAGATCTTCCCTGCCCCTAGGCTCATGTGCACCTGAAGCCTGGGGTGGGAGGCTTGTTTTTCAGTAGATACTTCTTGATTGGCCAGTGAGTCAATAAGGTTGTTACATTTTCTGAGCCAGGAGAAGGCTATATAAGCACTGATGTGTAGCTTTGTTTTGGGACTCACTTTGAGAAGTATTCTGTGACTTGATCTGAATTCTGGGAAGCCGTTGTTGAGAGTCCCCCGGCTTTGAAAAACCCAGAATGTGGAAACCCAGATGTTGACTGGGTATGGATGTAATGGTTGGACAGTTTGGAAATCTGTCTACTTGATGTTTCTGTCTTGATAATTATGCCTGTATACTTTGAGGTTCAGGGTGCTGACCTTTTCTCCTGAACAAGGTAAACAATATATGTCTGACTGATTAAAGTAAGCTTGTTAACCCATTTTGAGTTGCTTTCCTTTAACAAAGCAGATCCAAGAACCTGTGTGAGCAGGCACCCTGGGGACACTGGGGTGCTTCCTGCAACACAGTTGTTTCTTGCCTCTTTTATATGAGATAATTTACCCTATTCTATCTCTCCTTTTCTCCTTCTCTCCTTACATTTCTCTCTCACCTCTTAATTTTATTTTTTAGATATGATCCCTTCCTATTAAACATCCTGTGCCCTCTGTCTATGTTTACATATACACACAGAGAGATGTATTTATACATACATACACCCTCCCATAAAAACATATATATGTATACATATATATTCCCTTAAACTATCCTCCTATTGAGAAAGGTTTTATGAGTTACAATTAATGTTTTTCCATGTAGGAATGTGAATAGTTCAACTTTAACAAGTACCTTATGATTTCTTTTTCCTGTTTACCATCTCATGCTTCTCTTGCTTCTTATATTTGAAAATCAAATTTTCTTTTTAGCTCTGATTTTTTCATCAAGAAAGCTTAAAAGCCCTCTATTTCATTGAATGACAATATTTTCCCTTGAAAAATTGTACTCAATTTTTCTGGTCAGGTGATTCTTGGTTTCATTCCTAGCTCCTGAATATCTTATTCCAAGCCCTTTGATCCCTTAATGTAGAAGCTGCTAGGTCTTGTCTTATCCTGATTGAGTTTCCACAAAACTCAAATTGTTTCTTCCTGACTGCTTGTGATATTTTCTTCTTGACCTGGGAACACTGGAATTTGGCTATGATATTCCTAGGTGTTTTCTTTTGGGAATCATTTTCAAGATGTGATAGGTGAAATCTTTCAATTTCTATTCTGTCCTCTGGTTCTAGAATGCCAGGGCAATTTTTATTGAGACTTTCTTGAAAGATAATTTCTAGGTTCTTTTTTTAATCATGGCTCTCAGGTAGTCCAATAATTTTAAATGATCTCTCCTCAATCTATTTTCCAGGTCAGTCGTTTTTCCAATGAGATATTTCACGTTGTGTTCTATTTTTTTCATTTGTTTGGATCTGTTTTATTGTATCTTGCTGTCTCATGAAGTCATTAGCTTCCATTTGCTCCAATCTAATTTTGAAGGAATTATTCTCTTCAGTGAGTTTTTGAAATTCTTTTTCCATCTGAGTAATTTGATTTTTTAAGGCATTCTTCTCCTCATTGGCTTTTTGGGCCTCTTTTGTCATTTGAGTTAGTCTATTTTTTGAGGTGTTATTTTCTTCAGTATTTTTGGGGGGTCTCCTTTAGCTGGCTGTTTATTCACTTTTCATCATTTTCTTGCATTATTCTCATTTCTCTTCCCATTTTTCCTGCTCTTCCCTTACTTGATTTTTAAAATCTTTCTCGAGCTCCTCAATGGCCTGTACCTAATTCATAATTTTCTCGGAAGCTTTTGATGCAGGAGTTTTGCCTTTGTTGACTTCTTCTGTTTCCATGTTTTGATACTTTCTGTCCCCACAAAAGGATTCTATGGTCTGATTGTGCTTCCTCTGCTTGCCCATCTTGCCAGCCAATTACTTGACTTTTGAGCTCTTTGCCACTGTAGAACTATGCTTCCAGAATGGAGAGATTTGTC
Organism: Petaurus breviceps papuanus; assembly: GCF_028583685.1. Classification (NCBI taxonomy): domain Eukaryota; kingdom Metazoa; phylum Chordata; class Mammalia; order Diprotodontia; family Petauridae; genus Petaurus; species Petaurus breviceps. The sequence continues at coordinate 7,395,680 of NW_027187361.1, read as the reverse complement.
CCAAATCATTGGAGTTCTTTGGAAATGTCAGAGTTCTGAGGAGCAGGCCCTACCTGCAGCCTCCCAAAGCTCTGACACGTTAGTAACATACCCCAGGACTACCACCCAAGACTGTGATCCAGATCCAAGCAAGTCAAAGCAAGAGCGACTACCCTGTGAGTAGTCACTTGGTACCTCTATGATCTGTAGTCCAGGAGCTCCAGAGGCAGCCACATGGCAGCATCTTATGGTGGCTTAGCCACCTCTTACTCCGGGGCAGGACCCAGACCATACTCTTCCCTCACACAGTTCCAACAGAGTTCCCTACTGACATTTTACTTTCCCTTTGGAGTTTATGTGTTGAGAAATCTGGAAACTGCTAGAGCTGCTGGTGATTCACTCTCCTGAAGTCTGTTCTATCTGTCTTGGGCCACAGGTGGTGGCCCCTCTGAGCTTAGCATGGCTCACATGGGACTGTGCTAAACTCCCCATCTGGTGTGATAGACCCTTTCTGTTGGCCTGCCAGGCTGACTTTAGCAGGAGATTTGTTTCTCTCTGTCACTTTGTGAGTTCTGTAGCTATAAACTTTGTTTAGACTCTTATTTTACAGTTATTGGAGGTGGTTGTGGCTGGAGCTCATGGAATTTTCTGCTTCTACTTTGCCATCTTGGCTCCTCCCCCCACTTTCAAACACTCTTAATGAAAAAACTGGAACTGAATAGAAAATGTGACTTTCTAATATAAGAATCAAGGGAAGCATGAAAAGGTAAATAGGAAAGAGAAATCATAAGGGATTTATTAAGGTTGAAGTGTTTATATTCCTACATGGAAAGATATTTGTAACTCATGGGAGTTTTCTCAGTATTAGGATAGTTGAAAGGAATAGATAGATAGATAGATAGATAGATAGATAGATAGATAGATAGATAGATAGATAGAT
>NW_027187361.1:7393834-7394751 GCF_028583685.1 Petaurus breviceps papuanus | reverse complement strand
GATAGATAGATAGATAGATAGATAGATAGATAGATAGATAGATAGATGGCATAGGGTGAGCTGAATACGAAGAGACAATATTTAAAAAATAAAATTAATGGGTAAGAGAGGAATATATTGAGAGAATAAGAAAGGGTATAGGAGGAAGGGTAAAGAATATGGTAAATTATTTCACATAAAAGAGGCAAGAGAAAGCTATTACACGAGCAGAATTGCAGGGAGGTGAAAAGGAAAGAGTCAACCTTACTCTTATTGGATTTGGCTCAAGGAGGGGATAACATACACATTCAACTGGGTATCTTACCCTATATAAAAGAATGGGGGAAGGGGATGAGAAGAGGGGATGATAGGAGGAAAGATTGGGAGAGGGGATAGTCTAAAGCAAACACTTTCCAAAAAGGACATGTCAAAGGAGAAAATAGATTAAGTGGGAGGTGGAATGGGGTGGAGGGAAATATAGTTATTCTTTCCCAATATCACTACTAAGGAAATATTTTGCATAACTACATGTGTATTAGCCATATTGAATTGCTTGTCTCCTCAGTGGGGGTTGGTGAGGAGGGAAGGAGGGAATTTTAAACTCAAAAATTTAAAAACAAATGCTAAAATTGTTTTACATGCAAATGAAAAATAAGATATAGAGGAAATGGATTATAGAAATCCATCTTGCCCTAGAAGAAAATAAGGGGGAGGAGGTAAGGGTTGGGGAATGGGGTGGATAGAAGGGAAAGGATAATCAGTATGCATGCTATCTTAGTCTGGTGGTTAGGGGAGAGATGGGGAGGAAATTTGGAACTCATAATATTCTGGAAATGAATGTTGAAAATTAAATATAAATAAAAGAAGAAGAAGAAGAAGAAGAAGAAGAAGAAGAAGAAGAAGAAGAAGAAGAAGAAGAAGAAGAAGAAGAAGAAGAA
>NW_027187361.1:7337492-7393824 GCF_028583685.1 Petaurus breviceps papuanus | reverse complement strand
AAGAAGAAGAAGAAGAAGAAGAAGAAGAAGAAGAAGAAGAAGAAGAAGAAAAAGAAGAAGCTCAGCCACGAGAGAGTGTATTAGATTTCACCCAAGGAAAAGTTCCTTGAAGTTTCAAGTTTAGCAAGCTGTACATAAAGACATAATGGACAGCAATGAGTCTTCTCATGTATTCTCAGAACCTTTTCCTTTAGCAACGTGAAGTGGGCTTGACCTCTTCCACCTTCCTTCTTGGATTTGGAATTTGGAAGCAACAGAAGCAACTTGACCTTGAAGAGTCTCAATGAAAATTGAAGGAAAACTAAAGTTTTCTTGGTCTCACCCACCCTTCCCTTCCAGAGCATTCATCTCCCTCTATAAGGAGAAAGTCCCATGTCAATTGGTTTCAAAATAGAAGTTATACTTAGAAAATCCCATATTAACATCATATATGTTCTATTGTATTTTTATGTACTTTGTTGTCTCCCAATTTCATTTTAATCTGGTTTGTCTGCATTAAGGAATATTATGGCTTGCATGTTTGACACATCTTTTCTACATGAAGTTTTTTCCAAACCCACCAACTTCTAGAGCCCTTGCTCCTCAACTATCCAGTTTCTTACTCTTCTGTATATATTTGGATTTATTATATCTACATATTTCCATACCAGCTTCTGTGTGTACTTACTATTAAATTAGAATGTAAGGTCAGTGAAAGTAGGGATTGTTTCTTTTTATTTGCATTTCCAGAGCCTAGATCAGGGCCTGCCAGGAGTAAACATGTGATAAATGTTTGTTGATTAGTGGGTTGAGTAAAATGATGATACCTCTTGTTGAAAATTTTTCAATGAAAGTTAATTCTACTCCCACCTTATCAATCTCACAGGAGGAGTGAACATACTCCCTACTTTCTACTACTCTTTTTATTTCTTTTTATCCCACTAGAACTCATTCAGTGAGTGAGCAAACATTTATTAAGCACTTATGTGCCAGGCAATGTGATAAAACATAATAAATACAAGCTAAAGGAAAGATAATTCCTCCTTTCAAGACCTTACATTCTAACCAGGGCAGACAAAACATAAAGCGAAGCTGAAAATGGACACAAGGGCATGGTGAACATGTATAGATGATATCCTGGGGGAAGATGAAGACGTGTGTCCTTTTTGAATGAACATTCTGGAAGAAGCCATCCAATCAAAGGGAAGAATCGAATTAGAATCACTATTCAGTCAATAAACATTTATTAGGCACTACTGTGTTGCAGGCCATGTGCTAAGCCCTGTGGATGCAAATACAAAAGAGAAAGACAGTCTCTGACCTCAATGACTTTATAATTTAATGGGGAAAGACAGTACCGAAAAGGAAACTGAAAAGTATAGGAGGAAAACATGAACCCAGTTTGGAGGGGTGGAAGGGAGTTGGTGGAAGTTGGAAAAAGCTAAAGAAATCCAAAGGAGTACAGCCAGTTGGGAAATGAGAGATGGCTGATCTGGCCAGGGAACCCCTCCTTAAGTGGAGGTTTTAGAGCTCATAACTCCATGATGATAAATGCCATGGTAAAAGACAGTCCTGGAATTGTAAACCAGGTCCTCTGATTCAAATTTAACATTATTTTCATGTACCATTGTGGTGAGGAAGGAAAAAATATATATATAATGAATTATTTGAATTCGATAAGTTTAAAATTATTAATATATACCATCAAACCAATGACATAGCTTGAAGACTTCAAGTTTAAATCTGAGGATCACATTTTACCAGTGGATGAACCTAATCTTTACACACTCTAGTATCTTCCTGATAGATAAAGAAGAATTGAACAATGACTGAATTATGTAGATATGTTTGTGCAAAGTGAGGAGAATTTTATAGTAACAATTCAGAACCAGGTCATCGACGCTAGAAATTACAAAAGAATTATCCTTAATCCATGCTCTGAGATCACTATAGATTATACACATTTATGGTAGAAACTGCAGTATATCACTCTAGGACGTAAAAAAAAAGTAGCATCTACAGAATATATAGGAAGACATGACCTTAATAACTCTATATAATTCCCCCAATTTTTTTTCTTCAGATTTCCCATACCAATTTTTTTTCAGATTGCAGCCCATGTATAGTTGTCTTTTTTAAGGAAGTCCATCAATATACGACCATAAACTTGCTACATTTTGCACCCAACATAAAGAGAAATTTTTTTCATATTAAATTCACATTATATGGACATAAATGAATTGTTCAGTCTGTTCATAAATTGCCCCATACTCTTACTGTGTGATCAGACTATATCTTTATTTTTTTCCTGTCACACATTTCTCTGATATAATCCATTATATGACTTGTATTTCAAAACACATTATTTGTATTTCAATCTGGATAGATAAATCTATATATATCTATATCTATAGATATGTATGATGTGAATCTTCATCTTCCATTAAACAGTACTTAATTTTAGTTCTTCAACTACATTGTGTCCCTCACAGTCATACAATTTTATTGAAGGATTTATTTAATAGAGAGAAACTTGGCAGTGTTTAAAATAACTTTATGATTTTTTCCAAAGGGTAGCTAGTCTTCTGTCTCCTTCATTTGGGCCAAGTTCATTGTCCCTTTGAAGTGTCTACTCCATTTATATGCTCTGATGGATAAACTCATTAGCTTACCCATATGATTGAATGTCGTAGTCAATGAGCATTTTCCATCCACTTTTTTTTTCCTTTGTATATGATGGTTAGGAAAAATTCCCTTGAGCATTTCAAGATCTCATTTAAAATGTTCTGCAATATTCTTAGGTTTGATACCAGTAGCAAAATGGTCATATGCAAGTAGAAACATTTGAAGATGTCATTATCTAGAGGGCCTCTCTCTTGAATTCAAGAGTCAGATTTGCTCTATGAAAAGGACAAGCAAAAGACCTATTTACATCTCATTTGTTAGCTTTTCAGAGGGAAATAAAGTTTCTCTTTTCACATCTTTCAAAGTATCTTATAGGATTTTGACATGAATAGCAGACATGTTGCTAAAGGAAATCCTTTAAAGGTGACAACATTATACAAAATAAAAATAAAAAATTATACATAGAAGGATCCTGTATATGTATATATGATATATATATATATATATATATATATATATCTTTTGGTCAATTATCATTGTCAATGTCTGTTTTTTTGTGGTATATTGTTTGTAAAAAGAAGACTATATTCCTGTCTGCCTGAAACTATCATAAAATGTCCTTTATGAGGACATATATTATTTTAACAAAACAAGTATAGTGATGGATGTTTTAGGAATGTTAATTTTTAATATCTTCCCTGCCCCCATGTTAAGTGCACCTGGAGACTGTGGTGAGAAGCTTATTTTTCAGGAACGCTCACACCTTGGTGTTTTGTGATTGGGCAGTGGGTCAAGAGGGTTGTTACATTCTTTGACCCAGGAGAAGGCTATATAATCCTTGATGTGAGACTTTGCTTTGGGCCTCACTTTGAGAAGTGTGTGATTTGACCAGATGAGACTCTGGTCTGAGCAGGCCATTGAGCACCTCCCGGCTTTAAAAACCCAGATGTTGATGCTTCCCTCTCTGGTACCTGTGATTTGGAATGGATGTAATGATTGAACAGCTGGAGGCCTGTCTCCTTGAAATGTTTCTATCTATATACTCTGAAGTTCAGGGTGCTGACCATTTTCCCCTGAACTAGGTAACTGATATATTTGATTGATTAAAGCAAGATTGTTAACCCGTTTTGAGTTGCTTTCCTTTAGAAAAGCAGATCTAAGAACCTGTGTTGGCAGCCACCCTGGGGATGCTGGGATGCTTGATGCTACAGTGGAATAGTAGGCATACAGATTAAAATTTGTTTGTATTCTTGGGTTTTACTATTTTGGAGGAAGGGTAATTATTAGATATATGATTATTTTTATCTTTTTTCTTTTGTTTCTTAGTTTTTTGTACATCTTGATATTATTCTTCCTTATTTCAAATTCTATGAGGGGAAACAAAAAGGCTTATACCATGCTTTCAAAATTATGTCGCCTCCTGTATGTTGGTTAATCCAGTTGTGTTTACTATTTTAATTTCTTTGGTACCATTTACCCTTCCTTATGCATTACCAAATATAATTGTCATATTGCTGTGATAAAAAGGGGGGGAGTTACAAAATATTTCCCTTTTTAAAATTTTTCATTTGTTTGTTGTTCTTGTAGTTTCATTCTTAAATGCCCTTGGGGTGACTTTTCTTAGTTAGGTCTCTTGCCAAGCTTGCTTTAGAAAGGTTTTCCCCTTCACTGCTTCTTGCTGTTTTATGAGGCAATACAGCTCATAATCTTCCATTATGCTTCTCCTTTAGATTTTACAAACAATTTTATATTCTAAACCAGTGCTGCCCTTGACTGCCATATTTCTCCACTTGACAAGGATATCAAATATTTTCTGGCAAGACAGATCATGGGCTTTTTTGTTCTTTTCATAATGATCATTGATTTGCATTAGTTAAAATTCTGTATGAAATTTTGATATTCTGTATCAATGTCCTTTCTCCTACCAAGTGACCATTTATTGCTATCAGTAACTTTTTTACATTGACCTATGTGGGGGCTGTACTAATTATCCTGCATGTATGCATATGTATGTATGCATATATAAATATTTTTCCTTTAAGTTTTATATTAATTTTGATCTTTGATCTAACAAATCACTTGTCTTAACAGAACACAGGTAATTCAGAATGGTTCCATATTAAAATGAGTAGTATCCTGTCTTTTGATGTAAAATTATTATTAAATGTTATTTAGTTTTATCATTTATAGAACTTCCCACTTTTTTTTCTTTTGAAAGAAAGTATTACTAATGCACAGATATGGGTCTTCTCAACAATAAAGAACATTTGATCTCTCTCATTCCTAATGCTTGATAGATATTATCCAACATGTTTCATAATACTCAACTAATTTCACATTTGAGGTCATTGAATATCAAGTTATATTTTGCTATATTTAAGGAATTAATATCATCTTTATAGAATTTCTCTGCCTCCTCAAACTCTATGTAGACATTTTAAGAATGTCAAGATTAACGTGATATAGTACACCTGTTTTTAAGTCATAGGCCAAGGATCCCACATTTGGCTAAATTAATGTTTTCAGATTAGCGAGAAACTGTGTGATTCTTAGTAAACCATCAATACCAGTCACTGCAGACATTTAAAGGGTTATAAAGAATTTAGGCCCATTTTGTTCTTTTGTTGTTTCTTGGTTTGCATGGCCAAGAATTCATCACTAAGCGCCCAACTAAATGGTGATGACCATCTGGATCCTTACTTAAGCCTCCCTCAGAAGATATGGTCTTTTGCCAGCTCCATACACAAACCTTTCCAGGATTTTAAAACCTGCCAGAGTTTACTCTGTTTTGTGAATCCCAGATCTCCTCCATGTCAGCTTGAAGAATAAGAGTAGAACTTTGTATGGTGCTCTCCACACAATAGGAACTTTTAAAATGTTGCATTGTGCTATATTTTATATATATATATACATATATACACACACACATATATACATATATGTGTGTGTCTATATTTATATTTTATTTATTTATATTTATTTTAAAATTATTATTATGCAGAAAAAATATAGCACCAAGAAGTAGAAAAATAGTTTTATGAATCTAATTTAAGAAAAATAAAATTTTTTGAAACAAAAACTGTTATCTTCCTACAATAATAAAGGACACTGGTAACTAGTTAAAGTTATTGGCAGGAATATAATCAATTATCACATATTATTTTTTCACAGTGGAACATAAAGTCTATTGGAAAAAAAAAAGAACAAGGCATATCTGTATTTTGAATTGTTCTTGCATTCACAGAGCATTAAATTGTATGACTTCTTATCAAAAGATACAAAAATAGTTCTTGTGGTACTAAGCAAAAGAGCACTGGGTTCTCCTTCCCCCGGCATTCAGAGGTAAACAAGTCACAAAATCTTCTTTTTATCACAGAGTAGATAGAGGATATTCTGAAGGTCAGGTTAACTGGCCTGTGAGAATATTGAAAATCTGTGACGCAAATTGAAGTAGCGACTAGTGGTATTGTAAAATCTGATACTCTTTCTCCTGTCACAAGCTGTTGCTCGAAGAAGCCTGATTGTAAAGCAAGTAACAGCAGCACAGTGTCTATTATACAGTCAGACAGATCTCTTTTCCATCTCTGCCAAGTCAGATTCAATCTACTCTCTCCTTACAGCTTTGTAAATGAGAAAGGCTCCAGATGGGGGAGGGGAGAAAATAAAGAGAGCTATTACTTGCAGATGTGAAACACCTGGGCATTCAGGATAACCCCCCCCCCTATTTTTTCCAATGAATATTTTTCTTCATGGTTCTATGGAAGTCACAGTTATGAAGACTAATTCACATAATTAATTTTATTTGGTCTACCTAATAATCTTTTTATATACTATAAAGAATAAAAAAATTGACAGGGAGATGCTAAATCAAATCTAAATTCACTTAGCAAAGCTGTCTAGCACTGCCAGATAAGGCTGAAAAAAATCATCTCTTGGTATGTCTGTTTTTCTTATTTAGGTTATTTTACCTTATTCCAGTTAAAGTTCAGATCACGTGGAAAAGAAAATGATAAATGCATGAAAATGTGTGAAATAAGTGGCTTGAGGAAAATAAATTATGTCATTCACACACACTAAGGATTGAAAAGCAGGTCAAGCACTGCAGTACACATTTTACAAATCCCCCTGTGTACAGGGTTGCATACTAAACATGGCAGAAGGTTGTGAAAATACTCTGAGACAGAGGGAAACAGATTTTGGTGATTGATGAGAAGAAATCCTATATATAATGTGGCAGAAAGTGACATAACATAACATAATGGATAGGCAGGTCTTGTTGTTAGGAAGACATGGAGTCAATTTCTGAATCTGACACATGCTAGCTGTGTGACTATGAGCATGGACACTTCTCATTCACCCAACCCGAGGAAATCTGCATTATTTTCCCAACTGGAAATATTCTAACCTGATAAAATCCCAGATTCTGACCTAAAAGTAAGAAATTAGTATATTGCTGGTGAAAAAAAGGTTATACCTGTGTGATAGATCATACTGTGGTCAAAAGCATTGACTCCATTTGGAAATGAGAGGCATAATTTGATACTCAGCATTACAATCTGTGCCACAGCAAGAAGTTTTGTAGTGAATTTTAATCTTGTTTTCTCTTGGTATAATTGAAAATTAGTCCAGTTAATTAGAAGTGAAAATAACCAAGGCTGTTGCTCTGACCAGAAAAATATATTTCTGAAAGTAATATTTTTCAGACAGTTTAATTCAAATTGGTGTTGTCTTTAATTACATCCTGATGCTTCTGTATTCATAATTCCTTTTGTCCCCATAATGTGTAGATGTTGGACACCTATTCCCATTCCCAGTTCTTATATCCAGTACTATAATATTGTACTATAGAGAGAGGAATGTGAAGCAAAGGCTTTTCTTTTTTTTTCTACTTGGGGTTATCAAATCCAAAATGAGGTTCTAAACCATTTCTAGGGTAACCCACTTATAACAATGAAAAAGGAAAGTATGCAATTTATTTTGAATGGACTTTGGTATGCGCTACAGAGCTAGTCTGGCATGCTTGTAATTAATCTATAGCATATGGAGACTTTAGTCTACTAATAGAAATATGTTTTTTTTTAAAGGGCTTGTCTATAGATTTGTGGTGATCAAATGATTAGAAAACTCAAATAATGTAAATTCCTTCTCGTAAAAAATGATTTTTTTCTTTGGGATATTGGTAAGAACAAATTAAAACCCATGTTTTTATTGAAATGTTGAATAATTTAAAATAATGTAGAATAATAATTTGTTAAACAATATCTATTTTCTTGTATGACAAAAGCAGATTTTTTTCATTATATAACCCCCAAATTTTAGCGGGTTTTCTCTCGAAATCAACAGAATCACAAAATAATAGAATTTACAATTAAAAGGAACCATAAAGTTTGTGTAAAACAAATTTCTCCTTATACAATATATAAAAAAAAAACCCGAAGGCCAGAGAGAAATTATCTAGTAGATATAAGAACTGGAATGGAAGGTATGGAATGGAAGATATAACTTGAATGGAAGTTATAAGAACTGGAATATGTTTTACATAACCATTTGGATCATTATAAGAACTTAGAAGGAACCTGAGATAGACAAGAACAAAGTTTAGCTATTTTTAGGCAGAAATTTGAGCAACACCTGCAAAGTATTGCTTCTACCTGTGTAAATGTCTTGAGAACTATTCTTGCATCCAGCTAAAATGACTCTGGAGTTTATTTGTGGTAATTAAGTTACTTAAGCATCTACCTCTCAATGGGGTGTTCACATCAGTGCTCCAGAAAGAGATTTCAAAAGCAATTGATTTTCCTTCCACTTTGGCAATCCTTGGGACCTTTCAGCAAGTGACTTACAGGGCCAGCACGTTAGTTTAAACCCCATTCAATAAAAATTTGACAGGGGAAGGTAGGGAGAAGATCATAGGATATAATCATAGGCTAATGGAATTTTGAGTCAGAAGGTACTGTTGATTTCATGTAGTCTAATATCTTTCTTTAAGAGATGAGAAAACCAAAACCATAGAAATTAAATGGCCTAGTCAAGGTCAAATAACTTGTAAATCACAGGGCACAAATATCAAATTACGATCTTTATCCCTAATTCCAATGTTCTTTATGCTACCATGTCCTTTATACCAAGCTGCCTGGTATTTAAATAAAATTTTAAACATGAACTTTCAGAAAATATTCTAATCTAGTACAAACATGCAAAAATCTATTAAAATGACTTCTACTGATTGCTAATCTATTTCTTCCTTTAACTCACCAATAGACACACTTTTATATTAATTGACTCCTTTCAGTGACGATAGTCTTGTCAATCCCACACTCAACCTGAAGGCTGTACACTCCAACTAAAACTAAGTGGTACTCAATATAAAATGCCTGTCTCTCTGTGGTTATTGGAGAGCTGCTATCTCTCTTCTTTACCTCTACTCTTTCTCAGGCAGCATTTGCATTCCTTGTAATTCTAGAGGTATATGTTCAGTGTGGTTCTACACAATTAGATTTTAGCTCAATCTCCCTACCCCTACTGGAAAATTTCACCTGCTCTTTGATCTGTTGTATTTCCATAGACTCTAATCATGTAAATATGACATAATGGAGGTAACCACACAAGTATGACTTAATTTTATACAGTCTTTACTTATGACCAAAGAAGTAAAAGTAACATAATCAACACAGAATAAAACAATCACTGTTGTGCCAGCAGCACCTTCCACATGAGGGTCTCCTACAGTCAGTCTATAGGCATGCCTCAAATTTAGAAGTTCCTGGATGCAATTCAGATGCAAGTTTCAATACTGAGCACGAGAAGTTTCTTGTTTTCCAAGGGCTGGATTTAACAAATATCCCAAAATCTTTTTTTTTTTTTTTTGTGACCAACACATCCCCTTTGGCTTCCTCATGACAGACTCTAGAGAGTGAAAATCAAGTCAGTTGGGGAGCTCAGGAGGTAGTTTTGAATGTCATTGATTTTCTACTCACAGTTTTGCTGCTGCCAGTAAAGTATAAGTGTGCTTGCTGATTGTCTCCTTTACTAACTGCTTATTAGATGGGCTTTATAGGACTCTAATTAAGCTTCCAAGCTTATTCATTGATAATGAAGCACTAGAGTACAGTCACAGACAGGTTAGAAGCAGAGGGACTCCACAAGAAGCCAATGATAACTTGACTTTTTTGTCTATTTTTTTTTGTCTTTGGGGTATCTGCCATGGCTTGTGTCTTTTCTTTCACTATAATACTAACTTATCATTCCCACTCACTCCAAATAACTCTTCTCCCTATAGAATATAGGAAATGCGAGTGTGTGTGTGAACCTTCTTTTTCATTTATGAAACTTACTTCTTGTTTCAGAATTAAAAAAAAAAAAGCCAAATGACTCACCCCCTGCCTCCTAATTTGAATTATTATTTGTAATGAGTTTAAGTGAAAAACACGGGTAATTATAATTTAATAATCTAAGTCCAAGTAGCAACAGACACAGAACTGTCACTTTGCCCCAAAAGAAGATAAACTTTGAGGTCAGATGAACTGGATTCAAATTATGGCTTTGCCATTTCTACCTTTCTTCACCCATAAAATAAGGAGGTTGAACAAATGAAGAGTTAGGAAGGTTCCTTACAACTCTAAAGTAAGAGCCTAGGAATCTCTTGAAATAATCAAATGACCTGTGTGTGCATGTGTGTATGTGTCTACATCTGTCTGTATTTATTATTTAATTATTGCTGTAAAGAACCTTACAGGCCAAATTGTCCAACTTTTAATTTTATAACTAAGGAAATTGAGGCCCAGAGATATCAAGTAACTTGCTCATTTTTTATACAAATATATATTTTCCATTTATGTCATACTTTAAATTTTGTAAAATGCTTTATATACATTTCTTTCTTATTTTTACAACATTGATGTAAAGCAGATATGATTGATATCCTTATTTTGCAGTTGAGAAAACTGAGCTTCATGGAAGTAAAATGACTTTCCTAGGATCACACTGAGAGAGAGAGAGAGAATTAAATTTCAAACTATACCATTTCTTTCCATATTGATAAAAATATTTCCATATTGATGAAATGATATCATTTTCAATTGGAACATAATATGAGCATAATAAAAAAACTAATTTGATCTCAAAGGATCTAAGTCCAAATGGTATATAGTTTAAGACTTGGTGTGAAAAATAAATCTGTTTGAATCTTATAAACTGTGTGATCCCAGGTAAGTCATTTCACCTCCATAAGGCTGTTTTCTCAACTGTAAAATGAAGATATTAATTTTAGCTACTTTATATGGCTATTACAAAGATCCAGTAAGAAAATGTATATACTATGTTACAAAATTTAAAATGTTATATTAATGGCAAATATCTACCTGTATAAAAAGGAGCAAGTTACTTGATGTCTCTTGGCTTCAATTTCCTTAGCTATAAAATGAAAAGGTTAGATAAGTTAGCTTCTAAAGTCCTTTCCAGTTCTAAATCTTTTAGTTTATCATGATTTTTAAAATGAACGATTTGGATACAATGACTTCTGTGACTTCATCCAGCTCTAAGTCTCTGATCCTGTGAACTATGGATTGAAGAGATCATCAGAAAGTCTGACTTCTTCATTATACCTATTTCATCACTATGGGGAGTTGAGTTGATTTTTTTTAAATGCAATTTCTCCATTATGTTTTCTTAATAATGGGAAATAATGATGCATTTTTTCTTTTCTGACATTTGTTTTATATTTCATTTATTGTGAATTTACAATCCCACCTTTACAACCAAGCAACAAATTCACTAGCCTGAAATAGGAGAGGGCAAATTTGATTCTGGTTAATGAGGAAAACAATTTCCTGTTCAATGTTTTTTTTTTTTTTTAAGTGACATAAATCTCATTGTAAATGAAAATTGCATAGGAGAAAATTGGATACATTTATGGATGTGTCTGCTCTCCAAATGAATGCTCCTGCAAACATTTATCATCCCAATGGAACAGTTCAAAAAACTGCAAATGGTACCTGAAACTAACAACTTCTGCACATATGACTTAGGTCTCAGACAGCAAGAAACCAATTAAACATTGTTCTTACTCTTTAGTCATCCCTGGCAGCTCTCATGCCTTTACCCCTTTTTTATGGGACAAATATAACAAATCCAGATTGCTTTAAATCAAAATTTAAAAATCAAGGGTAACTGGGAAGACTCTTGGGACTCTTCTATAATGTAAAAATTATCAAGAGAAAGATTATAATGCACCGTGTCAAAAAGTTATCCGAAATTATGGTAAAAATTCCACTCAAACTCCCTTGGTTCTTAGAAGCAGGCTTAGACTGGATCAAGCAGTGAACACTTAGATATGTAAAATATTTGAGGAAGAGCACAAATTTTGTAGTTCTAGAAGCTTCCAGTAAGGTGTGTTTGGGATGGGAGCATTATAATAAGGTATCAGAATTGGAAAAGACCTTAGTGGTCATCTTTATTTTTTTTTTTTTGATTTTTGGAGGGCAGTTAGAGTTAAGTGACTTGCCCAAGGTCATGTGGCTAGTGTGTGTGTGTGTGTGTGTGTGTGTGTGTGTGTGTGTGTGTATGTGTGTTAAGTGTCTGAGGCTGGATCCGAACCCAGATCCTCCTGACTCCAGGGCTGGTGCTCTATTCACTGCATCACCTGGCCGCCCAGTGGTCATCTTTCAAAGCCCATAACAAGAGTATCCTCTACAATATTCCTCCCAGGTGAACAAATAGCAATTTTGTGTAAGTATCATTAGTAATTCTTCCTTATACCAAATTTAATGAGGAGAGCTCTTCCTCAGGGTGGTGAGTAATTAGAAATGGAAGAGCCCAGATCTCTTACATCTATTCCAATACCAATTTTGAAAGAGCAGTAGGGGAGAAATGATCAATAAATTCAAGGAAAAACTATGGCAATTGTATTTTACCAGCAAAAGTCTGTAAGAAGAAGAGGACAAATCTATATTCACTGTGTTAGGGATCCAAACAGAAAACTCTGGCCAAGGAATACTAACAGAATTCTTTCAGTTTGGGCATTGTTGGTAATCCCAAGAAGCCTAGATTCCCAATATATATACCAGGTTCAAGGAGATAGGGGCTAAGAACAAGGATGCCAGGTATCCAACCAAGGATGACTAAAACTGTTTTAATCTAACCTCAAACCAGAGGTTGAATAAGAAAGGTTTTTATTTGTAATAAATAATAGCTTGTGCTCCGCTTGTAGTGGTTATAAAGGAAGGGAGGGGGGCATCTTCTAGTAATGTGGGAAAGGTGAAATTTGAAGGACCTAACAACAAATTGGATAAGGGGAGTGAGAAAAAGTGAGGAATCCAATATACTCTTTGGTTGCAAGCCTGAGGGACTGGGGTGATGGTGTTGCCCTCTACAGTAATAAAGCAGGTAGGAGTGGAAAAGGATTTAGGGGAAAAGATAACGTGTTCCATTTTGGACATGTTGAGTTTAACATGTCCACTGGATATCAAGCTTGAGATATCTGAAAGGCAATTTGGAGATGTAATAGCAGGGGTTAGAAGAGAGAGAGGGACAGAATAAGTAGATTTCAGAATCATCAGCACAGAAATAGTAATTAAATCCAGAATCAAAAATGACTTGATTCACAAAAGGAAGGAAAGAAGGAAAGAAAAAAGAGGGAAAGGAAGTAAGAAAGCAGAAAAGAAGAAAGGAAGGAAAAAGGAAGGAAGGAAGGGAGAAAAGAAAGAAAATGAATTAATAGCTAGCACTTGTGTAGTACTTTAAGGTCTTCAAAGTGTTTTACAAATATTATCTCATTTTATCACCATAATAATTCTGAGATGTAGTTTCAATTAGTAACCCCATTTTAGAGATAGGGAAGATGAGAGAGGAAGAGTTTAAGTCACTAACCCAAGGTCACACAGCTAGCTAAGTATCCAAATTGGGCTTGAAATCAAGTCTTCTTGACAGCGATATTTACCCTTTATTGTATATGCCACAGAACTTTACAGCAAGAATATAATTTGGATGGGGCAGCCAGGTGGCACAGTGAGTAAGAGCACTGGCTCCAGTGTTGGGATGATCTGGAGATAGAACCCCAGGCTCAGACACTTAGCACCCACCCAGAAACACCTGGACATGTAACCTTGAGCAAGTTACTTAACCCCGATTGCTTAGGGGTGGCCAGGTGGCTCAGTGAGTAAGAGCACAGGCTCCAGTGTTGGGATGACCTGGAGATCGAATCTCAGGCTCACATACTCAGCACCACACCCAGAAATAACTGGCCGTGTAACCTTGAGCAAGTTACTTAACCCCAACTGCTTAAAAAAAAAAAGAATATAATTTGGTACACAGGACATAGTAGTCAATGATTATTTGAAAAACTCAAGGACTACAGGTCCTAGGCTAAGAATTAATGTTTTGATAGGAACTACTTGGGAAAACTGGAAAAGAGTATGGCAGGAACTGGACATAGACCAACATCTTACACTGCATACCAAAATAAAGTCAAAATGGGTACATGGTTTATACATAAAGCCTGATACTATAAGCAAACTGGGATAGCAAGAATAGTTTACCTGACAGATTTATGGAGAAGGGAAGAATTTATGATCAAATAAGATATAGAGAACATGACTAAATGCAAAATGGATAATTTTTATTACATTAAATTGAAAAGTTTTTATACAAACAAAGCCAATGCAACCAAGATTGGCAGGGAAGCAGAAAATTGGGAATTTTTACAACCAGTGCCTCTGATAAAGACCTCATTTCTAAAATTTATAGAGAACTGAATTTGATTTATAAAATATATGTCATTCCCCAGTTGATAAATGATCAAAGGATATGAACAGGCCATTTTTAGAGGAAGAAATTAAAGATATCTATAATTATATGAAAAATGCTCTAAATATTGATTAGAGAAATGCAAATCAGAACAACTATGATGTACCACCTGACACCTATCAGGTTGGCTAACACGAAAAAACAGGGAAATTATAAATGTTGGAGAAGATATGGAAAATTTGGAACACTAATGCACTACTGGTGGAGTTGTGAATTGATCCAATCATTCTGGAGAGCAATTTGGAACTATGCACAAAGGGTTGTAAAAATGTACATACCCTTTGACCTAGCAATACCAGTTCTAGGGTTCCCAAGGAGATTATAAAAATGGGAAAAGGACCCACATGTACAAAAATATTTATAGCAGATCTTTTTGTGCTGGTCAAGAATTGGAAATTGAGGGAATGTCCATAAAATTGGAGAATGACTGACCAAGCTGTGGTATATGAATGTAAGGGAATACTTTCGGGTTTAAGAAATGATGAGCAGAAGAACTCAAGAAAAATCTGGAAAACACATAAAGTGATATTGAATGAAATGAGCAGAAACAAGAACATCATACACAATAAAAGCTAGATTGTGTGATTACTAACTTTGATAAACTTAGTTTTTCTCAGCAATGCAAGGATTTAAGGCAGCTCCAAAAGACGCATGATGAAAAATACTATCCACATACAGAGAAAGAACTATGGAGTCTGAAATGCAGATCGAACTATACGATTTGCTCTCTCTTTCTTTGTTTTGTTCTGGTTTTTTTTTCTTTCTTGTGATTTCTCTCTTAATTCTTCTCTATAATGGGAATAACGTGAAAATATGTTTAATAAGAAAGTATATGTTGAGATTTTGTCATATTGTGTGCTGTCTTGGAGAAGAAGGTGTGGGGCGAGGGGCAGAGAAAATTTAAAACACAAAATTTAATGGAAGTGAATGTTAAAAACTGAAATTAAATAAATTAATTTAAAAGAAAAAAGAATATAATTTTCTTGCTGCTGGATGCAAAGTTATTCTTAAGCAAAGCCAAGGTCACATTAGTTGTCTTACTAAGTATATACTTGACAATTTTTGTGCTTACTGTTTAGTAAAATCTATAAGTATTTCTAGATTAAATGGTATCTGTACATATCTCTTCTATTTTACGTTTATGAAGTTGATTTTGTTTATTACAAAGGTAACATATTAATTTATCCTTAGCCAACTTATTTTTATTTTAGTCCATCATTTTAGACTATCAAGATAGATTTGGATCTCCTTATTCCCTCCTAGTTTAGTAGCTATCATTCTATGTTTCTTGTTACCTGAATATTTGATAATAATATGCATATTTAGACACATAGCAATTTTCCTGGAATATCTGATCAAATATAAAAATTTTAAGAATAATCAGACTTTCTGAAAACTTCAATAAAAAGTCTGGTTACAATATTTCAGTAAAACAAAATTGAAAAATACCTATTAACCCTGTAGCAAAGTGAAGACAGATAAAAATATATAAGTGGATCCCCTCCTGAAAATGTAGCACAGAAACAAACGTTCCAAAAACTTCAAGGACAAAATCCAGTCCTCATGCATCAATGAAATAATCCTGTAAGAATTCAGAATGAAGTAATTCAAGCACAAAGAGACCAAAGTCAATATCTCATAGAACCTGGTAGCTTCTATATTAAATGTGAGGAGATCTTGGAATACAATATTCAAAAGGTAAAAGAGATTAGTCTATCCTGCAAAACTGAGCATAAACTTACAAAGAACTGAGCTTCAGTAAAATAGGAAGCTTTCAATTATTTTTTGTTAAAAAACGAAACACAAAACTGATTAGATTTGCCCTATAAAGACAGGGCTTTCAGGGGTGGGGGAAATGCCTTAAGGCCACATGTGGCCCTCTAGGTCCTCTTTAACTGAATCCAAACTTCACCGAAGAAGTCTTTTTTATTAAGGGGATTTGCTCAGTGAAGTAAAGGGATTTTTTCCCAACCTTTGGAGAAATTTAAATAGGTAAATTTACTTGCACAGTTAGAGGGAGCTGCTTGATAATGTCAGGTTAATATTTTAGTAGGGGAAAAAGAAACAAATGTCCTATCAGAACTTTTAATTTTCTAAACTTTAATGTTTAAGAAACAATGGTGATATTAGTAATTTTGTTATGTACTTAATATATGATGAAGGGAAAGAGAAAAAGGATAAAAAGGAAAAAAAAAACCTTCTGGCATCACATAAATGTCTTTGCCATGCTTTTGTGGTCAACCCCTTCTTTCCTTTTTCTGTTTGTGTATTTTCCTTTAAGGATTTTTATAAGCTGTAATAGAGTAGATCACTCCTCTCCTAGATTGGAGGGCATGGGTTAAAGGAACGTGATCCATGAACAGGATATTAAAAGTGGACAGGGAAGTGGAGTATATAGTTGGGAAATAGTGTCATAGTCAGCCATTAATGGCCATAGGTATGTCTGTCATCTCAGATCTGCTAATTATCTAAGCATAGCGGTAGACCATTAGTCACAGGGTTAGCAATAAAGGAAAAATTCAATTTGTAATATTAAAAGCTGAGTGGAGGAACCTAGATTCTGAAAATAAAGAACCATTGTCATCAGAATAAAAATATAGCACCAGGGATCAGGGATCAGAAAAGATATTAAATTTGAAGTCAAAAGACCCGAGTTCAAATGACTTTTCTGATACTAATAGTGTTACCTTGGGCAGATAACTTCACTTCTTTATCGCTCAGTTTTCCATCTATACATTGTGGGAATTTAATTAAGTGACCTCTAACCTTTATTTCTAATTTTTTTTTATGTTTGGAGAGCATGTAGAAGACAAAACTTTATCACCACATAGTACAATGTGAGGTAGCTCAATGATGCAATGGAAAGAGTGGTAGGTCTGGAGTTAGAAAGATACCAGTTCCATTGTTGTCTCAGATACTTTCTGATTGTGTGACCCCTAGATAAGTTATTTAAATTCTGTGTGCCTCTGTTTCCTTAAAATAAAAATGGGGATAATAATAGCACATACTTTTCAGATTTTTTCTGTGAGGGCGAAAGGAGATAACATTCATAAAGTGTTTAGGATTCTGCTTGGCACATAGTAGGCTTTTAAAACATGTTTGCTTCCTTTCTACATTTTTATCATCATACAGTATAATTATTGTAATAAACATAGAATATAATTATAGTAATATATATATATTTATAAAGAGACCATTTGTGCAAAGCATATTGTAGACACTATGGTAGACACACAATTTAGCTATGACATTGCAACATAACGTGAAAAGGAAAAGTAAGGAGATGGAAGGTTATGTTTGAAGAAGATTATAGTCTCTGGTTGAATAGTGTATAAAGGAAAGGAAAGTGTTAGAAATATGGAAGAGGGACAGCTATGTGACCCATTGAATAGAGCACTGTCCCTGGAGTCAGGAGGACCTGAGTTCCAATCTGGCCTCAGACACTTGACACATTTACTAGCTGTGTGACCTTGGGCAAGTCACTAAACCCCAACTGTCTTGCCTTCAACCCTTCATCTCCCCCCCCAAAAAAAATTGGAAGAATATGCAGGGACCATATTGTGAAGGCCTTTAAAAGTCAAAAAGAGTGTTTTATATTTGATGCTAGAGATCATAGAGAACCACTGAAGAATAATGTACAAGGAGTGACATGATCAAATCTGTTATTGAGAAAATCACTTTGGCCGCTGAACAGAGGATGAATTGGAGTGGGGAGAGATTTGAGGCAGGGAAAAAGGCCAAAAGGTTATTACAAAAGTTGAAGTGGGGGGTAATAAAGGCCTATATTGAGGTGAGAGCTGACTGGCAGTTCAGATGGTGCCATGGATAGAGCAATGTCCTTGGACTGAGGAAGACCAGAGTTCAAATCTGGCTGTAGACACTAACTATGTGACCCTGTACTAACCTCTGTTTGCTTCAGTTTCCTCTATCATAAAAGGGGATAAAAACAGCACACCTCACAGGGTTGCTGTGAGATCAAATGGGAAAATCTTTGTAAAGTGCTTAGCTCAGTATCTGGCACATAGTAGGTGATATATAAATTACGTTCCCTTCCCTTCTCATTTTCCCTTGAGAGGAAAGAAGAGACTTATGGGAGCTGTTTTGAAGACAGCAAGGACAGACTTGACCACTGATTGGATATATAGAGTGAGTGTGAGGGAAGAGCTGAGGATGATACCTCTGTCGTGGAAGAAAGATGATGTCCTTGACAGTGACACACATGTTGGGAAGATAGAGGGGAAGGTAACGAGTTCTGTTTTGAGACATGGATTTGAGATACTAGATAGCGAAGTATCTTTTTCATTATCAGGATTTCCTCATCTCTGAAAGAGACATACCCTAAGGAAGAAGAAATGTAAGTTTAGACATACAACAAAGCTGAGATTGCAACATTTAGCTTATCAGCAGTCCTTTCCCTATTGGTGTCATGCCTGCTTTGTCAGGATCAGTGCATCAGTAACCTCCAAAACCATCTCTAAATATAAATGGGGTACCCTTCTTAAAGGAACAGATTCCCGGGTTAACACAAGAATGCATAAACAAGGGAAAATGCCTTTGAGGGAAACAGATTTATATAGGTGTATTATTTCCCTATCTTTGCCAAGATTAGAGGAGATAGAAGTGCTGTGTGGTTGTTAGGAAGGAGAATTTAGATCTGGATTAAAAAACTCCGTTTGCAAACAACTGAGAGGCAAGGTATAGGTTCAGTGCAGCTGTACCTTTTTCTAAGGCCATAGTAATCAGGGTAGAAAGTCAAGGTCGGGAGAGTGGGGGCGGCTCAGGGTTGATAGACTGGACAACACACTTGTTATGTCTTTCTCCCTTTTTTTGTGCTTGGTAGTTATACCTGGATTGTCCTGTTTGGAAATGTATGTACAGCCACTTACCAAAGTCACCCTGGATATATTTTCATCAGCTCTTTTATATCTTGAAAAATTTTTCCTGGAATCAGTCAGCTAACTAACCAGTCTGGTTAATGAAATGAACCATCCTACCTACCCATGAGAAGACCTGTCCAAAAGTCATGGCATGATATCTGAAAAATGGGAGGTCACAGGTACCTGAACTGCATGAAAGTTTCTTTTAGATGTATCTCCTTTTCAAACAGATTCTTAGAGATGAAAAATATACTCTCATTATATAGATGAGGAAATGGAGGCCCAGGGAGTTGAATGAATTTGACCAGTGGTTACATGAGTACTAAACAGAAGAGTATTTAAATTCACGTTCTGACTACAAATTTAGAACTGTTTCCATTAAACTCTTCTGCTTTATGGTCTACTGTTTTGCATCAGTATGACACCTGCTTCTTCAAAAAAAAAATGAGAGAGAGAGAGAATACAAAAGTGCTCAGATGTTCTAAAGCATGCAAATATCACCAATGTTGTTGCAGAAGGTTATCATTGTTCAAGCCTATACGTCATCTCATTTGTCATTGGTTAAAAAAAAAATAGTGATAGAAATGCAATGGGAACACAATTTTATAGATGGAAAGTATAATGAAAGCACAATCTCCAAAGTCACATTGCTCTGCTACTAAGAAGTATCTCCTGCTTTTCTCACTCTCTCTCCTTCCAACAAAATTAGCCTTATGTGGCTATAACATAAGGGCCCATTTAAGACATACCAGTCTCTGTAACTTTCTCTATCTTCATGTGGAAATGAGATTTAGAGTAGTGCCTTTGTTAGAGATATTGACAGCCTCAGCTATTTTCTTTTTCCAACAACTCAACAGCACTCCCAACTTCCCTAATAGTGATAAAGTTAAGGCCCATCTTCTTCCTATATTCAACCAATTTTCCCAGGGCCAGGAGGATCTTTGGCCTTTATGATTAACCCTGGGGAAATCAAATTATTGTTATTGTTTTTGTTGTTCATGTCTAACTCTTCATGACCCTATTTAGGGTTTTCTTGGCAAAGATACTGGAACAGATTATTTTACAGACGAGGAAACTGAGACAAAAAGGATTAAGTACCCAGGGTCACACAGCTAATGTGTCTGAGGCCAAATTTGAACTCAGGTCTTCCTGACCCCAGACCTAGCACTCTATCCACTGTGCCACATAGCTGCTCCAGTCAAATAGCAAAAATGTGCATATATCTTCTGTAGGCTCCTGTTATTGAAGTGCACACAGCTGTATTTCTTGAAACACATTCCATAACTATTTTCCCTGATTAACCAAAATATATCATTGTTGGTTAGCCATCTTTTAACGCATTGAATAATCTGTGTAATTCATGAACTTTACCTATTATTTCAGCATCTCTTTATCCAACACTTTTCCCAGTGCATGATGATGAGGTTAATAGAACTCAGCTAAGCTGATCCTTGGATGACATACACAAAGTTAATGGCAAGGCCCATACTTGAAGCCCTTCTAGAGATTATACTGGCATAACTGTAGAATTTATAAGAGCCCAAGATTAGCTCTGCACCAGCATAAAGCATTATTAAAACATAACTTTTAATACTAAAAGAGACATTTTTGCTATTTTGAGCAATATAGAGTAGGAAAAGGAGGGAAGGTGAGTTAGTAGACACAAATGATGGTAAGAAACACAATCCTGAAATGACAGATGCTAGCAAAAGAACATTAGAAGAAACAAGTGTGGCAAATCCTTAGATTAATATTAGAAGAAAATATGTTACAGGGTACCATGTTGCCATCTGACGCCATCTGACACATGCATATCATCATACAATCATGACAAAGCCAAAGGCAAAATAATTATTGGTTCTATAACAATTTAAAATTATCATTGTGCTGTTTTTTTTTTATGCATACTGTAACATGGAAGCTATTTACAATGTTGTGTTTCCTACCGGGAGCTACAATTTTTTTGGAAAGCCACTAACAAGCTGAAGCTCGTTCAGAGTAGGGAAATGAAGAGATGAGGAAAGTAGACATGAAGGAATATGCGCATCAGTCTGAGGTATTGGTCATATTTAGCCTGAAGAACAATTCTCCTGAGGAATTTCTCCTTGAGAGATATCTCAAAGACAACTGCTTAAACTAGCTTCTTCAATTCATAATGTATATGAATTAGGACATGTGCAGGAGTCTGCTAACTGTTTGGTAGAGCAATTTGCCATCACATTGTGGGAAAAACAAAAAAAAAGTGGTTTACTACAAATGAATGAAACTATAAATGAACACATGAATCCCTCACTCAGGAGAATACAATACAATGAATAGACATAGCAAACATGTAGTTTGCCATGGAAATTTGCCATGAGAATTAGAATCAATAATAGAAGAGTACTGAGAATTTAAGTTAGAAAACAAAGATGGCAACTGGAATGTTGCTATGACCTGAAGAAAGCCACTTTGTTAATTTCTCTGTCAATGAAAAGCTAACCTATGCAGATACAAAATGGAGGTTACCCTAAAGAAAATAAAGATGAAAGCATTTGGAGGAATAACTATTTTCCACATTGCCTCATGAGAATATAGTTGTCCTTGAAAAAATGCTATAAGAGACTTAAAGAATAAACAAAAAGGAAAAATAATCCAAAGATTCAGAGAGGAATCATATATTGTACCAAGAGGTCAGAAGTTGGAAGAATGAACATAAGATAATGGAGAGAAGAAGGTGGCCCCCTGAACATGTGGAGCTGTGAGTAAGAATGACATTCTTCCTATAGAGTATACAGCTCTGAGGTAGGAGAAACTTCTTGTATTCCGAGAAATGATATTAAGAGTCCATAGATGTCAACAGAGGAGATATCACTAAGTAATAGTGAGAACAAATACATTGTGGTGACTGGGAATTCTGAGATTAAATCTCCTTCTCTTTCTCTTTCCTCCTCACACTGAAGTGAACTTTGTGTCTTTATATTGCCATATATTTTTGTCCATATGTGTTTGTTTGCTTAATTTCCCTACCACCTAACAGTAAAATTTCTTAATTTTATCAGTTTCCGGAGGACCACTCTTCTAGAAATTCCTGAACGCAAGTTTTTGCTTTAACTTAAGCCGAGACCAAATAGAGTAAGAGACTTCAGAATTTGTGGAATTTTAAGGTTTGTAGAAAATATAGCAAAATGGCCAAAATTAACAAGATGAAATTTAAAGGAATAAATATAAAGGCTATACATGGATTTTAAAATGTCAACTAAAGGAGTAAAAGGATGGGGAAGCTTGGTTAGACAATTCCTCTAAAAACTATACACGGGGTTTATCAATCCAAACTAAAAACTCAGTATGGGTCAACAGAGTTGAAAGTTTAAATATATATATATATATATATATATATATATATATATTTCTATGTGCGTATGTATATATGTATGTATAGTTTGTTTTTTTTTCCAGTTTGCCAAAAGGAAAGGCCTAAGAATAAATAAAATAAAGAATCTGATAATCCCAATGTCCTCTACCACGGTCAGATATCTTGAATGTTCTGTTCAGTTTTTTTTTTTTTTTATGACGCATTTTAGAAAGTTTATTGACAAGTTGGAGTATGTCCAGAAAAGAGTATCCTGGATGATGAGAGGACTGGAGGCCATATCATAAAAGGATCAATTTGAGCGACAGGGACATTAAGCTTGGAGATGAAATGAATTATTTAACATACTTTAGTTATATTTAAGTGCTTGAATATATTTCAAGTATTTGAAAATTTACAACATGGCAAAGGGATTTATATATTCTGCTTGGCTCCAAGGGGCAGAACTAACTGCTTAATGAAGTTCCCCATCTTGTGTGTTGAAACTACTATTATTAATAGTATTATTACTAGTGATAGTATTACTACTATTAATATTGTAGTGTCTGGTTTTCCCATCCCACAATGGAGTGCCTAGTTTTCCCATCCCCTGGCCTCTGTCCTCCCTCAGGGAGGTGAGTGGACTGGTTCCACCCTCCCCAATTGGATGTGGGCCCTTCCCCAGTCAGCACACCCCCACAGGAGTGGTCAGGCTTCTGGGTCAGGATACTTGGTACTGGAAGGAATTTCAAGGTGTCTACTGACCAGTCACTGGTTCTTGGCCTCTGTAAGTTTCAGCTTACGTAATACCTAACCTTTGGTGTCCCGGCCTCCCTTTAAAAACTGAGGTTTTACCTGAAATGGCTGCTGTATGACCTGGGATGGTGGGGTGGTACCTCATCAGCCCACCATGTGGCCTGATAAAGCCAAAATGGCATATAATAAAGGGTCCACTTCTAAATTGTTACTTGGGTCTTGCTCCTGTTTTCTGGGTACAACAATATTAGTATACTACTGTATGATAATTTTTCAGGGAGAGGATAGACAGAATTTCTGCTCTGGTTAGACTAGATAACCTTTAAATTTCATTTAACTCTGATAATCTGGGATGATAGGATTTTGTAACAAGACTGTGCATTTGGAAGTCACCATTGTAGAAATTTCTTAGGCTATATTCCCCTAGGCCAAAACTAAGAAACAATGATTAAAATTCTGTGAGAGAATAAAATTTTGACCCAGTACAAAGGGGTGGGAGTTGGGGGGGGGAAGAGGAGGATAAACTTCCTGAAAATAAGAACTTTACAAAATTAGAAAGACTGTGCTATTATGTATATAATCCTCACTGGAGGCTTTCAAGTGGAATCTGCTTGAAATGTATGCTATTAAGGGCATTCCTTGTGCTGCCCACAGACATATTTGATTAGGTAAACTCTGAGGATTATTCAAACTCCTAAATTCTATAACTGACATTGTGATATACTTTGGAGGCAATTTAATGCTGCAGTAAATAAAACAGTAACCTTGAAGACAGGAAGACTTGAGTTTGAATCCTACTTCAGGCACCTGTCAGCTATGTAATCCTATGCAAATTACGTAATTTGCCTCAGTCTGAGTTTCCTTACATAGGGCATAATAATAACACCTTCCTCATAGGATGGCTGTGAGCATCACCTGAAATAATACATGTAAATAGTTTGAAAACCTTAAAGTACTCTATAAATACTACTGGCAATAGTACTATAAAACCTTTTTTCCTGCTGATATTATTGTCAATTTATATACAGTTTCAATTGGCTGAAGAGAGGCAATTTTGACCAAGCTCTGAGTGACAAGTGACTATAATTTGAAAACGGCACATTATAGAAAGGAATACTAAACTCTTCCTTTATGCCGAATTTAATTTAATCCAAAAGAGTGTCTTTTTATCAAATCCATAGAAAAATCAAACATAGTCATATAATGAAAATAATAGCCACAAGAGGGTAGACAATTTTGAAGTTATCAATCATTTATTGAAGAAAATAACCATTTCTTTGACAAAACAAAAAATGTTTACCTTTCTAGGACATCCAAGAAAAGAAAAAGCATTTTAAAATATAGACATATTACGAGCAGGTATTTGGACTTGTAATTCTGCTCAGTTGTAGGTTTTCTTCCACTTGAAACATTTTTTTTAATCAAACTGGATATTATACTTCTCTAATCAAACCCTGGCCTTTTATGTCACATTCTCTCTCTCTCTCTCTCTCTCTCTCTCTCTCTCTCTCTCTCTCTTTTACTCTCTCCCTTCCCCACCCCCCCTCTCTCTCTGTGTGTATGTGTGTCTCTCTCTTTCCTTCTTGATAGAGAGATAGAAAGAAATGGATATTTAACATCCCCTCTTGGTAAAATGAATTTCAGAAAGCACATATGTGTTTGTAAACTAAAAAAAAAAAAAGACTTGCTGACACTTTACTTGCATTGATTTAAATTCAGGGCTTGCATAATGCATTAAATGTAACCAAAGGAGGGGAATTATGTCCTATAAATAACTTGTCAAATACCATAGTATAAAGCATCACTCAGCAGTCTCCATGCAAACTGCTGAATCAACACAACAGTTTCCAAAGGATATATTTACTTTACAGGAAGGAAATACGTGCATAAGGCACTAAAATATTAGGAATTAGTCCCTTTATAGAAATAATACATGATATAACTGAAGCTACAACTGTAGTTTTTGTTCTTTGACCCAAAAATTGGTGGGGGGAGGCATAAAACCAAGTAAACTTATTTCATAGACATAATAGGCATTCGTGGCATTAAAGACATAGTAAGATACAAAGAATTTCATTCATATAAAATTCCTTACTTTGAAAAAAGCTAACAGTCTAATACTATGATCTGGTGTATATATAGACAGAAAACTATTGTAGAATATAATATGTAAACCGCATAGAAGATGGAAATGTAAAACAAAATACTATGTTAAGCTAAAAAAAGCAAAAATTATTACCAACTGGGGGAAACAGAGAAGACTTCAGTAGCAAATGGCTTTGGAGTTGGACATTAAGGAATGAGCAGGAATTACTTGATTACATGCAAAAGCATAGTCAAACCATTAATATGTTACATTAAATGCAAAATTCAATATCAAATTAAAAGAAAGTATCCAAATAAGTAGATAAGGAATGCATTTGAAGAGACTACACTCTGGTGTACTTAAACAACAATATTGGCAGTGAAAAATAGAAATTGAAAAGAGAATAGATATTTTCTAAAGAAGTTTAACCAATGTAAATAATTTACCCCATATATTAAAGGATCCTTGAAAGCTGTCTCAACTAAAAAGCATTAGACATCTTCAGTAAGTAAAGAGATGTAGAACCAAGTTTAGAAAAGAAATTCACTTTGAAAAATCTTATAAAGGAGATTTTTTTTGGATCTTAAAGGAAGACTATGCTGTAGCAACAACACAATATTTACTGTGACTATGGTGGCTACGAATATGCCAGCAAATTTCTGAATCACAAAACACAGCAGACTCTCCATGTGGTAGACCGAACCAAAACAATTTTTCCAAAACCAGAAAGCTGAATCCCAATGCCAGAAAGCCAAATTCATCATAGCAATAAAGAAATCTATACACAATAACCATGAAAAAGGCTCCACCATCCCCAGTCCTTCTCCCTGCTATTGCCTTCCCACAAACTAACACCCTTTCATTTACAGCTTGCTTCCTGCTTCATCTCTCTCCCTCAGCTCTAACTGCTCTGACCAACTTCCTCTGGGCTCTGCTCCACCCTTTCTGCTACACCTATTCAGCAAGCTTCTTCCACCACAGACTCATGTAACTTAGTTTCCATGTGACTCAAGCATGTCACATGGACCTATTAATGAAAGGGAAGTATCTTTCCATTTACATTACCATTACATTCGGACCCAACATCTTTTGTATCCAGTACTTAGGTCAATGTGAGTTTAGGGGTAACTGGTATCCACATAACTGTACAACAACATAACAGGGATAATGCAAAATAAGCACATAAAACAATATCTTTGGGTGGGTCTTGAGCACAAGCACCCCATTATTTCTCCTTCAAATGAATAGGGTCCGAAATCTCTTGGGGTAAGGGGCAAAGGTCTCTTGTTCCATAGCTACTTCCTGCTGAAATTGGATGTAGAGCTATCCCTGCCTCAAGAGGTCCTATTCAAGAGTACAATTCTTTAGCTGGCATCTGGAGCTTGGTTGATGCCAGGTACAGAGGTGACACATAACAGTAGTGGACAGGGGTTGACATCTAGCTTAAGCAATCAGACATCTGTAGGTGGAGGTTAGTGACTCAGGCTTCCATGTGACTCAAGCAGGTCAGATTTTTTTATTTCCACTTTACTCTCTGTTTCTAAGAGGTCTGGGCAATTTTCCTTTAAGATTTCTTAAAATATGATGTGTAGACTTTGATCTTAGAGTTTGGATAGCTTAATGGTCCTTCAACTTTTTTTCTTTTCAATCTCCTTTTCCCCCAGGGAGTGATCTTTTCCTTCAGAAATTTACCATAAAAATTATTCTTTTTTTCATTTGTACATAAATACAAAATGATAATTCAATAAACTGATCATTTATTAATTATTAATAATTAATTTATTTATTAATAATTAAATAATTAATTATTTAAGATTTAATCAGTGGATATAATGAAACACAAAGACATGGTAAGAAGTTTATATAGGTTAAGTCAAGTCAAGAACCATGGCTTAGTATAGAAAAGAAATGAAGAAACAAGGGGAAAAAAACACAGACTTGGGTCAGTATTCAGTAGTAGTAGTCACACAAGATCTAGGTATCAACATTGTCTGAGTATCCTGAAGTAAATATGTTCAAGGAAGTAATCAACAATAGAGCAGAAAGTACCAGAAGACAGAAACTAGGAAGAAAGAAAAGGCAGTAAATAAAGAACAAGTAGGAACCACAGCAATAAGAAATTCACAGAAGTGAAAAGACCAGAACAAAGAAGGTAGTCAGGGGGAAAAAAGCACAATTCCTGGGAAGTTAAGATATTATATATCGGATGCTGAATGTGTAACAGACATAGGGCATCAACAAATAAGATACTGTGACACCAAAATGAACTGTCCAAACTCAGGAGCTACTGGGGCAGGAAACAAGCCCAAGGTATTAGACAAGTGATTTTCGTTCCCCCCGACCAAGAAGACATTCTAATTAGTCTACTGCTTCCCAAAGACTTATGAAATAGGTAGCTTCAAAGACTACTAGAGTATAGAAACATGATATGGATAATTACACTAGTAAGCCAAGTTAATGAAACACGTAAATCATTTTAAAAATGTACTACTAACTTATTAGTCAGACTGAGAAGACTGAGATGACTGAGATACTCATATCAAGTCCCAAATCGTCTGCCGAGTTAAGGTTCAGCAGTCTTGGGCCATAGTGTGGAAGACAAAACACAAAACAATGGCTACTGCAGAAGCCCTCATATAATAAAAGAAAATGGGATTATGAAGAGGAAAAGTGAACTTTTAAAAGTGAGTGGGAGGAAGATTTTGATTCAGTGAAAGAAATGGAAAGTTTTTAATGCCTCATATATAAATGTTCCTTTTTCTCATACAAGGTTAGCAACCTAAGCCACTGCCATGATACAATTTACAGTATTTCTCAAATGTGTTTCCTTAGAGAAATAGCTAAATAAAAATGGACTATCCTCTGTAAAGTCACAAATTGTTACACACACACAGAAACAAAAACAATAAATGAAACAAAACAAAAAATACAACTGTCAATTTGCAATTAAAAAAACTGATAGAAGAATAGAAATGATCGGGAAGGTAAAGTCTGCTAAACACTGGAGATATAGAAGGCACAAAATCCTTCTCCTCAAGGAGCTTACGTTCCAATGGGGGAGACATTAATATATAGAAGATACATATGAAGGAAAGGGAAGGTAACCTGATATAGAAAGGGATTAGCAAATGGGTGGACAACAAAAGGCCTCCTATGGAGGAATTTTGATCTTGAAAGAAAATAAGGAAATTAAGAGGCAGAGACAAATGGGCAGAGCATTGAAGTTGTGGGGGACAGTCAATACAAATGTATATAGATTCAAAAACTAGAGTATCATGAGTGAGGAAAAGAAAGTAGCCCAGGGAAGGTAGACGATAGAGTACACAGATGGGTACAAAGCATGAGTAGAACAGGGTGAGATTGTAAAGGGCTAAATGTATTTTATATTTGATTAAAGTGTGAAGAAGAAGTCACTGGATTTTGTTGAGGAGCTGGATGATTATGTCAAAACTACACTTCAGGAAAATCATACTGGCAATTGAGTAAAGCATGAATTAGAATGGAAAGAAATGAGGCAGGGAAATGAATTAGATACCTAGTATAATAGTCTATGTGGGAAGTGATGAGGGCCTGTCCTATGTTGGTGTTCATGTGAGTTTAAGAGGAAAAATTTTATATGAAAGATGTTACAAAGCAAAAAATAAGATTTAAGAAGAAAATTATAGAAGCCATTGTTAAAGTCTGTATTGGGTTTAATTCATCTACCTTCTTAGAGTTACATACCTGTATAAAAGGCTTATTATGAAGAAAGCATATTGTGAATCTTAAAGTACATTTATGATCTCATCATTTGGATATTGCTTCGAACAATGCAAACTTACTCCGCCTATTAGTATTATGAAATTCTTAAATCCTTTTAAATATTGACGTCAGAGGGCCCATTCATTGTGCCAGAAACTTTATTTTCTTCTACCCTTGCAAGGAAACTTGTGGGTACATGGAATTACCTGTCATTCTTCCTACTGAATAACCTATCTTCATTTTTATTCACATATTTCCTTGATGACATTTTTTTTTCTTTGCTTTTTGAAGGGGGGAAGGCAGGGCAGTCGGGGTTAAGTGACTTGCCCAATGTCACATGGTGTAATAGTAATGTAATTTGATCCCTTTGTATTGGCAAAGCTAACAAATACTTAGCATTTGGTAAATAATCAAGCCTCTGTTAATGAAACAGAAGGTATGAACCCCTGGTGCTGATGTAACAGGAAGGAGTTGAAAGAGGAAATGGATGAAACAGGAAGCTAATGCCTTGTGTATATATGGAGAAGCCCCTGGTGGGTCAGGCAGATCTTCTTTGAGCCAGGTTCTGGAAGCTGAGGAAGAGAGGCCCATGCTGGAGAGAACGATTTTTATTTTGAGAACCTGGATGAAGTGATTTTAATTCTGGGAACCAGCTGAAACTTCTGCTGAGTCCAAGGGCCAGCTAGAGCTGCTGAGGATTTGCAAGTACCAGTCAGAGCTGCCAAGACTAAGGAAGCATTACTGTGGTGTCAGTACTTTGTTTGCTTGTGATTTGTTAAGCCTTGATTTTCCAGGAGCAGAGAATGGTGAAGGATTTAAGGTGGACTCGACATTGTGAACTTCAGTGTGGAACAGGACCTGCACAGACAGCTAGGCAAGGAACTGGGAGCTATCTGCCTTTGAACCCAGGTTACTATTTGGTGAATTCAGGTAGGAGCTGCCTGCCTCGAGTCAAGATTAAAAGAACTTCCCGTGGGTACTGAGTAGTGATGAAATTGTGATTTACTTGTGAACAAGAGGTGGATCGGTTGTGTATTTCCCAATACCCCTTAAGAGAGTACTGAATAGTAACTGATGACTGAGTAGTGACTGATGATTGAATAGTGATTGATGACTGAATAAATGACTGATTTGTAACTTAGCATGCCCCATTAGTGGAGAACTTTGACTATTGTATTTTGTGACCCTTCAATGATTGAATGTTTGAGTTGATTGAATGATTGAGTTGCCAAGTGATTGACTAAATGATTGTACTTTGTTCAAAACTGTGTGACCACTGTGGTGAAAACTGTGTGGCCATTTTCTGTGATAAGTTGTTGTGAATGCTGCATTTTGATTTTCTGTGATGTTTTGCTCTGATTTGTCATTGAATAGTGCTCGCCATACTGTGTAATCAGAACCTTGAAAGCTGTTCACAGCAGCAGTCCTCTAGAAAGCTGTTCATCCTTGACTTTACACATAGCTGGTAAGTGTTAAGTGTCTAAGGCCAGATTTGAACTCAGGTCCTCCTGACCTCAGGGCCAGTGCTCTATTCACTGCACCACCTAGCCACTCTCGATGACATTCTTTATAGAGTTTTTCTTTAAAAAGCCATATATGCTAAGTTTTGCAGCCTTTTCATACCTGATACTCACTTATCCATTGTCCTGTCAGTGATACTAATTTTCAGTTAATTGGAAACAACAACACTGGTGGAATATTGGTATCAAAATACAGGTCTTTGTTTCTGTTACAACTCTGGGATAATTAATGGAGTTCTATAATTTCCTAAATGCAATACAAGTCAACTCACTTATTCGTCTTTAATTTTAAGCCCAATTTCTTATCTATTGGCTGTCTCAGTTTTATATATATGCATGCTGATAGGTAATTGTCTATCCATTTTAATCATAACAATATTAATTCTTCACCCACGTTTTTTGTTTGTTTTCTTTGTGGATAGTGAAGCCAAAATCTTTTGAGTGGGTATATGTCTCACCCTGGTAACTCTGCAGTGTTTCTGGACTTTTTTCAACTAGTACTGTCATCACAGAAGAGCGAAATTCTCAGGACCACATTTTCTATGGAGAATCCCTTTCCAAATTGTAGTGTCTGCTGGATAGCCTTCATATCAGAAGTGAACATATTTGGCAGGTATATTTCTCCCAGTATCATGCTTCATCTAATCTTAATGATGAGAGGATCCTCAACCAAGGTCAGCAATGTTGCTTTTCTTTTAAAAAATAAAATCTCTAGAAGGGGTAGTTTCAAGATGGTAGATCACAGGCAAGCAAGCTGAACTCTCTCAACATTCTCCTACAAACAACTCTGAAATAATGTCTCAAACCAAATTTTGGAGTGACAGAGCAAAAGAAAAAAAAGAAAGATCAGTATGAGACATTTTTCTGACCTATGAAAACTTGGGAGGTCAGGAGAAGTTTGTCTGGAGCCCACTGAAAAGAGAAAGGAATCAGAAATAGATTACAGGGGATCTTTTGTTGGTACTGAGTATATAACTCATGCTGATGGGTAACTGTATTACCTGTATGTAGTTCCAGGGGGAGGAGAGCAATGGTGATTGGGCACAAGGGAGCAGAGGCCAAGGTGGCAGTTTCAGGGAATAGAGTGCTAGTGCTTGTGGCTTTGGGAGAGCAGGTGACCCTTCCTGGATAAATGCCAGAGTACAGAGAAGGACTGCAGTGACCATAACTCTCCCAGGATGAACTTGAAAGCACCAAAAACTCACAGACCCTCAAAATGAGCTGTGAAAACAGCAGCAAAAAAAAGTCTGAAGCTGACACAATGTAGGTAAATGATTCCATGAGATATCAAGAAAATTAGAGGCAAAAGAATGAAACAATAAAAGAAAATATAAAATATTTCATCAGAAAAAATATCTGATATCAAAGGGTGGGACAGAGAAGCACCTATCTATACAAAAATATTTTTAGGAATTCTTTTTGTGGTGGATAAGATTTGGAAGCCAACAGGATACACAGCAACTGGGGGATGGCTAAACAAGCTGTGCTATTTGATTGTAAAGGGATCTTATTGTCCTATAAAAATTACAACCAAGATGATTTCAGAAAAACCTGGAAAGACTTACAGGAACTGATGCAAAGTGAACTGAACATAACACGAATACTACGCACAGTAACAGCAATATTGCTCGATTAAGAACTGTGAATGACTTTGATATTCTCAGCAATGCATTGATTTAAGAAAATCCCAAAGGACAAATGAAGAAGCATACTAATATGCTTCTAGAGAAGAACTGATGTTTACTGAATATAGAATGAAGCATGCTGTTTTTCACTTTTTTTCTTTCTTTCACTTTTTTCTTTTATTCAAATCTTCTTGTACAAAGTGACTTATATAGGAATGTTTTACCTAATTAGACATATATAACCTCTATCTGATTGCTTACCATATATCAGGGAAGGGGGAGGGAAGAGAAGGGAGAAATAGAATTTGGAACTCAAAAGTTTAAAAAAATGCTGAGTTTTTTTTTTTTCCAAAGTTTTATTTTAGACTCAAACATCACAACACAAATACAGAATAGAGGGGAAAAAAAAACCAGAAATGTCATAAACTTCAATATTGGAACTTACATACAAGGTTAGAAAGGGGGAAAAAAGCATGTTGTGTACATAGCAGAACATAAGGAGATTCAAAATATGTAACAAAAAGTTTTCATTAATATGATAAATATGATATGATATTATGATAAATAATGCTCATTGTATCGAGAATTATCCATTTCTTTTGCTTCCTTGTGAATTTTTCTTTGTTCTCTGCTGTGTACTTTTTTACTTTGTTCTTTTTTTCCCTCCTCTCAACCCTCCCCGACCACTGAAGGCCCCAATAAAGCCTAAATAGATTTTTTATAAATATATATATATATATATGTATATATAAATGCCCTCCCCCACCCCACACCAGCAGGCTACAATAAAGTTTAGATGTTTCTCAATAGCTATAGATACATATTCATATACATATATACACACATATATAGACATTTAATTTCCCCAAACTATTCTACCCCTAATCTTTGTTTTTTATGTATGAACATATCTCTTGTTTCCTATCCCTCCTGCCTCCTCTACTTTACTTTTACCCACTACCTTGCCCTCCTATGACTTGCCTATCACCCTCCAAGGATCCCTCCCTTATCCTCCCATTCTCATAAATCTAAACACCCTTCTATACCACTATTTACCTATTCCCTCATTGTCCCCTCGAAAAATCCACCCCCTTTCCTCTCCCCCCTCCCTAGATCCCTATTGTTTTATTTTTTCTGAATTTAGAAGATGTTAATATTCTTAAATATATATTTATTGTTCCCTCTTAAACCCATTCCTTATGAAAGTAGGTTACCAGAACTACCAGTCCTCTACCCCCCTCAAATTCCTGTGTATCAGATCTTCCTCTTACATCTCATTTTTATAAAATAACTACTCTTTAAAGCTGTTCCTAAATGGATTTACTTTTAAAATTCATATCATTCTCAGGTTTACCCCCAATCTTTCTTATAAACTTCCTAATTACTAATGAGAATCTTAGACATACATTTTCTATAAGTAAAAAGTAAACAGTCTGTTTTCATGGATCTCATGGGTCTTTGTTATGTACCTTATATTTCTATTGGTTTTTGTATGATGAATCATTTATGAAATTCAGGATTTTTTTAACAGTCTCGAAAGTCTGAGCATTTATCAAATGTCTGTTTCTTTTTTTCTTTCAAGATAATACTACATTTTACAGGTTCTTTTGCCAGAGCCCCTGTTTTTTTTTTTCTTCCATAAGTTGTGTTCCAAGAACTACAGTTTTCAGTGTCTCTGTTGCTAGGTCTTGTGTAATTCTAATTGTGGCAACATCATATTCAAATTGTTATAATCATGATGTTTTTAATATTTTTCCCTTGATCTGGGGGTTTCAGAATTTGACTATGATATTACTATGAGTTTCCCTTATAGGATCTCTTTTAAGTGGTGATCAATGGATGTTTTTCTATTTCTACTTTGCTCTTTTGTCCTAATGCTTCAGGACAGTTTTATTTAATTATTTCTTGTATTATTGTATCAAGATTCTATGTTTGATCATAACTTTCAGTTAGTCCAATTATTTTTCTGTTTTATCTTCTTGATGTATTTATTCTCCAAATCTGTTTTTTATTCTTATCCTGTCAGAAGTTTCACTTTCTCTATTTTTCCTTTATTCATATTTTTAAATGATTTCTTGATCTCATAATTTCACTAATTTCACTTTGCCCAATTCTAATTTTCAAGATGTTATTTTCTTTGTTAAGATTCTGGGAATTTTTGAAAGAATTCTGGGAAGCTCGCATTGTAGGTCAGAAAATCCCAAGCTTTTAATATCTCCCCCTCCCCCCCAAAAAGATTTAAAACAGTACCTTCGCCAGAAGAAAGTGTGGGTGGAGATAAATAAGAACAGGGCCATAACCAGTGTTCTAATTAGTTAATATTCCTTTCGTATCCTTCTTGCTTTTCTTGTATTCTTTTTTGTTTAGTTTTTCTTCCATCTCTCTTATTTGATGTTTAAAGTCTTTTTTTTTAAGATCTATAAATTCTTTTTGGGCAGGTTACCATTTCATGTTACTCTTTGGGGGTCTCCTTACTTCAATATTGTTCTCTTAAGATGAACCCCAGTTATCTCTATTCCCATAATAACTTTGTATGGTTGAATTCTTTCTCCTTTGCGGTGCATTTTTTGTGGCAATAGCTCAATTATTTCTAGTGCACTCTAGCCCTGAGGTATGGGAAATGATGCCTCTTGCCCCAGATTTTCAGTTCTTCCCTCTAGCCTGAAACCAAAGCCAAACCTCCAAACTCCTGTAAGTGCCCACTGCCGGGGGCTTTCTGCCCCACTGCTTCTGCATTCACCCATGGTGTGCTGGTTCCTTCTTAACCCTGTTTCTCTTTGCAGCATAGCTGGGTCTGGCATTCCTGGTCAGCAGATGTTCCCTCAATCTTCAACTCCCCTCACTAACCTGTGGGTAAAAGTTCCTGTGGCTGGAGTGGAGGCAGCCTCTCAAACCAACTAACCCACGGCCTTGCCCTTTGTCGTTTAAGAGGCTTTCTCCTTCCTGTTCAAACAGAAACTTTCAGCAGCTAGGTAGTACAGTGAATAGAGCACTGGCCCTGGAGTCAGGAGGACCTGAGTTTAACTCCAGCCTCAGACACTTAACACTTACTATCCATGTGACTTTAGGCAAGTCATTTAACCCCAACTTCCCTGCCCTCCTCCCTCCAAAAAGCAAAAACATAAAAGGGTAAAAACTATCAAAGAAAACTGCCCCCATATCCTAGAACCAGAGGGTAAAATTGAAATAATACATCGATTACCTTCTGAAAGAGATCTCAAAATGAAAAACCCCATGAATATTGTAGCCAAATTTCAGAACTCCCAGATAAAGGAAAAAAAATATTGCAAGTAGACAGAAAGATAGAATTGAAATATTGTGGAGCCACAGTTAGAATCACACAAGATCTAACAGCTTCTGGATTAAAGCAGGAAAGGGCTTGGAATATGATGATTTTGTGGAAGGCAGAGAAGCTAGGATTACAATCAAGAATCATTTACCTTGCAAAACCGAGCATAACCCTTCCAGAAAAAAAAGCAGATTTAATAAAATCAAATACTTTCAAGTACTACTAATGAAAAGAATTGAGCTGAATAGAAAACTTGACATTTAAACACAAGATTCAGAATAATAAAAAGGTAAGCAGGAAAGAGAAACATATGAAAAATGGTTCAAATCACCATTGACTAGATAAAGCCAAATTAAAACAACTCTGAGGGCAGTTAGGTAGCACAGTAATAGAGTGTCCAGTCTGGAATCAGGAAGACTCATTCTTGCCAATTCAATCTGGCCTCAGACACTTATTAGCTGTATTACTCTGAGCAAGTCACTAAACCCTGTTTCCTTCAGCTTCCTCATCTATAAAATGAATTAAGAGAAAGAAATGCCAAAACAGTCCTGTATCTTCGCCAAGAAAATTCCAAATAGGGTCACAGAGTTGGACATGATTGAAAACAACTGAAAAAAACAACAAAACAAATGAGGTACAAGTACCAGAGTGGATGAGCGATAAACCGGTATACTAATGAACTATTGGAATTGTGAACTGGTCTAACTATTCTGGAAAGCAATTTGGAATTACACACAAAAGACTACAAAACTATGCATACCCTTTGACTTATCAATACTACTACTAGATTTGTATCCCCAAAAAGCCAAAGGAAAAGAAAAAGGACTCATACATTCAAAAATATTAATAGCAGTTTTTGTTTTGTTTTTATCATGAGAAAGAATTGAAAATTGAGGGGATCCTCATTAATTTAAGAATGACTGAACAAGTTGTGACATATGATTGTGATGGATTAATATTTTTCTGTGGGAAATGATGAGGTATATGGTTTCAGGAAAAAAAAAAAAAACATTTTAAGACCTATATGAACTGATGTAAAGTCAAGTTTGAACAACCAGGAAATCATTATGTACAGTTAATAGCAATGTTGTAATGATGATCAGCTGTGAAATTTTTGGCTATTCTTATCAATACAATGATCTAGACAATTCCAAAGCTCCCATGATGAAAACAATAAATCACCATCTCCCTCCAGAGAGAGAGATGATGGACTCTGATAGCAAATTGAAGTATCACTTTGTTTTATTTTCTCAAATATTTTTTCTAAGTAACTTTTTTTTGCTCTTTTTATAAAAAACAAATAAAAACTGGGATGTCTTAATTTCCACATCTTTCAGTTAATAGAATTATTTTGAATATGTAGTCTACTATAGCATATCTCTAACAAGAGTCTTTTTATTCCTTAAAGAACAGATTATTTTCATAAAAATGTTATAGAGATTGGCAGAAAACATATATATGTACATCATGACTAATATTCATTGTCATTGTGTTTACATTTGAATGAGGTTTAAGCTTTTCTATTCCTTTGGTATCTTTCCTTCACTCATTTATCTTGCATATCTGTCCCTCTATATTCTCACATCCCCCACCCCCTTTTGGCTTCTCTTTTCATTTTAGTTTCATTGTTTTTCAATATGCAAAACTTTTTATTTACTAAAAATCATCCATTTTACTTTTTGTTAATCTCTCTATTTTTTTACTCATGGTTTCTTCCCCTATTCATAGATCAATAGCTATAAATCATGTTGCCATTTGGAGATTATATTGGTAGATAATGTGAGATGTTGGTCTATACTTAATTTTTGCCAGATTATTTTCCACTTTTCCTATGCACCAGATTTTGTTTTCGTTTGTTTGTTTGTTTTTGCTTTATTTTGTTTTAAACATAGTTAGTTCTGGCCACAATCATTGGGATCGTCAGTTTTGTTAAAAGTTACTATGATCATTTGTTTCTACATATTGTATATTTTCTTTGTTTCACTGATTGACCTCTCTCTTACTCAGTATCAAAATATTTTGATAATTACAGCTTTGAACTACAGCTTGAGATCTTGTACTTCTACGCCTTCTTCCTTCCCACTGTCTTTTCATTTATTCCCTTGATTTCAATACGCCATGATATTCTTGAATTTTTGTTTCTCCAGATGAATTTTGTCATTCTTTTCTATCTCTATAATGTAACCCTTTCTTAGCATGATTTGTTAGTTATGGTACTGAAAAAATTAATTTAGGTATATTATAATTTTATTATATCTGTTCAGCCTACCCATAAATAATTAATATTTCTCCAAATATTTAGATTTGTCTTTATGTAGAATGTAGTTCATGTGGTTTCTATGAGTGTCTTGGTAGGTAGACTCCCAAGTCTTTTATACAATCTACAGTTATTTTATTTGAAGTCAATTATCTTTTTTGTGTCGGTATTTGTTATAATTAGACTAGGAAATAGGCACAACAGAAGTTCAGTCTCTAGAATTTTATATAATGAATTATTTGTGATGAAAACATAAAAGGTTTACCAATATGTCATGACAAATGCTCTAAGATATATGGGAAGTACAAAGTGATTAATTTTTCACAAAATTTACTTCACTTCAAGTAATATTTGTTTTATTTCATTTTGTTTTACTTTTAACACTTGTAACTGGTAGTGATGAGTAATATTTCAACTGGCTTGAAATGCCACATTTTTATCCAATGAGAATCACAAAAGAAAAAGGGTTATTTTTGGCCAGTATTTGAGTTCTTTACACATACAGCTTCTAAATAAAGGAGACAAACAATTCCTCTTCTAAATATAGAATAGCCTACTTACAGCTATATTTTTTAACAGCGTTTCTTTTTTTGCTCTATGACAATTTGCTTTCTTCCTTTTGTATCTTTGGCAAAGAGAAAGGGATGACACTGGTAAAAAAGCCTTTGGTTGCAGACATCTTGTTGAAACTGTCTTCACCAGTGGATGAGTTGTTTGAGCAGTGGAAGGACTTGAAATAGATCTGGGTGAAATTTCTTGTTGTGGATTTAATAAGAAACTTTGAGAACTTAAAAGTCTTGACAAGTAGCAATGAGTTTAATTATGGTGGGTGAGCTTCATTTTGATAGATAGTAGCATAGAACTGCACTGGGTTTGAAGTATTCTCAAGTTTACAAGAACCAGAGGTTTTTCTTTATGTTTTTTTTCTCTCACTCTTCTTTTTTGATTCTTTATGTTTATCTATTCAAGCTATCTAAAGAGGCAAAGATTCGGGAAACCTTGATGGTTTCTCTTTGTATCTGCCTTCAGAGGAAATATGTTATTCAGGGACAAAAGGAATGGAATAGTTTAATGGTATCCTAGGCCTCTCCTTTTGTATAGTCATGTGTTGTATTCTTTCCATCTCCAATAAACGATTTATCAACTGCTCAGTGGAGCTTTCTACATGATCTAATCCCAATTTCCATTTTTTAGATTTTGACAAGGCCAGTTTACGCAGGTCTAAAGTATTAAAAGGTGGTGGGAGAAAATCAGGATATGAAAATACCTGATTTGGTTGTTCTGAGAAACGTTCTTCAAAGTCATGTATTACTTCTGGCTTTAAGTTCAGGTCCATTTTTTTAAAGTAAGTGAGCAACCTATAATCTACATTTTCATCCTCTGATAAATCACTTTTATCAATTTGATTTTCTTCCATGCCATTGTTCCCACATTTTGTATTCCAAGTTGAAGAGGATAAAGTTTCCTCATTATTGCATTCTGGAGCTGAAGATGAGTTACTCTGGGGTTCATTTCTGTCTTTACAAAAGTCTCCATCAACATTAGGCCAGTGGAGACTTAATGGCATCTGTCTTTGAGGTCCAGGATGTCTGCCAACTGAGAAAGCACCTGGTAGTAAGTGGTTCAGAGTGAACCTCAGACGATTTCTATTCACATTAAAGCCAGTTTCCAAGGGAGATTTTTGAAAATCCCTATTCTGGATAAACAATGTTTCATTAGGAGGATGGCTGCAGTACAGACCCTTCTCCTGCTTACTGTCCTTCAGTGATCTTTTTTGTGAGTTCTCTGACAAACAAAATTCTTTCAGTTGTTCTATTGGAGTTTCCAAATGAATCTTTTTCATCTTGCCACCTGCTGTGCTCTTCCTTGTGGGCGGGAGGTTTGTGCTTTGAAGAGTGAAGACATCTGATTCAAAATTCCAGTGATTTACATTCTCATGAGGGATGTATGTCATAGGGAGATGAGTTCGAGATATCCCACAGAATGAACTTGTTTTCCCCATTTTGTTGAGGTGTTGTCCAATCGCCACAGAGTCCTGGCCCCATTTCCCTTCCCTTACTCTATCGGCTGCTGTGCTATTTGCTCGGGGACAGTTTCCTTCCATGAACCCCAGGGAAGTTCTGCAGCAGATGCCCTTCTCTGTCATCTTGAGGGGATGGTGGGAAGTGAAAGGGCAGCCTCGTTAAAGATGGACTTATGGAGCCGGGAGCGCACAGAGGGGAGAAGGAGGCGGCTGGGTCACAAAAGTTGGGGAGGTGACCCAGGCCCTCCAGCTGCTGAGGCTGGGGTGAGGTAGAGGAGGGGCCCGGGTTTCCTGGGTTCTTGTCTCTAGGCAACCACAATTGGACCTGCTTACCTCCTCTGGTCCTGTGATCCCTCCCCCAAGCATAGGAAGCATGGATGTATTCACCAGCCCTCCCCGGGATTACTAGTGCCGCTTGGGCTGCAGGGGCGGAAGGCAACCTTAGTTATTTAATAAGGAATTTCGCTCTCTATCTCTTTGGGGGGAGTTTTGTTTCTCCACTAATATGGAGAGGCTTATTTTGTAACCTGCAACTTTATTCCCTCTAGAATTCTCTAAGAAAACCGTCCTATTATCTGCAAAGTGTGATTTGTTCCCTCTTTGGCAATGGTTGTTTACTCAATGTTTTTCTTGTCTTATATCTAGTATTTCTAGTACAGTATTGTTGAACAGTATGGTAATGTATATCCTTAGTTTACCACAGATCTAACCGGAAAGATATGTAACTTTTATCCATTACAGATTATGCAGGCTCTTGGTTTTAAATAGAGGCAACTAATAATTTTAAGAAAAGCTCCACTTTTTCCTTTGCATTCTAGTTGTTGCTGTTGTTGTTTTTAACATTAATGGGTTGTTTATTTTGTTAAATAATTTGTATGCGTCTTTAAAATCCTATGATTTTTGCTGGTGAAGATATATATACATACATTTAAACATATATGATGTGTGTATAATTTTACTGATTTTTGAGCAAACCCTCACTTCTTATTATAAATTCAGCCTGATCACAGTTTATTATCTTTGTCATATATTGCTATAGGTGCACTGCTATTATTATTATTATTTTGATTTTTGGAGGGGGGAGGGCCATTGGGGATAAGTGACTTGCCCAAGGTCACACAGCTGGTAAGTGTGTCAAGTGTCTGAGGCCACATTTGAACTCAGTCCTCTGACTCTGGGGCTGATGCTGTATTCACTGTGCCACTTAGCTGCCCCCATTAATATTCTTTAGGAATATTTGTCTGTAGCTTTCTTTTTTTTCTGTTTTGACTCTCCTTGGTTTGGGTATCATGACCCTGTTTGCATCATATAATAAATATTAGAGGTACACTTTTTCCCCATATGTTCCCAGACATTTTATGTAGTATTGGAATTAAATGTTCTTTGGGTGTTTGATAAGATTCTCTTGAAAATCTATCTGGTCCTGTTTCCTCCCCACCATCTCAATAAAGGAAATATGCTGTGGCTTACTCTAGATACCTTTTTCTTAGGTTTATTTAAGAACTCTTTTTTTCTATTCTGTTAATCTAAACTATTTCTCTTGTTGTATTCATCCATTTAAATTACATTATCAGTTTTATTGGCATATAGTTTGGCAAAATAGCTTTAAATAATTGATTTTTATCTCTTATTTGTTGGTCAAAAATTTACTTTTCTCATTTTTGATAATGATAATTTGATTTTCTTTCCTTTATTTTAAACTAATCACTAATCGGTCTGTCTTTTTTCCCCCCAAATACTTCTTTTTAAATTTTTTTTGTCTTTATTAATATGTTTACTTTTAGTTTACAAGATTCATTACCACAATTCCTTGATTTCCAAATTTTCTCTCCCTCTGCCTCCCCCCCACCTGGCATACAATCAAGTATAGTATCTACAAATACTTTCACATTAGGCATTAGTCAGGTTATAAAGAAGCATTGTAACAGATGGAATGAAGAATGGGAAAGAGGAAACAAAACCAAACAAGAAATTGAAAAAGGGCAGGTAGTTTGCTTCAATCTGGGTTCAATCTCAGTTCTTTCTCTGAATATAAACATCTCTATCCTTCATGAGTCTTTTGGGATTAATTTATGACTCTGCATTGCTGAGAAGAGTCCAGTTTATCAAAGTTGGTCATCACACATACGTTGTGTCTGTAATTGTGTACAAATTCCTCCTGGCTCTACTCTTCTCACTCAAGCATCAGTTCGTATAAACCTATGCAGGTAAATATGAAGTCCATTTGCTCCTCATTTCTTATTGCACAATAGTATTCCATAACATGCATATACCACAACTTGTTCAGCCATTCCCCAATTGATGGGCACCCTCTAAATTTCTAATTCTTTGCTACCACAAAAAGAGCTGCTATAAATATTTTTATACATATGGGTAGAATTGGTATTGCTGGATCAAAGGTATGAAATTATTTATAGCCCTTTGGGCATAATTCCAGATTGCTTTCCAGAATGGTTGGATCAGTTCACAACTCCACCAGCAATACATTAGTGCTCCAATATGCCCACATCCTCTCCAGCATTTGTCATTTTCCTGTTTTGTCACCTTAGCCAATCTGACTGGTGAGATGTGGTACCTCAGAGTTGTTTTGATTTGCATTTCTCTAATCAATAGTGATTTAGAGCATTTTTTTCATATGCTTATAAATATCTTTCATTTCTTCCTCTGTTAACTACCTGTTCATATCCTTTGATGATTTATCAATTTGGGAATGAATTGTATTCTTATAGATTTGACTCAATTCTCTGTATATTTTAGAAATGAGTCCTTTATCGGTGACATAGGTTGTAAAAATTT
Organism: Petaurus breviceps papuanus; assembly: GCF_028583685.1. Classification (NCBI taxonomy): domain Eukaryota; kingdom Metazoa; phylum Chordata; class Mammalia; order Diprotodontia; family Petauridae; genus Petaurus; species Petaurus breviceps. The sequence goes on along the minus strand of NW_027187361.1, from coordinate 7,351,117 downwards.
TTTTCCCAATTTTTCACTTCCCTCCTAATCCTGGTTACATTGGTTTTGTTTGTACAGAAGCTTTTCAATTTAATGTAATCAAAATTATCCATTTTGCATTTTATAATGCTCTCTAATTCTTGTTTGGTCATAAAGTCTTCCCCTCTCCACAAATCTGACAGGTAAACTATTCCTTGCTTTTTCAGATTGCTTAGAGTATCAGCCTTTATACCTAGATCATACACCCAGTCAGACTTGATTTTGGTATATGGTGTTAGGTAATGGTCTATGTCTAGTTTCTGCCATACTATATTCAAGTTTTCCTAGCAGTTTTTGTCAAATAGTGAGTACTTATCCCCAAAACTGGGGTCTTTGGGTTTATTAAACAGTAGATTACTATAGTCATTGACTGCTGAGTCTCGTGTACCCAATCTATTCCATTGATCCACTACTCTGTTCCTCAGCCTGTACTAAGTAGTTCTGAGGACTCCTGCTTTATAGTACTGATTAAAATCTGGTATAGCTAGTCCACCATCCCTAGCATTTCTTTTCATTAATTCCCTTGATATTCTGGACCTTTTGTTCTTCCAAATGAATTTTATTACTATTTTTTCTAGCTCTATAAGGTAGTTTTTTTGGTAAATTGATTGGTATGGCACTAAATATATAATTTAATTTAGGTAAAACTGTTATTTTTATTATATTAGTTCGACCCAGCCACAAGCAATTGATGTTTTTTCCAATATTTAGGTCTGACTTTATTTGTGTGAAAAGTGTTTTGTAGTTGTGTTCATATAGGTCTTGGGTTGTTTTGGCAGGTAGATGCCCAAATATTTTATAATGTCTACAGTATCTTTAAATGGGTTTTCTCTTTCTATCTCTTGCTGTTGAATTTCATTAGAAATATACAGGAATGCTGAGGGTTTATGCTTCAGCTGTGGGTGGGGAGTCCACATTGTCTCCCTCTGATTTTGGTTCCTCCCTCTGAGGATAGTAGGACTCCAGAACCTTTGTAGTCTGCTTTCTACCCATTTTGAGGCAGGGCCCTAGCCATACCCTTCCTCTAGGGATCCCAAGCCTTTAATGTTGAAGGTTGTGCCCTGGGGCAATACTTACTTTGTTTTCAAAGTGGGGTGGGGAGGATTGGGGGGTGGAGCAGGCGAGGTTCACTCTGCCATCCTGGGCCTTGGAGGTCCTGATAGGGGCTTTTTTTTTTTTTATTTCTGGGCTATGGAGTGGTAGTCCCAGGAGTATTTGCTGTCCTAGATAGGGGCCCTGCATTTGGTTCTTACCTTGCTCTTTCCAGTCGCAGCCCTTTGGTGAAAGGCCTGGTAGTGGCCCTTGTGGTTGGTGGGATGACTTGCCCCTCTTGTTGGTCAGGCCTTCCGGGCCTGCCCTGCGCCGTCACTTCCCGGCCTGCCCCTGTGCACAGTGCCATTGCTTCCCGGCATGCCCCCAAAATACAACTTTTAATTTTATATATACTTAAATTAATTTTTTCTTTCAATTTTGTTAATCTTGCCTTTGATTTCAGCATTTTTATATTTAATTGTAATTTTTGATGTGTTGTGGTTTTTTTTAGGGTTTTGTTGTTGTTACACGCCCAATTTGTTGATCTGTTAGTTTTCTCTTTTCTTGAAAGTATGTAGAGATATGTTTTCCACCAAGTACTTCTTTGACTGCATTCCACAAATTTGAAATCTTTTCTCATTGTTAAGGAAAATATTGATTTTATGATGTGCTTTTTGACCCACCAATTCTTCAGGCTTAAGTCATTTAGTTTCCATTTTTTTATCTTTACTTCAAAGACTTTATGAAATGTAATTTTATTGCATTGTGATTAGTTTAAAAAACAATTAATATTTTGTCTTTTCTCTATTTGATTGTAAGGTTTTTATGCCATGATACATCGTCATTTTTTGTGAATGTGTCGTTCACAGCTAAGAAATAGGTATAATCCTATTCTCATTCACTATTCTCTCAAAGTCTATATTTTGTACCTTTTCAGAAATTTCTGTTGAGGCCCTTCATTCTTTTCGAAATTTGTTTTTGGTTATATTTTTATAGGTACAAAAGGGATAAAATAAGGTTCTCCATTATTAAAGTTTTACTTCTAACTTTATAGTGTTTAAGTTTATGCATTTAAATGCTCTGTGATTTGGTACATATATATTTAATATTTATACTAATTAACTGTCTTTGATACCTTGATACCATTTGGTGAAATGTAGTTTCCCTGTTTACTTCTTTTCCTTAGGTCTATTTTTGCTGTTACTTTTTTGAGATCATGATTGCTACCCTTATCTTTTTACTACAGCAAAAGTATCATAGATTCTACTCTCCCTTCCCTTTTGTTTAAAAACTTTGGATTTATCTGTCTGTTTCAAGTATGTTCTGCTATTTTCTATTTTACGGAGGTCATCCCATTCATATTTTTACTAACATGCTATGTGTCTTTCTCTCGATCTATTCTTAACAAAGTGCTTGGTACATAGAAGGTGTTTAATAAATGTTTATTGATTGATTGATATTTTTCTTCCTCTTTTCCCTACCTATTCTTTAAAAGTTTGTTTTGCTTCTGACAAAACCTTTCCATAATCTACCCTCCTTTTACTCCCTACCGACTACCACCTACCTTTCTGATAACCACTTTCCTTCCTATTTTCATTTTAGGTAAGATATATTTCTGTATTCATCTGTATATATGTGTATTCTTCCTTTCTTTGACCAATTCAGATGAGAATAATGTTCAGGGATTGCTCATTTCTGACCCGTACATACACACACATGTATATGCTTCATATACATATATACATACACACATGTGTGTTTTCTCATATACAATGTTTTTTTTTATCATTTTCCCTCTTCATTTCCCAATGTGCTTCTTTTCCCCATCCTTTCCCTTCTTCCTTTAAGATGATCAAAACATGAGGCCTTTGTCTAATTAGATTCCCTCTTTAATACATGAAAATTGATGATAGAATTCTGTGTGGCTACATGTATAATCTCCCTTACAAGAATGTAAAAGGTTCAAACGGTATGAACAGGCAGTTTTCAGGTGAAGAAATTAAAGCTGTCTATAAGTTATATGAAAAAAATGCTGTAAATCACTATTGATTGGAGAAATGTGAATTAAAACCATTCTGAAGTACCCAATCACAACTAACAGATTGACTAACATGAGAAAGCAAGAAAATTATAAATGTTGGAGATGTGGGGACATTGGAACATAATGCATTGTTGGTGGAGTTGTGAACTGATCCAAATGTTCTGGAGAGTAATTTGGAACTATGCAAAAGGGGCCATAGAACTGTGCATCTCCTTTGATCCAGCAATATCACTACCAGGTCTATATCTGAAAAAAAGGAAAAGGACCCACATGTGCAAAAATATTTATAGCAGCTCTTTTTTGTGGTGGCCAAGAAATGGAAATCGAGGGAATGTCTTTCAATTGGGATATGACTGAACAAATTGTGGTATATGAATGTAATGGAATAATATTATTTCATAAGAAATGATGAGAGGTAGATTTCAGAAAATCCTGGAATGACTTGCATGAACTGATACTGAATGAAGTGAGCAGAGCCAGAAGAACATTGTACACAGTTACAGCAACATTGTGCAATGACGTATTTTGTTAGACTTAGTTCTTCTCAGTAATCTAAGACAATTCCAAAAGACTCATGTTAGAAAGTGCTACCCACATCCAGAGAAAGAATTATAGAGTCTGAATGCAGATGAAAGCATAATATTTTCTCTTTTATTTTTTTTCTTTCTCTTGTTTTTTCCTCTTTTATCTGATTATTCTTGCAAACATTGTTAATGTGGAAATGTGTTTATTGATTGTACATATATATTAGATTGCATGCTGTCTTGGGGCAGGGACAGGGATGGGAGAAAATTTGAAACTCAAAATCTTATAAAACTAAGTGTTGAAAAAAAATAAATAAAAAATTTTTTTAAAAGAATGCCAAAGGTTTAACCTTATTTAGCCCCTTATGATTTCTCACTTATATTTATTTATTTATTTGTTTGTTTGTTTATTTATTTATTCATTCATTCATTCATTTATTTATTTTCTTCACTTCTCTGTTTCTGTGTCAGATTTTCTCATCATCTCTTGTCTCTTCATTTGTTATGCTTTGAAGCTCTCTCATTAAATCTCCATTGTTTCCTGCTATAAAATTGTGCCTAATTTGACTGGGTAGATTATTCTTTGTTGTAAGTCTACATCTTTTGTCTTCTGGAATTTGTCCCAGGTTCTCTGCTCCTTTATTGTAATGACTGCTACGTCATGTATTTTCCTGACTGGTTACTTGATACTTGAATTCTTTATTTTTGGATGCTTGCTGTGTTTTTCCCCTTTGACTTGGGAGTTATAAATTTTGACCATGATATTTCTGAAAGTTTTCACTTACATGTTTCTTGCAAGAAGTGACTGTCACTTCTCATTATTTTTTGAAAGTCTTTCCATGTTTTTTAAGGATCATTGAGCTCATCATTTCCTACCACAGTAGTATTCCATCACAACCATAAACCTCAACTTATTCAGCCATTCCCCACTTAATACATATTCCTACAATTTCCAGGTCTTTTCTGACACAAAGTGTAAAAACCCAAATTATCTATAAAGGACATATGAAGAAAGATGATATTTGCAACTAGAAGGGTGGGGGAAGATAAATAGAAGTATTTATAGAAAAATTTTACATATACATACCTATTTGTTTCTAATGGTGGTCATCTATGGTATAGGGGAAAGAAGAAAAGAGAAAAAATTGCATAATAACTGTTATATTTTTAAAAGGAATAGCAAATTATATGTAATAGGTTTACAATTTCATGTGCAATCATCTTTTTTATTATACTAAGTTAGGGAATTTTTGTTTTATTCCATAAATTAAAAATAATTTTTAAAAGGAAGTAACTGTCAGATATTTTCAAATTCTACTTTGCCCTCTGTTTCTAAGGTTTCTGGCTAGTTTTATGGCTTCTGAAATAGGGTAACGAGGCTTTTTGTTGTTCCTATTTATGACCTTCAGGTGGTGCGTTTATGAATAAATAACTTCTCCTCTGTTTATTTCCCCAGTCACTTATTCTTTATAATGAGATTCTTCACATTTTTCAAGTCTTTTGGCTTATTTCTTCATTTTTCATGGAGAGAGCTTCCATTTGACCAATTCTAATTTTCAGTTATTTTCTTAAATAAAGTATGTTCCTCTTTTTTTAAGTTGTTAGTTAGCTTTTCATATCCTTCTTCCCTAGCCCTCACTTCTTTCCCAATTTTTATCTTTTCTCATTTTCTTTTTAAAATAATTTGTGACTCTTTTTTTTAACTCTGCTTTAATTCTTCAAAAATTATTTTTGAACCTTTATTCAAACTACATTTTTCTTTTAGATTTTGATTATAGACATTTTTAATTCTTCTTTTGAATTTTTGTTGAGATTCCCATCACAATAATAATGATATTCATAGTGATGTTATTTTTGCTGTTTCTTTTGTTTGCTCAGTCTTCTGACCTACTTCTTGACTTATTGATAACAATAGTGATAGTGGCAACCATTTACATAGTATTTACTATATGCCAGCTATTGTGCCAAGCACTTTACAATTATCTCATTTAGTCCTCACAACAATCCTGGGAGGTACAGAAAGGAAAATGAGGCAAATAGAAGGTAAGTGACTTGTTCGGGGTCATACAGTTATTGTGTACTTGAGACTTTTTTAACTCAAGCTAAAATGACTCCAACCTTTTCCCCAGCTCTATCCACTGCACAAACTGCCTACTTACCTGATTTGTGTTAGTGCTGCATTCTGTGGATTTCTGGGAGGGATCTCTGCCCTAAACTTGTCTTCTTACACTTAATGCTGCTTTCACAACTCAAACTGTGGGCCTGTATTTTCAGTTTTCCCAAAATTGTTTTGTCAGGGTCAAGGTCAAAGTTGACTGACCTCTGATCTGAGCTCTATAAGTTTTTGACTTATGTTTTGTTGTTTCTGCTTAGCTGGGAGTTTTAGTAGACCACTGCTGCAATCAGCCACTATTAGCCTGCTGAGAGGCTCTGCAGGTTTAGAATGACAGAACTACTCACTCTGCTTTGTCCAGGTATCCTAGCCTTGTTATTCCATTGTAGGCTTCACGCTGGGCTGGAGGCTAGACTGAGTGCCACAAAACTACAATTTGCTCCATATTTTTTTTTCCTCAGTTCATGGCTAGGGCCCAAACTTATGACTTCTCTGTTATTCATCTGTAATCCAGAAGTGGCTAGTGGGTGACAAGGCTGCAATATGTCTCTCTTTCTACATCAAGGCTAGTGCAGAGATACCGTGGGATCCCTTTCTGCCTGGGTACTTTTTTTTTTAATTTATATCCGTTCTTAACACTTTTTCATTTCCTGACCCCTAGAATGCTCTCAGCTATACTGGTTCCTGGAGATACCTTGCTCCAGAGTCTGAAGACTTCTCTGTCCCTCTCTCTAAGCCATTTTGGGGTGGAAAAACTATTAATTGTAACCATTTCCATGGCTTTCTATAGAAAAGAATTCAATCTAATATTTGTTTTTTTAACCTTGATGAAGTAGATAGAATGGTAAGCTAGGCTATACTCCTCTTCCAGCTTGACTCTGCCTTTCCCAAAAGCCTCTTAATTAGTTTTTCTCCCAAAAGTTTCTTATGTGGTTGTAGCAGCAAGCACCCCAAGCGTCCCCAGGGTTGCTGCTCACACAGGTTCTTGGATCTGCTTTGATAAAGGAAAGCAACTCAAAATGGGTTAACAAGCTTACTTTAATCAGTCAGACATAGATCGTTTACCTTGTTCAGGGGAAAAGGTCAGCACCCCAAACTTCAAAGTACACAGACAGAATTATCAAGACAGAAACAGATCTAGTAGACAGATTTCAAACTGTCCAACCATTACATCCACACCCAGTCAACATCTGGTTTTCAACATCTGGGTTTTTTCAAAGGGGGGGGGGGGCCCTCCGGACAACGGCTTCCCAGAATCCATATCAAATCACAGAACACTTCTCAAAGTGAGCCCCCAAGACAAAGCTACACATCAGGGCTTATATAGCCTTCTCCTGTCTCAGAGAATGTAATAACCTTCTGGACCCACTGTCCAATCAAGAAGTATCTACTGAAAAACAAGCCTCCCACCCCAGGCTCCTGGTGTACTTTAGCCTAGGGGCAGGGAAGATCTTCAAATCTGCATTTCCATTACATTCAGCCCCAAGATCTTTCAAGCCCATAGCATAGACAATTTACTTTTGAATTAGCACTAAGCATCTCTTAGGTCACATTTTCAAGATACAGAACTAAAGTCACCAAAGTGGCTACTGGCCCTTAAACAAACACAAAGTACATAGCATTATCACTTCAATTCAAAACAAGATGGCAGATAAAGTTCTGGTGGGGGGGTGTCCTTCCCCTCACACAGCTCCAGCCTCTGCTTCCAAGTACAGAGAGGGGGCTGGGCAACAAAACCAACAAGGTGGGGTCCTTGGGGGTTCACAGCATTTCATCCCACCCACCATAGTCACAAGTCCATCCTTCCCCCTGGGTCCCAAACTGTGGGATGCAGCCAGGAAACACACTCAGTGCCCCTGCTTTGCTGCTCAGTTCTTATCTTTTCCTGTGGCTGAATTCCGAACTCCTGGCCTCCTTCTCCTCCGAGCAGGCACCATCCGCTCCTGGCTTCTGCCCAGGTCCCGATGCAGGCAGCTCACCATTCCTGCTCTCAGCTCAGCGAAGTCCACATGCAGGCCATTCTTCTCTCCTGCTCCAAGGCTCCACAGAATCACAGCTACCACAACTGGGAAACAAACAATTATCCCAGTCCCCATACTTTCCTTTTACTCTGCAGATCCTGTTTGTGAATGTAGTGGAAATGCAAATTAAAAGATCTTCCCTGCCCCTAGGCTAAAGTGCACCTGGAGCCTGGGGTGGGAGGCTTGTTTTTCAGTAGATAACTTCTTCATTGGCCAGTGGGTCCAGAAGGTTATTACATTCTCTGAGCCAGGAGAAAGTTATATAAGCCCTGATGTGTAGCTTTGTTTTGGGGCTCACTTTGAGAAGTGTTCTGTGATTTGATCAGATAAAACTCTGGAAAGCCATTGTCCAGAGCTGCCCCCCCCAAAAAAAACCCAGATGTTGTTTGGTATGGATATAATGGTTGGACAGTTTAGAGATCTGTCTGCTTGATCTGTTTTTGTCTTGATAATTCTGTCTGTATACTTTGAAGTTCGGGATGCTGACCTTCTCCCCCTGAAGTAGGTAAACGATATATGTTTGACTGATTAAAGTAAGCTTGTTAACCCATTTTGAGTTGCTTTCCTTTATCAAAGCAGATCCAAGAACCTGTATGGGCAGCCACCCTGAGGATGCTGGGGGTGCTTGCTGCTACAGTGGTACAGTGAGACAGGTAGGAGGTACATAGCAAAGGGTCTTGGAATGAGGAAGAGCTAAGTTCAAATTCAGTCTCTGACACTGAATAGTTGTATGACCCTGGGTAAGTCAGTTAACTTCTGTTTACTTCATGTTCTTCAAATGTAAAATGGGGATATAATAGAACCTAATGCCCAGGGTTGTAATGAGGAACAAATGAGATATCTGTAAAGCTTTTAGCAAAATGCCTGGCATATATAAAGTGATACATACAAACACACACGTATGTATATGTATATATGTTGTGTGTATGTATATTTATGCATATGTATATATGCATGTTTTATGTATGTATGCCTATGTATATCTATGTATATGTATAAATGTATATATATATAGCTTAGCTGTTATTGTTATTCCTCTATTTTTTAATGAATCTCAGTGTTTGATTACCTTAATGCTTTGTATATCCTAAGTACATCAGGAAATATTTTTGTTGTTCACCCATTTCAATCATGTATGACTCTTGGAATTTCCTTGGCAAAGATATTTGAGTGGTTTACCATTTCCCTTTTCCAGCTCATTTTACAGATGAAGAATCTGAGGCAACAGGGTTAAGTGATTTGTCCAGTATCACAGCTAGTAAGGGTGAGGTCAAATTTGAATTCAGGTCTTCCTGACTCCTGACCCAGCACTTTATCCACTGCCTGCCTAAGAAAGTATTCCAAGTATAGTATAATGCAATATGGTCAACAAAAACAAAATAATATTTTTTTAAAGATGAAAAAAATTGCTGTCCTACCTGGTTCAAGATCTTAGTTAAAACATTTACTAGATGAGAGAGAGATCATGGGTGAGCCACTAAACCTTTATGATCCTCACTTTCTTCATGTGAAAAATTAGTGTTATATTAGCATCTACCTCACAAAGCTATTATGAGAATTTCATAAGTTAATGTATTTATAGCATTTTTCCAAACTTAAAATGCTATAAAAATCAAAGCTGTTATTATATATATTCTCATTAACAAGATTACATATGTCCCAATAATTGCTAGATTATTGAAATGTATTCATATAATTTAATCAAATCACAATGTTTAGGGCACTGTGCTTTAACTATCCATCATTATTCAAATTAGCATGTGAGAAGTAATATTTCTCTGTGATTGAAAAGTCTTGACTAAACTTTATTCAGTTTTACTTTTTAAAAAAATTAGAGAAATTTTACATATGGAAAGTATCATCTATCCATTTCAACTTGTTTCTATGCCACTTGATGGTGACATTTTAATTTTATTTTACCTTTTCAATTCAGTTTCTAAAATATATTAAACCTTTTATTCCTGAAGTATGCTATGCTAAGCACTGAGGATACAAGGTCAAAAATGACCTTTTCTCAACTAGCTTACAATCAAACTTCATCTTCAAAACTTCTAAGTAGAAAGATTTTTAAAGGTGAGAGCATTTACTGTAAGAGCACTTTTTTTCATTTATTATGATTCATATTATAATCAAAAGCAACCTGCTTTTTCCACATCTATAAATTTCAATGTCTTCTGCTTATTTGTATATTATTATTTTTCTATAGAGTATTATGTTTGGAGGAAGATATTTAGGACTGAAATAGAATTACTTGATTACATTGAGATATAGAAATACAATATAAAACATTCATATATGTGTATATGCATACATGCATGTACATATACATATATATATATATTTAATCTATACTCCTTTCATTCCCCACATATGATAACTGCTTATTCTCTATTTCTTTGGCTTCCTTCAGCAACCATTTAATTACTATAGCACTTTTTTTTAATTTTCAGCACTGCTAATAATACTACACAGGAAACTTATTATTGCCTTCTTGAAAATCAGTTGACTTTTTAAGATAAAAACCACACAAGATTAAAAAGCAATCTAATGACTGTCAAGCGTGCAAATATGCTTACTCCAGATAATTGTGGATGCCATGTTAACCAGGAGTCTGATCTGAATGAATGAATCCATCTACCTGTTTAGGCAGGCTACCATCAGTACAAGTTATTACACAAAAATCTTCCCCAACAGGGTCATGGCATAATAAAATAACCAGAATGTGTACTCCACTGAATGTGATAATGGGAATGATAAAGAGAATGCTGATAGGTTCCTAATCCCTATTTTAGACAGGATAGTTAATGTTATTTGTAGACTTTCTCAGAAAGGACCAGGTTCTATCTGCAAAGTACTTAATATTGTCAAGTAGTTCAACATCATAGATGGATACAAATTTATCAATGGAGCTGACACTAAAGAAGATGCATCACAGTTCGATTAGTGGCAACATCCTTAGACTGATGTACCAGCAAGAACCCCGACATCCCCAGGGTGGCTGCCAACACAGGTTCTTAGATCTGCTTTTCTAAAGAAAGCAACTCAAAATGGGTTAACAAGATTGCTTTAATCAAACATATGTCATTTACCTAGTTCAGGGGAAAAAGGTCAGCACCCCAAACTTCACAGAATACAAACAAAATACAAACAAGTTATAAGCAGAAGTTACAAGGAGACAGAGAAAGGGATCAAGCAGACAGGACTCCAACAGTCTTGAAGCATTACATTCATACCTGGTCAATTACCAGAGAGGGAAGCACCAACATCTGGGTTTTCAAAGCCGGGGGCTCTCAACGGCTGCCCAGAGTCTCATATGGTCAAATCACATAACACTTCTCAAAGTGAGCCCCAAAACAGAGCCTCACATCAGGGTTTATATAGATTTCTCCTGGCTCAAAGAATGTCACAACCTTCTTGACCAACTGCCCAATCACAAAGTATCTCCTGAAAAACAAGCCTCCCACTACAAACCTGCTTTGAAGCCTATCAAAAGGCCTAGGCGCAGGGAAGATCTTAAATTCACATTCCCATAACAACTGTCAATCTTTCCATCTAACTTGCAGCTGAAACATCCTGTCTATGTAGGTTTCTGTAGAATATGAGCTCCTTAAGAGCAGAGACTACCTTATTTTTCTGCTTATGTTCCTGTGCTGAGCACAGAACTTTGCATTTAGTAATCACTGTTCATTAATTAATTAATTAATTAATTAATTCATTCATTCATTCATTCATTCATTCATTCATTCCCTGTATTCCACATGAGTGTCAAACATGTCTGGGTTCTTCAGGGAATGTTAAAGATTCATTTCATATTTGAATGCTGGGTCCCAAATCTCACAAGAAAATTTATCCTTGCTTCTCAGTCTAATATTTGGATACTATTTTGGGGTAATGTCACATTAAATGTAGAAGAAATTGTCAACCTGTGGCATGATAACTTATCTCTCTAACCAGTGCACTTGATTTTTATAGTGTTCATTTTGATCTTCATCTTATTACCATCATCTAAACTTCATTTAGGGCAGCTAGGTAGTGCAGTGGATAGAATCCTGGGGCTAGAATCAGGAAGACTTGAGTTCAAATCTGGCCTCAGATGATATGAAAGTTGTTGCATGACAGTGGGATAGTCACTTAACTCAATTTTCCTTAGTTTATCCATCTGTAAAATGAGAAGGAAGTGGCAATCACACAAGTATCTTTGCCAGGAAAACCCCAAATGGAGTTGCCAAGAGTCAGATGCAACTGAAAAACAATGACTTCCAAACTTCATCTAATTTAGGCAGCCATGGCATAATGGATAGAAAGCTGGCCCCAAACCCCGGAAGCCAAAGTTCAAAACCTATCTGTGATTTATATTGCTTATGTGACCTTCCTGTGTTTTAAATTATGTATTATATATTTAAATTATTTTAAATTATGATTATCCAACATATCAATTTCAGAGAAGAACATGAATTTGTAGATTATACCTCATCCAAGAGTTCCCTATATCTGTGAAATCACAGATCTAATCCTTATCTGTAACAATTTTAACAATAATCTCAAAAAAGCTAGAACACAAAGCAACAATTGCTTTTTGGTCTCAACATTCTATCTGAGGTTATCTATTGGTGAAAATCTTTAACCAAAAGATAAAGGAATATTGGAACATTCCTTCTCTCTTTTTTCTGTAATGTGGTGTCCAATCTTTTCCATTGATTCCCAAGAAACCTATTGACTGCTGACTCTTTTCACGAATGATCTGGGACTTATCAATTGTCAGATCTTTTGCCTGAATGTTTTACCCAGCCTAATTTGTTATTTTTATTTTTCAGAGAGCTATTTCAAATTCAAAATCTTCAGAAAGCATCCCCAAATCAGTTAGAAACACACTATTAATGACTTTAAAAATTCAAGTAACAAGTTTATAATTATTGTTGTTAATCTGTCCTTGTTGCTACCTCTCACATTCTCCACCATGAGCAAAAATTTAAAAATAAAATAAAATCCCTCAATACATATCTGTGGAGTCTGGAAAAACAAATTCTAATTTTAATCATGAAAGTGTATGTCTCTGCATTTTAAGTTCATCATTTTTCTGTCAGGAGGTGGAATGGCATTTTTCATCTTCATTCTTTTGGAAATTTGGTTTGTCATTGTATTGATTCTAAAGTCTTTGGGGTTTTGTTGCTGTTGTTGTTGTTTGTTTTTTTGGTTGGTTTTTTTTTTTTTTTGCTTTTTGGAGGGGGGGAGGCAGGGCAATTGGGGTTAAATGACTTGCCCAAGGTCACATGGCTAGAAAATGTTAAGGGTCTGAGGTCGGATTTGAACTCAGATACTCCTTACTCTAGGGCCAGTGCTCTATTCACTGAACCATCTAGCCACCCTGATTCTAATGTCTTTGTTCATTCTTTCTATAATCTTATCATTATATAAATTCTTACAGTTCTGTTCACTTCACTCTACATCAGTTTGTCAATATAGTCTTTTTTTGTCATACCTTACACTGAAATAAAATTCCTTAAATTCACATACCATAATTTGTTCATCCCTTCCCCAGTTGATAGGTACCCCATTATTTTCTAGTTACAAAAGGAACTGCTATAAATATTTTTGTACATATAAAATGTTTTCCTCTTTCTTTGATCACAAACATATTATATGTAGTAGGACTAGCAGTGGTATAACTAAGTCAAAAAGTGTGCAGAGTGAAGTATGCATAGTTGGAAAGCACAGTTCTGATTTACTTTCCAGAATAGGAAGATTGACAGCTTTGCACACAGTGGATCAATATGTCTCAAACTTACAGAGTGGGAGACAAAGAGAGAGAGACAGAGAGAGAGAGAGACAGAGAGACAGAGAGAGAGAGACAGAGAGAGAGAGAGAGAGAGAGAGAG
>NW_027187361.1:7246269-7337092 GCF_028583685.1 Petaurus breviceps papuanus | reverse complement strand
AAAAAAAAAAAAAAAAGAAACAGAATATAAAACCATCCACTAGCCTCTAAAATTTCTTCCAGCTATGAGCCTTTATTTCTTCTCCCTTTAATAGCCCAGTTCTTGAAGAAATCTTTTTGTACTAATTGCTTCCAGTTCCTCACCTCTACTTTTTAAACCCTTTCAATCTGACTTTTAGCCTGTCACTCAAATGGAACTGCTTACTTTAATCTTAATATATTTTTAGTTGTAAAAACTGATAGTCTTATTTTAGTCCTCATCCTATGTTAACCTCCTTTAAGCATTTGAAACTGTTGACCAAACTCTTTTGAATGCTCTTTTTTTTAAGTTCCTGTGACACTTTTCTTTCTTGTGACCTTTGTGACCTCTCCTTAGAATTCTTTTTCTGGATCATTATTCTCAACATAACCTCTAATTGTGGATATACACTAAATCTCTTTTAAGTACTTTACTTCCCTCTCTATACTCTCTCACTTGCTGAGCTCATCATTTCCCATGGGATTCATTAGCATTCTTATGCAGATGATGTATCTACATACCTAGTTCTGAGAGAGCTTATCTTTTGAGTTTCATTCCAGGATCTCCTATTGCCTATTGGATATTTCAAACTGGATAAACTATAGAAATCTCAAGTTCAGTATATCCAAGACTTCTTATCTTCACTTTCAAATTCATCTTCTTCCCAATTTCTCTCTGTCAATGGAACCTTTGTCTTTCATTGTAATGGGAATGTAAATTTTTAAGATCTTCCCTGCACCTAGGCTTAAGTGCACTTGGAGCCTGTGGTGGGAGTCTTGTTTTTCAAGAGATACTTTGTGATTGGGCAGTGGGTCAAGAAGGTTGTTACATTCTCTGAACCAGGAGAAGGCTATATAATCATGTGAGGCTTTGTTTTGGGGCTCACTTTGAGAAGTGTTGTTTGATTTGACCAGATGAGACTCTGGCAGCTGTTGTTGAGAGCTCCCTGGCTTTGTGTTGATGTTTCCCTCTCTGGTAACTGTGATTTGCTATGGATGTATTGGTTGGACAGTTTCAAAACCTGTCGGTTTGATATGTTTCTCTGTCTTGATAATTCTGTCTGTATACTTTGAAGTTCGGGGTGCTGACCTTCTCCCCCTGAACTAGGTAAACGATATATGTTTGACTGATTAAAGTAATCTTGTTAACCCATTTTGAGTCGCTTTCCTTTAGCAAAGCAGATCCAAGAACCTGTGTTGGCAGCCACCCTGGGGATGCTGGAGTGCTTGCTACCACATTCATTTATTCGTAACTCTGCCTCATCACACATATGTAGTTAGCTGCCTTATCTTGTTGTTACTACCTCTCCAATATCTGTCAAATCCTATTCCTCACTTTTCATGAAGCCATTAACTTAGTTTAGGCCCTCAAATATCCAGAATATTTCAATGATCTCCTTACTGGTCTTCCTACCTTAATGCTCCCTTTACTGTTATATAGCTTCTACACAGTTACGAAAGTGATTTTCTTTAATTACTCAGTTTTTCTTTATTGTATGCTAAGCAGGGATGTGCTGGTAAACCTTTAACAACTTACTCTGCAAAAAAAAAAGAAAGAAAAAAGTATCCACGATACACTTTTTTTTTTTTTGCAGGGACAAAGGCAGGGCAATTGGGGTTAAGTGCCCAAGGTCACACAACTAGTAAGTGTTAAGTGTCTGAGGACGGATTTGAGCTTAGGTCCTCCTGACTCCAGGGTTAGTGCTCCATTCACTGTGCAACTTAACTACCCCACATGATACACTTTTGATGATGATGATGATGATGATGAAATGATAGTAATAAAAGAAGTAATGATGATAGGTAGAATTTACATAGCACCTGCTAAGGACCAGGAACTCTGCTCTGCTAAGCACTTACAAATATTATCATTTCATATTCATACAACCTTGTGAATTAGTTGTCATTATTATTTGCTTCTTTAAAGGAAAAGAAATTGATACAAATGTAGATTAAGTGAATTGTCAGAGATCACAGAGTTAGCCAGCAAGTAAGTATCTAAGATTGGATTTAAATTTAGGTTGTCCTTACTCTAAGCCCAGCATTTTATCTACTCAGTCACTTAGGCAGCTTCTTTTAATAATAATTGGTAGTATTAGTGTTGTCTCTAATGACATTGTTAAGTCTAAATAATCAATAACACAATAAATCAAGTCCTGGTTTATAGCAGATTTCCAGTGTTTAAATTCTCACACTGAAAATTTAACAGTGATCTCTCCTAAGCTAGTCATACATGGTTCCAATATAGCCTTTGTCCCATCCTGTTTTCATGTTGATAGATATCGTACCCATGTAATCGCTCAAGACATTATGTCTTTGCTATTTAGAAAACAATGAAGAATTTACAGTAATTTCTATACAAGTTCTCCTTTTACACTCCCAGGTTATCAGATAACACTAATTCTTGCTCAAATCTAGTAGTCAAATCCTAGAGTTTTAGATACACAGAACAATATCTTAATATCATACTGTAGCAGTAGTAGAATTTGAAGATCCCTTTGTACTGGCAAATACACAGGTACTTAGCACTTAGTTTCAAGTTAATTATATCAACCCTCTGTTAAAAAACAGAAGGTATGATCCCCTGTTGCTGACATAACAGGAAGAGGTGGAGCAGGAAGGAGGTAATAGCATATATAAGGAAAAGCACAAACTGGAGAGTCAGAACTTCTTGGAGCAAGCCCTGTAGAGGCTGAGTAGGAGAGGCCCAGGCTGGAGAAAGTGATTTTGATTTTGAGAATGGAGCTTATGGTGGTGGAGCTTCTTCTTAGAACTAGCCAAAACTTCTGTTGAGAGATTTCAAGAACCAGCAGCAGCTGCCAATGACTTCCAAGGGCCAGCTGGAGCTGGCAGAGGAAGCATGACTGTTTTGTGTCTATGTTGATTTCACAGGCAGAAAGTGATGTTGATAAGGGTGCTGGCAACGTGGATGAATGGTTTGTGGCTTTGTTAAACCTTGTCTTCCCAGGAATAGAAACTGTGAAGGACTTGTGGACTCGACATTGTGAGCTTCAATATGGAATGGGAACTGGACAAGGAACTGGCAGCTGAGTAATTCTGAACCCAGGTGACAGTTTGGTGGATTGAGGTAGAAGCTGGGACCATGGAAGAGGAAGCATGGAAGCTGAGAGCCTGCATCTAGTCAAGATGAAAAGATCTTTCCTTGGGTATTTAATATTGACAGATGAGATTGTAACTTACTGGTGACCTAGGGGTGGATGGCCTTTGTACTTTCCCCTAACCCTTAAGAGGGTACTTAGTGACAGATGATATTATAACTTAATTGCATCCAGTGGGTGTAGGACTTTGACCTTTGTACTTTGTGTCAGTTAAGGAGGTTTGCTCCTTAAGTTGATTGAATTAAAGATTTACTAAATAAAGGACTTACTAAATTAGTTATCTTTTCCTTAAAACTATGTGACCATTTTGGTGAAAACTGTGGTCATTTTAGTAGTAAGTTGGGAAGTTAAAACATTCTGAATTCTGTACTTTGTTTTCTGGGAATGTTTTGTCTTGGTTTGTTATTGAATAAATAGAGAGTTAAGTGTACTGTGTAATCAGAATCTTGAAAGCTGTTCATGGAAGCAGTCCTCTGGAAAGCTACTCATGCTTGGCTTTATATTATGGCATAATCAGCAAGTAAAGCCAAGCATAAGCAACTTTCAGAGGACTGCTGCTGTGAACAGCTTTTCAAGATTCTGATTACATAGTATAGTGAACTCTCTATTTAGTAACAAATCAGAGCAAAATATTCACAGAAAATCAAAATACAGCATTCACCATGTCATAACTCAACAACTTAATATTAAAATGATCACATAGTTTTCACCAAAGTGGTCACATAGTTTTAAACAAAGTACATTCATTTAGTAAGTCCTTAATTTGGTAAATCCTTAATTCAATCTCCTTAAGGAGACAAGCTTCCTTAATTGACACCAAGTAAAAAGATCAAAGTCCTCCACCCATGGAGTGCAACTAAGTTAAAATATCATCACTACTACATACTCTCTTAAGGCATAGGGGAAAGTACAAAGGCCATCCACCCCTAGGTCACCAGTAAGTTACAATCTCATCTGTCAGCATTAAATACCCAAGGAAAGGTCTTTTCATCTTGACTAGAGGCAGACTTTCAGCTTCCATACTTCCTCTTCCATGGTCCCAGCTCCTACCTCAATCCACCAAACTGTCACCTGGGTTCAGAGGTAGGCAGCTCCCATTCATTGTCCAGTTCCTATTCCATATTGAAGCTCACAGTGTCCAGACCACCCCAAATCCTTCACAGTTTCTGTTCCTGGGAAGAAAAAAGTTAATAGAGCCACAACAATATCAACAGATATCAAGATGAGCAGAATTATGGGCGGCCAGGTGGCTCAGCGAGTAAGAGCACCGGCCCTGGAGTCGGGATGACCTGGATCAAATCTGGGCTCTGATACTCAGCACCACACCCAGAAATAACTGGCCGTGTAACCTTGAGCAAGTTACTTAACCCCGATTGCTTTAAAAAAAAAGATGAGCAAAATTATAACAATATTCACACACATGGTTGGCACTATCATTTCAATTCACTTTCTGCCTGTGAAATCAACATAGACCCAAAACAGACAGACAAAGTCCTGACACCACAGTCATGCTTCCTCTGGCAGCTCCAGCTGGCCCTTGGAAGACTTTGGCAGCTCTGGCTGGTTCTCAGATACTCTCAGCAAAATGTTTGGCTGGCTCTCAGAAGAAGCCGCTCCACCATAAACTCCATTCTCAAAATCAAAATCATGTCCTCCAGCCTGGCCTTCTCCTCCTCAGCCTCCACATGGCTTGCTCCAAGAAGTTCAGACTCTCCAGCTTGTGCTTTTCCTTATATAATATTAATTCCTCCCTGCCCCACCCCTTCCTGTTACATCAGCATCAGGGGCTAATCCCTTCTGTTTCTTAACTGAGGGTTGATATAATTAACTTGAAACTAAGTGCTAAGTACCTGTTTATTTACCAATACAAGGGGATCTTCAAATTCCATTACTATTATACACATCCCTTAAATACTTGCTTAATGATGATTAACAATATCAGGGGTAAGACAAGAAAATGGGATTGAGGGAGATGAAGAAGGTCCAATCTAACAAAATTTATCCTTGTAGGTGGAGGACATGTATAAGTTGTCAGATGCAAACCCTTTTTATAAGTTTATATATCTAGCAAATTAGTTGAACAATGTATTGTGGGCTGGACCAAGAATCTGGAAGTCTCAAGTTCAAAGCCAGCCTCAGACATTTACTAGTTCTGTGACCCTGGGTAACTCACTTAATCTTTGACTACCTCTGTTTCCTTTTTTGTAAAATGAGGACAATAATAGCACCTACCAATAGTTGTTTTCAAGAGAAAAAACAATCACTGTACCCCTCACTTTGAAATGGCTACTCACTTAGCACAAGCCAAAAGTATAATGAAGAATAGTTACATCACAGACTATGGTGGTAGCACATTCAATGACCAAACATTGGATGGGGAAATGACTTGTTCATTGCACAAAATATAGAGTTACCAACCTCCATGGGAAAAGATTCCAGGATAATTTGAGGCTGTAGATTTTCATTAGATGAAGAGGGTAGGATCTTACCAGTACCCTCATCAATTAAAGCAATGTACCTGATAGCTTTCACTAGTCTGTAATTGCTCTTGATGATTAAATATTGTATTGTAAATGTATTTTTACTTAATGGAAAGATCTGTCCCATCAATTAATAGGCTCACATGGCCTACTTGAGTCACATGGAAGCCTGAGTCACATGAGTCTGCTGTGGGAGGGGCTTGATGAATGGGTGGAGCAAGAAGGGTGGTGCAGAGTCCAGGAGAATTTGGTTAGAGTAGTTAGAACTGATGGATAGAGAGGAAGGAGGCAAGAGCTGTGAGTGTTTGTTTGTGGGAAGGCCCCCTGAAGTGTTATTATGTATATATTTCTTTGTTGCTATGATGGATTTGGCTTTCTGGTGTTGGGATTTGATTCTCTTATGTGTGAATAAATGTTTTGGCTCTGTCTTGCATGTGGAGAGTCTGTTATATTTTGTGATTCAGAATTGTGCCAGCATATTCACAGTGATGATAGGTGCTGTGAATATTTCATTGGCACTACAAATGCTAAAGTCAGATATGTCTATTCAGGTTTGGTGTTGAATGGCAACCATCACAGCAAATAGATATGATTTTGGGGAAGAGGCTAAAGAAGAACTTGTAACAACTAAAAAAAAATACTTCAGGTCTTTTGAACCTTGACTGATTCCTTTTGGTAGTAGTGCTTTTGCCCTCAAAAATCCTCTTTTATCTATTTTGTCTTTATTTTTATTTAGCTATATTAATACATGTTTATTTCCCCCAGAAAATATGGAAATTCCTTGAGGGAAGGGACCATTTTGATTTTTTTTTCTTCTTACTCCCAATGCCTACCACATTTCCTGGCAATAAGGAGATATTCTTTTGAAAACTAACCAATTAAGCATCTAAGTTTTTATTGATTGATTGGGAAATAACGTTTCTGTCACACAAATAAAATCAGAGGCCCTTCAAAGTATCCATGATCAATGGTAAACTATATCCTGAACTCTGGAAAAGTACATGTTATTCACCTCTCTGGCATTCTGCTCACCTTCCAAAAAAAGTATATTCCAGTGCCTTAAAACCAGCTGAAGATGAAATCAATTATTTTCTTTCCTTTTTTGATAAACAAACCAAAATGGTCAGTTTCTGATATTCTCACTTAAGTTTTATCTCAGATAAAGAAATCAGGGGTTATTTTTGTATGTTTTCCCCTGTTTTCCAGTTCTTGTAAAAGGGGGGGAAATATATTTATTAGTTTAGTTTTGTTTTAAGCATTTCTTTATCCATTTTTAAGTCTCATGCCTCCTTTAAAAGAAAAAAAAATATGAGGGGTGATCTTGATTTATCATCTATTAAACTAATTAATTTCAAATTATTTGATTTGAGGAGAATGGGGAAATGAATAAACCTGGAGAAAAATCTGAATAGAAGTTAACATTACTAGAAATGAAAAGAAAATCTTTAGGGAAACTCAAAGAAATTTCATTTATGAAACTAGGGTTTTGTACCAGCACAGAAATGAAAGTGGGGACAGAATGATAGCACTGATAATTGAAATCCACAGATAATGCCTAAATATCATTTTAGAAAATTAATGCAACTATCTGTAACAGAGAATTGAATGATATGAGTTTTTCCTTTGTAATGACCCCATCTACCCTCTAGTGGATATACTAAGAAGTCACAAAATTGCTAATAGGGAAGTAATAGGAATGAGGGGAGTAAGAGGCCTACATAAGGCACTCTAAGATAATCAGCTACTGAATAATTGACGTTTGACTATAGTTCCTCTTTGGGCTCATTTTCAGTTCATTTCTAGAGTAGCAGATTCTTAAAATGATTCATTTATAATCAGCAATTTTTTTTCAGTTCTATTTGCTTTTGAGTTTTGTGGATGTTTGGATTTAGATGTAGAAAGGTGAATTTTCACTATGTCTAAGGCATTGGGGATGTTAGCATGCTTTTCAGATACATACTCTACCATTTCCTGACATAACTACTCATGTCTTTGCTTTTAAGAATTGAATAAATTAATATAACTATTCTCAGAGAGATCTGCTCTGTTACCTAATCATAAGACTGAAACGACCCTTGGTTATTGAAGAAAATGATAGGAGAGCATGACTTCTGGAAGACATTGCCATGCCAGAAAGGTTTCAATTATGGTCTTTAGACTAGAAACTATACTGGCTTTCCAAGAAACAAATAAGTAATTAGATAAGCATCACCAGTAGGGAGGCCTCTGGGTGAGGAATTATTTGGCCATGCTTAACGCAACTCTATACATAAACCACATCCATTATAGGAAAAAAAATACAACCTAAAAAACAAATAGGAGGGTTTTTCAAAAGTTAAATCTGTACCTTATTATACTTATTTTAGTTCATAGATTTTGAGCACAAGAAATCTAAGTTTATTAAGTAAATGCATGGCTGTGTTGACCAAACTGCTGATTAGCCAATTGCCTTAAAGACCACTTTTTGTTCTATAATTCACATAGAACAAATGCATTTTTAAAATTATTTTGGGGACTAATGCAATAAAAATAAAAGTTTTTTTTTCCTCTCTCAGTGGTGTTTGATCACTTACTGAATTTTGGGGAGTATCCCAGCATAGTTAACCAAAAGTATATGGGTTTCTTCAGAAGGAACACTATGCATACAATTAAATGTCATTCAATTGTATTATTTTTAAGAAATGGTAACACTTCCAGAGAATAATTACTTTGTGAACAGACTTTATATTGACAGATCACTCTTATACAAACTAAAAAGATCAATGACGAAGGATTTACTAAGTGACTACACTGTACTTGGAACTAGGAATGCAATTCAACAAATGAAACAATTCTTTCTCACAAACATTTTACATCATAATGTGATATGAAGCAAAGTAGGTTTACTAGTAGTTATGACAATCTTCATCTCGGCTATCAATGATAACTTCATCTTTTTAATGACGATAATTTAATTACTTAAAATAATAGAGAAAAGAGCTCTTAAAGAATCTTTCTGGGGTAGACAGGAAACATGTTTGCAAATCATCATGAAGCTTTATGGTTAACAAGAGACATAACAGTTATTTTAGCTATATAATCTTTGTTCTCTTAAAGTAGACAGTCACAGAGTCCCAAGAGTAGCTTTAAGTCACGTTACTACTGTATTTAGCCCTGTGATGTTCACTAATGTTAATACAGGTTGTGTAGATAACTATCTCTAAGTTGTTCTGCCTCATACTCCCCAGTAATTGCTATCTTGAAATATATTGCCTGTCATTAAATAGCTTTGAAAGCAGCTGTTTTCTGGGTTCGGTTTTCAAAGCTTATGACAGTTCTGTCAAAGAGGAAAAGGATTACAATTACAGAGCTCTGTATCAGTCCATCCTGGAATATGTTATTGCCATTCATGAAATAAATACTCCTTCATTAATCAACATTAAAAAGATAAAAAAATATATTTACTTTGTGTCTTGGTTATGACTGGAAAGCATATATTTTTGGTAGCATTTATATATTCATCTAAATCATATTTTCTCAAGGATATCAGGCATTTGGCACAACTGCAAAATAAAAGAGATTGTCTTTAGAGTCTTCGTCTTAGCTTTGTGTTCATTTTATTCCCTCACTCACTCTTTAAGATACTCCATGAATTGCCCAGTAACAACTTGCTCTCAGGGAAGAGTCTAATATCAGCCATTTACAACTTGGTGTAAATTTGAGTCAATGTGTTAACTTTCCCAAGTGTTTTTCATCTAAGCCTTATCTCTAAGGAATAATAGGCTGTGTCTCTAAATTAAAAGTGACTTATAGTTTCAAATGTCAGAAAGTATACTGCAGAAGTTATTTCAGAGAAAAGAGGATAGTTTTGGAAATTCTGAAATCAAATGGGTTTAATGATACTATTTTAACTGTATAAAACTGACCCTGACTCCAATGTTAGCAGTTTGACTATTTAGCATAGTTCATAGAATCAAATTATCACTCCCCAGACATCTTCATACTGCCATGCTACTTTGCTTCAGCCCCTCCCTCCAATTTGCCAGTCTAAGCTCTTGATCTGGGCCTTGGGTTTCTGAAAAGTTAGGATTCACCATATATAGTCTGAATAAACCCTACTATCCCCTGACCAGTCTCAATTCACCTCTCCATAATTTCCTCCTTCCTGGCCATCACTGCTCAATAAGTTAATGCTTAATTTTTATGTTAATTTAATCTATGTTAATGTTTAATGCTTCCATTAAAATGTAAGCATCTTGAGGCAGATCTAAGATGGCAGGATATCAGGAAAAGGTGCAACTGAGCTACTCCCTCTCATCCCCAACATCTTCAGACTGATCCATAAAAGGCACAAAACCAAGTTACAATTAAGAAATCAAAGAAAAAAAACCACAGGGAGTTGTTTTTTTTTTTCCCTATTCAGATCAACAGGGGAGACAGCCAGAGAAATCTTTGAGTACTCCCAGGTATGATTTCACAGAACATTCTAGCACAACAGAGAAAGCAGGCTATGCGCCAGAGAAAGAAGAAGTTACAAATTCTGCAATAGTGAGCTCATACTTGTGTGGAACATAGGAATAGAATCCAACTGACACCTCTGTTTGTCGACACCCTTTTCTAACTCACAGATCCAGAGATAACAGAAGAGACACCTGTGCTTATAGACAGTGTTCTAGACTGAGTGAAGAGAATGTTCAAAAATGAAGGTTAACTAATGAAGAAGCAAAAACAAATAATTATATCATTAGAGAGATATCAGAGAGAGTATCCAGAAGAAAGGCGTTTTCCAGTTATTAGTTGACTCAATAGTCTACCAAAATCAATATATGTTGTTTGAGTTTTGCTGAATTTTTTTATTCTTTATTACAAAGGATGGCTCTCTGGGAGGGGGTGAGGGAAAAGATACAGTAGGGAATAAAAATAACGTAAAAAACAAAGAATAGCAATATAAATGCATTTTGTAAAAGAATGCAAGTATCAGTTATTGACCTCAGTGGCAAAGAATTAATTTCTTAATGACATATAAAATTTCAGACTTCATGATCTAAACACAGAATATATATATATATATATATATATATATAATTTTTTCCTTACAGAGCAAAAAAAAAAAACTGTAGTAACACAAGTTCTGTTTAGATAAACAACACTTATGTTAAAGAAATTATAAAAATACGACACTTTTTTTAGAGTGGGGCTACCTAAAACAGATAGCTGTATCTTTACGAAATATATTTGCCAAAAATGCAGGAACATGTAATGATTACAGTTCATTTGCTGAAAACTGCTGCATGAGATAAATCATAGACACCGCCAGACAAAAGTTTGGTGCAGCTAACACTAATCAAACAAAAAGAATGTTTCATAACGAAAAACCAAATGAAGTATGGAAGACAAATATTCCATGTTTCAGCCAAAGTAACCGAAGAGGCCAGAATATGGAAACAAAATTATTTTCATTCAATCAAAGTACATAATTCTGAACAAACAATTTCATGTGATATTTTTCCAGGCCTTCAAGACTCTACCAGGCCAGACCCTTTGCTGCTTTTGCTGCCTTCACTTTGTTTTTCCCTTTTCCTCGTTTTGCTTTTAGTTTTTTCCTTTGCCTTGGATGCATTCAAACTGTCCATGTTCATCTAAAAGACTCTTTTTGTTTCTTTTAACATCCACTTCCATTTTTGATTCACCATCTTGATCTTTCCCCACAGAATCTGTCTTCTCTTTGATTTTTCCAGGTGCTACCATGGTTGCTATGTTCTTTACCTCTTCTATTAAAACATCACCATCTATTTTAAGTATACTTTTTAGGTGATTAAGTTCCTTTGCTGCATTCTTCTTTCTCTTTTCTGCCTGCATCTTCCTTTTCCACTTACTCTGTAAGCTTTTTGCCATTTTTACCTGGAGCTTGTGGCCTTCCGAGACCACGGCAAGACAAAATCGATATATGTTGCTTTCACAAACTATCTAGACCCATCTTCTCAATCGTGTGTTTATATATTGATTTGTTTGATTCAAATGCAAGGTTATATACTTATTTGGAATGGAGAGAGAAATCAGGCAAAGAGATACCAATTAGAAGGGTACTGAAAAAGTCCAGGCAACATATGATAAGGTTTTGAACTACTTGTGTGTCTGTATGAGTAGAGAGAAGATGATGTATGAGAGATAAATTGTAAATGTAAAACCAACACAATTTGCAAACATTTAATTGTGTGAGGTGAGTGAAAGTGTAGAAGCTTATGTCCTTAAGAATCTGAAAGCCAACATGTCCAGAACTCATTAGCTTTTCCCCTTCTTCTGAATTTCCCTATCACTGTTGAGAATATTAATTTCTTCCCTGGCAGAGACCCACAACATTGATGTTATCACTGATTCCTCATTTTCATTCATCTTAAATTCCTTATAACCTCTAGCCTGTTATTCGGCAGTACCCTTATAACTGGTATCCCTCCTTCAATTCTCTCCCCACTCCAATCCTTTCTCTACTAAGCAGCCAAAGCAAGCTTTCTAAAATATAAATCTTTACAAATCAAATCCACCCTCACTCCCACTCAATGATACTCTCTGTTATTTAAAGTTCTTTATAACCTCATCCCTTCCTATCTCTATCAAAGTTTTCTCCCTTTCCTAAATTCTGTATTCAATTGAATTGTGATTTAGGTATGTTGATGAAAACATTTTGTATCCAATAATTCAACTAATTCCCAAATCTAAAAATCTATATTCTCATCATATCCTAAATTTATTTCATCCTCCACTAATAGCATGAGAGTTTTTGCCAAATATCTACAGAGGTCCATTGATCTGTCAATGTAGTAATTTTGTAAAAAAAAAAAAAAAGTTCAGGCTGGCATGCCTTGTTCTTGTGAAGTCATTCTGACTCTTATGATTTATAATTTCTTTTTTCTAAATGCTCCTCAGTCATTATTCTAATCACATGGCTTAAAAAATTGCAGGATATCCAAGTTGAACTTACTGACCTGAAATAATTTTGAGTTCTCTGTCTTTTTTCCAGTTTTTAGAATTGAGAAAATGTTTGTTCATCTCTAATCCAAAAGTAATTCAATTCAAGTAAACAAGCATTTACCAAACACCTGCTATCCACACAGACCGATGTTAAGTAGTGGGATCTAAAAGAAAAGGAAAAAATAAACAGTTTCTATCATCAAGGAACTCATTTTCTCTTGAAAGAAAGAAATATGTATTTAAACAAAAGAATATAAAATACATAAAAAATTAAAAGTAGTTTGAGTATTACAAAAACACTCTGTTGATATTATCAAAGACCTTGTAGTACCTACAATAAAACTTGGAGGCAAGAATTCTAAGGGTCAGAGGTTAGGAAGATTGGGATTACATGAATGAGGGACAGCCTATACAAAAGCAGAGGTGGGAAACAGAAAGTCTCTTATAGATAATAGAAAATTGATTGTTTTAATTCGAATGAAAGATTTGTGAGAGGAAATAATGAGAAATAAGTGAAAAGATAAGCTGTAGTCAAATAGTGAAGAGCATTTAATACCAAGGAGATGGATTTGGATCTTAACCTAGTGGAATCTTTTAAGTTTTTCTTAAGTCTTTTATTTAATATCCATCTTTTTTCTTTGTTGATTACGTGTAGAAAGAATTGCAAGGTAGGTCATCTTGAGTTGCTTTGCTCCTCAAAACACATTATTCCATCCCCTTCTACAGTTTCTGGTGAGTGCAAAATAGTTTTGAGTTATCCATGATTCATTTCCATTGTATTTGAATGGCTTTCTCCTTGATTACTTACAGAATTTTTGTTTGTAACTGGAATTATTAAATTCCATTATATATATAATTATTAAATCAAATTATTAAATTGTTAAATTAAAAAATACTAACTTAAACCACTATGTCTTAGAGTATTCAGCATAGCGTTTTTTTTTTTTGTTTTCTTTTTCTGCAGGTGATATGTAGGTTCTTAGGACTGACTTCATTTTCTGTGTTCTGAGCTTCTGTTTTCTTGTATTATTTCTTTCATTATGATGCTCAGGTTTTGTTTTCTTTTGTTTTGTTTTTTGACTTACCTGTTCTACTGGGAGCCCTATAAGTCATTAAGTTTTCTCCATACAACCTCAGTGTAAATAACATGGAAACAGCTTTGGCACATACTCTTAAATTATGTGTATGTGTGTGTGTGCGTGTGTGTGTGTGTGTATAATATATGTGTTAATATGGAAGTATCCTGTCCTTCAGTAATCAATAAGGTTTTAAGTATGTGTCAAATACTAAGCACTATTCAAAATGCTAAGGATATAAACAGAAGCAAGAGATAGGCTTTGCCAGCAGGGAGCTCACAATCCAATACAGAAGACAACAAGCAAATAAATATATGTAAGAAAACTACATATTGAATAATTAGGAAATAATTAACTAAGGGAAGGCACAGGAGTTAAGAGGAATTGGAAAAGGCTTCCTGTAGAAGGTGGTATTCAGGTATTACTTGAAGGAAGCTCTTTAAGCCATGAAGCAGAAATGAGAAGGGGAAACATTCCAGGCTGGAGAACAGAGAAAATAAGCCAATAATGAGAGATGGACACAGTCTTGGTTTTGGAAAAATAAGGCAACCAGAGTTGAAGAATCCATGGGAGGGTATAGTGTAAGTTGTAATGAAAAAAGTTAGAGGTAGGATTAAAAAAAAAATCAAAACAGAAGATTTGCATTTGATCCTGGAAATGATAGGAAGACCCTGGAGTTTATCGATTATGGGGGGTGACATAGTGGAACCTGCTAGGCACTAATTCAGTTATTCAGACTAAGCATTTCTCTGAGCCAAGGTAATAGCTATCTAGTCCACTCTACACCTCTGTAAAGATAAGGAGATTCAGTTTTATACCTGTATACCCTTCGTTAATAACTAAATTATCAGGTAAAACAGAGGAGAAAGGCAATTTTTCTGACCAAATAATATAAAATTAGTAAAAAAAAACCAAACATTTTTCTTAAACCTAGGCTGGTGAATTTTTAATGCAACCTAATTTCATAAATAAGATTTCTATCAATAGATTAAAAAATTGCAGATAGAGGAGGCAGGTAGAACAACCTATTGGCAGCCTTTGTCCGTCCAGCAGGCTTAACTTTCCTAGAGTAATTATATTTGCAGAGATTCTTTACTTTCTGATAGAAGTTCTTAACCTGTTTTGTTTCATGAGTTGCTTTATTAGTTTGGTGAAGTCTATGGATTTCTCTTCAGCATAATGCTTTTTTAACACATAAGAATAAAATATATCGGATTACAAAGAAAACCAATTGCACTGAAATAGAGTTATCATTATATATATATATATATATATATATATATATATATATTTTTTTTTTTAAATCAGATCACAGGCACTGAGTTAAGAACTTCTAGTTCAGGGTGTGCCAGTCCCTGTTTCTGTTAGAATGTTTTATAATACTACATTTTCCAATCCAATAAACATTTATTAAATGCCTATGAGCATTCTAGGAACTATACTAAGCACTGGGGCGACTGTTTATTAAAAGAAAGATGAACTTTGTCTTCATAGGATTTACAATCTAATGCGAGTATTCTGGTCTAGGGGTATTGCTGAAGAGGTTACTCATAAAGGGGGTTAGCATTGCTCTGGAGACCCCAAAATACCAACCCCCCAGGTCCTGCCAAATGAATTCTACTCAAGTCTTCTCAGCCAAAGAAAAGTAAAGTTTATTAAAAGTTCACTTGTGGGACACAGAATAAGTCTGTACTACATCATTCTATGGCTCTCTCACACACATAGAGGGAAGATGGGATCTTATATACACAAAGTTGTGGGAGGAATCAAGGAATAGTCTAGAGAAGGAGTTTGGGGA
Source organism: Petaurus breviceps papuanus (assembly GCF_028583685.1). Lineage (NCBI taxonomy): Eukaryota > Metazoa > Chordata > Mammalia > Diprotodontia > Petauridae > Petaurus > Petaurus breviceps. Next base: position 7,321,654 of record NW_027187361.1, on the reverse strand, counting down.
AGGTCTTCAGAAGTCAAATTAGGTCAATGAGTGATTAAGGGTGGGAAGTTGCTAGAGGCTACCTGGAAACTACAGACAGTGGTGGGCTAGGTCAGTTCAAAGGTGGATTGATATTTTGATAGGCTCAAGGGTGGGAACAGAGGTTTGGGCCCAGCCACAATGTAAGGCTTATGGCTTCGTGCAAATGCCTCATCTAATGGGAGGATTTAATCAGAGTTCAAGAGAGGGTCCCGGAGCCTGTGCCTCAAGGACTCAAGGAGAGATCAAGGGGGCTCCCAGAGCTCATACCTCATCATTGAGACCCTGAAATTCAAGGGCTAATGACACAGGTCCTACCTCGAATGAATTCGACCCAAGCCTTCTTTCAACCTGAGATGAGGTTTATTAGAACACTAGATAGCATGGGAGAGATTTTAAGAATCTATGTTATTGGCCAGATTTTAAGTTTCTGACATTTGGGACACTTATATTGACAAGCAGGCCAGACTGAATCTGATCATTTTTATCACTAATGCAAACAGATCAGACCTTAAGGAATATGAGAAATTTAATGAGGGAGCAAGATGGACCTTATGTACTTTGGTTAAGAGGGAATGAAGGAGTGATGGTCTAGGGTGGGACTATGTGAAGACAATGAGGGCAACAAAGAAAGGGCAGTTAAAAAAAAGGATTACATTGAAATGAGCCTGAGGCAAATGCCAGGGTCCTATGGGAGAGTTGAGGTGAAATTGGAGGGACAGAAATGATTTCCAGAGCCTATGCCCTGGACAGGGGAGGGGAGAGAGAAAACACACAAATTTACATTCCATTCCATTTATGTTCTTTCAAATTTTCCAGTCTTATTGAGTCATTTCACATGCACAGACATCTACGTGCATTTGCCTCATCTGCAACACATCATTTCTTGAGGTCTTTTTCCTTTTTATTTTCTGCAAAAAAAAAACCAAATAGTACAACTCTTTCTTCCCTCCATTTTAAATCATTTGGCTTTAAATAAGCATGGAGTTCATACATAAATGGACCTTTCATGATCAATGTCTTTTCTTTTTCTTTTTTTCTTTTCTGGTCATGGAAGACAATGAACAAAACTTTTATACTTGTACTAATTTTATATTTCCACTAAGTAAATTAGCATAAGGAATATCACATTCAAACTCCATTCACTAATGCCAACAATTCATCTGTATCCTATAGTCTCTAATCACTAACTTAAAAATATTTTAGAAATGGATGTAAAAATCACTCCTTTCTTTGTAATTCTATATGTGTGGGGTACAGGGACCCCAAAAGTGCAGAGACTCCAAAAATTCCCTACCCAAATTTTATAAAAACTTAGCGATGTCTCAAGATAATAACAGGAAGCTTTTATTCAGTTCTCCTGAGAAGAGGGCATCACCTACAGCAGGTCGGACTGATGGAAAGAGGCATGTTACAGAAGACAAAGCAAGGTTTTATACCCTAATGCAGACAAACTCCATCCCACCACTATCCCTTATTCCCATTGACTTGGTGGCAAACTTACATCCTAGGCATGAAAAAGACAAAGAACAGGGAAGCAGGGTATAGCCAATCCAAATGTACATGTCCTTATTTGGCAAACACTAAAGCAAGGGAGAAGGATGGATCCTGAAATACTCCTAAAGGAGTGGCAGCAAGGGAGGGGGAATTGTTCTGAGTTGTCTTAGAAAACCATAACTCAGGTCTGTCTGGTCTTACAAAATCTGTCTTTGGCTTTGAGATAGTTTCTCCACTCTGAGGAGTCTTCACAGAGGGTGTATCTCACTCACATATATCTTATTTTAAATATTAAAAAAAATATTTTGAGACATGTTTTACAAAACTGTCAAAGGTATACATATCACAAAAGGGGAAAATATTCCTCTTGTAGAGAATTTCTTAAGGTGCTAAGAGGTTAATTGACTTGCTCAGGGACACACAGACTTCATGGAGCACATACATAACTTGTATCATGGTGATGATTCCAAGTCAGCCCTCTATCTATTGTTGCCTACTAACTCTCTACAAAGCTGCTAAAATAAAATAAGTTGAAAAAGCTTATTTCATCACATTTTCCTCCTCTGGCACTTTGTGTAGCATAGAACAGATAGTGACCTTTCCCCTTACTGGTTACCTTGAAGGAGAGGCAGAATAATCATTTTAATCCCTTATGTGATACATTAGAATGGACATTCTCTCCAGTAAAAGTTGGACTATATTTTTTCAACAGAGAAAATGCTTATACTCTTCTTTCTCTGCCCCCAACATTTTGCAAATGAATTTATCTTAAATACTGCTATTGACTATCAGATTGGAAAGCAGATCAGTTCTTTACTGTGTAAGGTGATATCTGTTTGTTTTAATTTCTCTATTTGAGTGATTGCTTTTTGGTGATTTATATATTATCTGGACTTGTTTTCTCATTGCTATAGTCATCTCCCCATGAAAAGAAATTCCCTCTGCTAATAGAGGCCAGAACTTTCTCTGTAATTTATAGACTTAAGTAGTCTTTTTCATCATCATCATTATCATCATCATCACAGCTAGTATTTGTGTGGTGCCTTTTACCAACAATATTGTGAGGTACATGCTATTATTATTTTTATTTAAAAGGCAATGAACCTGGGGTGGTGTAGCAGCAAGCACCCCAAGCGTCCTCAGGGTTTGCAGCTACCACAGGTTCTTGGATCTGCTTTGTTAAAGGAAAGCAACTCAAAATGGGTTAACAAGCTTACTTTAATCAGTCACACATATATCGTTTACCTTGTTCAGGAGAAAAGGTCAGCACCCTGAACCTCAAAGTATACAGGCATAATTATCAAGACAGAAACATCAAGTAGACAGATTTCCAAACTGTCCAACCATTACATCCATACCCAGTCAACATCTGGGTTTCCACATTATGGATTTTTCAAAGCCGGGGGACTCTCAACAACGGCTTCCCAGAATTCAGATCAAATCACAAAACATTTCTCAAAGTGAGTCCCGAAACAAAGCTACACATCAGGGCTTATATAGCCTTCTCCTGGCTCAGAGAATGTAACAACCTTATTGACCCACTGGCCAATCAAAAAGTATCTACTGAAAAACAAGCCTCCCTCCCCAGGCTTCTGGTGCACTTTAGCCTAGGGGCAGGGAAGATCTTCCAAATTTGCATTCCCATTACAGGTGGCCAGGTGGCTCAGCGAGTAAGAGCACTGGCTCCAGTGTCGGATGACCTGGGGATCAAATCTGGTCTTAGATACATAGCACCACACCCAGAAATAACTGGCTGTGTAACCTTGAGCAAGTTGCTTAACCACAATTGCTTAAAAAAAAAGTCAATGAAACATACCAAAAGGGGATAATGGACTTGCCCAATGACCCAGCTAATATGTGTCAGAAGTGGAATTTGAATCTTCCTCCCTTTTAGAACTACATCATATTACCTCTGTGCAATCACTTTGCCTACCATAGAATTCCTTAGAAAATGATGATAGTTTGTGTCAATGTGTTGAGGTTTGGGATTTAGGGGTGCTCAAGACCCCAAAATACCAGCACATTAGGTCCTGCCAAATGAATGACTCAAGTCTTCTCTCAGTCAAAGAAAAGCAATGTTTATTAAAGATTTGCCATAATGGGTAGACTCTTAAGGAGTCTAAGTATCTGTGAACTTGTACTGACAAGTAGGTCAGAACAATCTGACACAATGAGTCTTCCCTAGATTGAGTCTCAGCACATTCATGGAGAAAAGATTGATCTTATATTAAAAAAGACTGTGGGAGTGATCTAGGGGTGGTCTTGAGGAGAGGTTTGGGAGGGGGGGGTGGTTTTTGAGGAGGATTCTAAGAAGGATCCTGATGTCAGACTGCAGGAATGGGATTAAGGGTGGGAAATAGCTGAAGGCTACTTGCAGATGGCAGACAAGGGAGGGCTAGGCTAGTTTAAGGGTAACAGATTTGGGTGTAGATATTTTGGTAGGATCAAGGGGGGAAAGTAGCTGGACAATGGAGGGCTAGGTGAGGTTAAGAGTAACTGAGATCTGGGACTAGGAATAATGAAAGGTTTATGGCCTCAGGCAAATGGCTCATCAAGTGGGAAGATTCAAGAGGGTTGCCAGAGCCTATACCCCCATCAAATGTATGGGATTTTTTTGTTGTATGTGTATGTATGTGTGTCTGTGTGTGTCTGTAGAAGTATAGGCTACACAATTGTTTGTTTATATACACAGGTGGACCTGTTGTAGTTGTTTTTTTTTTACCCTTATCTTTTCTTTTTGTTAAGATAGTTTCACTAGTTTCAGTTTTATTTGATATTTATTATCTTCTGACTACTTTTTTTGCCCTCTGGTTCTAAAATACCAGGGCAATTTTCCTTGAGAATTTCTTGAAGGATGATTTCTATGTCCTTTTTTTTGATCATGGCTTTTAGGTAGTCCAATAATTTTCAAATTATCTCTCCTGGATTTTTTTCCAGGTCAGTGGTTTTCCGAATGAGATATTTCACATTGCCTTCTATTTTTTTCATTTGTTTGGATCTGTTTAATAGTATCTTGATTTCTCATAAAGTCACTAGACTCCATTTGCTCCAGTCTGATCCTGAAGGAATGATCCTCTTCACTGAGCTTTTGAGATTCTTTTTCCAACTGGCAAATTTGTGTTTTTAAGTCATTCTTCTCCTCATTGGCCTTTTTTGCCATTTTAATTAGTCTATTTTTTAAGGTGTTATTTTCTTCAGTCAGGTTGTTAACTCTTTTTTCATGATTTTCTTGCATCGTTATTATTTCTCTTCCCAATTTTTCCTCCACTTCTCTTATTTGGCTTTCAAAATCCTTCTTAACCTCCTCTATAGCCTGTAACTAGTTCATATTTTTCTTGGAAGTTTTTGGTGCAGGAGTTCTGACTTCATTGTCTTCTACCTGTTCCATGCTGAGATCCTTTTTGTCCCCAAAAAAGGGATCCAAAGTCAGATTGCTGTGCTTGCTTTGCTTCTTTAGCTTACTCATGTTGCCATTCAATTACTTCACTTTTAAGCTTTTTGCCACAGTAGAACTTTGTTTCCAGAGAGGAGAGCTTTATCCCAAATTGCTGGGGTTTTCTCCGCTGCTGGAACTATTAGTTGGGTACACTTTAGAAGCCTCCACTGGCTCTGGCATACTGATCATGCCCTCCAAGACCTCCACCCTAGACAGAAATATAGATCCAAGCGGGTTGAAGCAAGAGTAATTACCCCTCAGACTTGTCCATTGTTCCTCCTACAATCTTCAGGCCAGGAGCTCTTAAGCAGTCACGGGGTGGTGGCTCTCACTTTGTCTTTGGCATTTTGGGGTTGATAATTCTCCAAACTGCCAAAGCATCTGGTGCTCCACTTTCCCAAAGTTCCTCCAGCCACAGCTGGTTGTGGCTGCCCTGAGGCTCAAACCTCAGGCTCAGGCAGGGCTGGGTTGTGCTCCCAGCATGCTGCAATGGACCCTTCCTCTTGGCCTACTGGGCTGTTTTCAGTAGGAGGTTTGTTTTTCTCTGTCACTTTGTGGATTTTGTATCTCTAAAGTTTGTTTAGAGTCAATTTTTATAGGCATTTGAGGTGGTTATGGAGGGGGCATACAGAGTTTTCCTACTTCTACACTGCCAACTTGGCTCCATGCCCTCCTAACCTGCTCTACTTTCAACCTGGACCACTTGGCCCCTTCTGAAGCAACCTGTTCCCACTCCTCCTTCCCGGGGGGCTTAATATAGTTGTGCCAGATTTAATGTAGACATATGTTGTCTTGATCTTAAAATTCTTGAGATCAATCAATCCACAAACATGAGCGTCCCAATAGGAAGGCTTATGGGTAAACACCATGATGTCTGACTTTGTAGAAACATTGAGGATTTGTGCTCTGCTGGAATAACCTTCAAAAGACCAGAGTTACATTCATGACATTATGAGACATTACTATGATTCTATTGCAGGCAAAACAATCACCACAGCAATGTGGAATTTTCTTCTCTAATGACCATTTAAATTTGATTTGGCTTTTTACCTATTTTAAGCCTGCTTAAAAGCAAGACTATAGATGAAACAACCTACAGAGGTCATTGTTTATATAAGGAACTATCTAAAAAAATATTTTAGTCATAAATGATAAATAAAATGCAAATTATATCAGAGAAATGTGTACATTTGAAAGCTAAGGTTCAGGAAGGCAAATTATACATAAATAGATAGATAGATAGATAGATAGATAGATAGATAGATAGATAGATAGATAGATAGATAGATAATAGATAGATAGATAGATAGATAGATAGATAGATAATAGATAGAGAGATAGATGATAGAGAGATAGATAGAGAGAGATACATATATGTATATAAAACAGCTTTATTATATGACTCAAATACCTTCTGACATCATAACCATGAAATTGTTTTCCTATTATTACTAAACATGGATACTTCTGGATAATTATATAGAGTGCAGTAAAATGATCACCTTTAAGGAAATTAAAGTAATTCTGAGACATTAAACAAATCTGAAAAAAACAAAACAAAACTGAGTCTTCATTCATATTGCAATTAATAAAAAAAACATTGCATCTGTCTTTTCAAAATGAAATGCTTTTCTTCTTTGCTTTTACCATTCATGAAAAGTCTCATACCAGTCTTAGAATGAATAGACCTGAGTTTCAGGCTGTGCTCCAAAACTAGCTATGTGACCCTGGACAAGTCACTTAACCTCTCTTTTTCTCATTGTCCTCCTAGGCAAACCATGAATTCCAATGCATGGTAGTCAATTTATGATAGCAGAAAGTAATTGATTTAGAGCAGGGGACCAGAATTTGAATCATTGATCTCAGTGTTGCTGAATACCTGTCCCTAAATGATTAAGTCATCTTTGTGCGTTAAAATTTTTTATCTCTAAAATAGACACTATTCCTACTGAATAAGACTGTTTATAAGTACTTTAATCAACCTTAAAGTGCTATGGAAACGAATCATCATTCTTATGAGTGGCTATAAATGAGTGTTTGCCTATTGATCCTTATGTCTACAAATATAAATTGAATAAGGCCTGGACCTTTGAGTTCATTGATGTAGGGAACTCTCAAATGCAGAAATTTCCTTTACCAGTGGAATTCTCCATTGACATTAAATAGGCTGACAATCAACAAAGCCACAATAATTATATTCATTTCAAAATAGCAGTGTATCTGAGCACATCTCCCTGCAATTTACATTCTTAAAGAGTTGCCCAGTACACAGAGAGATTAAATAACATGCCGGGTGTCACAGTGCCAATATGAATCAGAGGTGATAGTGTAATTTGCGTCTCCTTCCAAGGCCAGTTGGCTAGTTTGATCATTGTGAATCTTTTCTTCTTCTTCAAAATTAACAGTGAATGTCACCAGAATTTCCTTTTGGAAAACAATCTTTTTCTTTCTTTAGCTGATTTACCTTAGATGCTATCAAATGAGTACTTATAAAGAGATTTTGCCACAATGATTTTGGAGAATGGATTGAAGGCAGTGCCATTAATATTAAGAAAAGCCATTGTATTTTGAAATAGATGTTGGCAGTAGAAACGGAAATAAATTTCCATTGTGTTGTGTTAAGATGGATGCTACAGATTTGCATAAGTTATTTATCAGTATATGATCTATTTTTTTCACTGCTAAGATTAGTTGTTTTAGCAGACAATAAGAAATGTAGACAAAAACATGGATAGATTGATAATGTTCAGTTCAAATACACACACATATACACTGAGACAAGCACATATATATTTAAGAAATGATCAAATGGCAATAGGACTAATGTGGTCATTTCAACAGTCTTAATAAATAGCTCTGTAAAAAGAGTTTGATTGAAGTTATATATAGGCAAAAAACCCCACCAAAAACAACAACAAAAAAACCTAAAATTAGTGAATTGACCAAATGCTAGACTGTTTTTGTGAAAGCATGTAAAGTAGAATTTCTTTTACTAGATAACCTGGAAACTTTGGAGATACAAACATATTTTTAACATGAAAATGATGACAAACATCAGGAAACTAAACAAGATCTTAATTATCTAGGAAAACTAGGCAGTTGTTCCAAGGTACTCGTGAATCAAAGTGCTTTATATTCATACTTGCAAATACAAATTATAAGGGAAAGCCAGGTGGGGGCTAAGTGGCACAATGAATAGAGCACTGGCCCTGGAGTCAGGGGGACCAAATCTGGACTCAAACACTAAACACTTACTAGCTGTGTGACCTTGGATAATTCACTTACCCCCAATTGCCCTGCCCTCCCCTTTCCAAAAAACAAAAAGCAAAAAAAATTACACATTTTAGTAAATAGTCTTATTATTTACTCTAAGTAGACTGAAATTAATAGGGTCCGGAGAGAGAATATGTAACATCTCACTTGAGTTTATGGCTCAGGAAATTTGCTGTTTCATGTATTTTAAATCTTTCCATTGACAAAATTAGTTACCTAATGAAAAAGATATTCCATAAAGGAAAATTTGTCAGATGGACATTTTAGCTATTGAATGATAAAAAATCTGTTTTCTAATATATATGAATGGATAAATGGGAAAAAAAAATACATGCTTACTATTTGCCAGGCATCAGTATGTAAAGTTCTAGTCGCATATACACAAAAAGAAAGACAGTAAGGGTTCTTGTGAATCTTGCATTTTTTTTAATTAAAACAAAATCAATCAGTATTTTGGCTTATGTGTATGCAGAGCTATATTCAGGAATAAAGAGGCTAGCCATGTTCTTCTTTTTTTTTCTTTTTTGCCTTTTGGAGGGCAATTGGGGTTAAGTAACTTTCCCAAGGTTACATGGCTAGTTTTTGTGTGGGTGGGTGGGTGGGTGTTAAGAGTCTGAGGCTGGAACCAAACTCACATCCTCCTGACTCCAGGCTTTACTCACTAGCCACCTAGCTGCCCCAAGTACCCAAGCTAGCCATGTTCTTGATAACATATTTTAGAATATCCTATAAAGCCAAGCACAAGCAGCTTTCCAGAGGACTGCTGCTGTGAACAGCTTTCAAGGTTCTGATTATACAGGATAGTGAACTCTTATTCAGTAACAAATTAGAGCAAAACATTCACAGAAAACAAAGTACAGTATTCAGAATGTTTTTAACTTCACAATTTATCACTAAAATGGGCACATAGTTTTCACCAAAGTGGTCACAGTGTTTTAAGCAAAAGTTAACATTGATTTAGTAAGTCCTTCATTTAGTAAATCCTTAATTCAATCACCTGTAAGGAGGCAATCCTCCTTAATTGACACAAAGTATAAAGGTCAAAGTCCTCTACCCATGTAGTACAATTAAGTTACAATATTATCAGTCCCTACTCAATACCCATTTAAAAAGTAGTGGAAAGTACAAAGGCCATCCAATCCTAGGTCACAAGTAAGTTACAATCTCATCTGTCAGCATTAAATACCCAAGGAGAGGTTTTTTCATCTTCACTAGAGGCAGGCTCTCAGCTTCCATGGTTCCTCTTCCATGGTCCCAGCTCCTGCCTCAATCTAACCAACTGCCACCTGAGTTCAAAGGCAGATAGCTCCCAGTTCCTTGTCCCACACTTTGTGCAGTTCCTGCTCCACATTGAAACTCACAGTACCAAGTCCACCTCAAATCCTTCACAGTTTCTGTTCCTGGTATGAGAAAACTTAACAGAGCCACAACAATATCTACACACATAAAGCTTAGCAGAATTGCAAGAATATTGACACACATGGCTGGCAATATCATCTCAATTCACTTTATGCCTGTGATATATACATAGACCCAAAACAGACAAAATACTGACACCACAGTCATGCTACCTCTGGCAGCTCTGGCTGGCCCTCAGAAGTCCTGTACAGAAGTTGTGGCTAGCTCTTAGAAGAAGCTCTGCCACCATAAGCTCTGTTCTCAAAATCAAAAACACTTTCTCCAGCCAGGATCTCTCTATCTCATCCTCCACAAGGCTTGCTCCAAGAAGTTCTTACTCTCTAGTTTGTGCCTTTCCTTATATAAGGTATTAGTTCCTCACTGTTCAGCCCCTTCCAATTACCTCAACAAATCCATCCCACTGTGGGATTCACAAGTTCTGGGTCTAAATACTTAAATTGAAACTAAGTGCTAAGTACCTGTTAGCTTGCCAATACAAGGGGATCTTCAAATTCCATGACTATTACACATCCTAAAATTGTTAATGGGTCTTACTTAATAACGAGTGAGGTTTCTTTGTAACAGCAATCAGTAGAATATCCTTAGAAGAAAAGTAGTTTGTTGTTTAATAGATTTAACTTGACAGGTTTTTAAAGATGGTAAAAAATGATGGTGTTAGAGTAAAACAATTGCCAATAAACTTGGATTTACAAAACTGATATAGTAGTAATAACTTTTGGGGAAAATATCTAAGATTTTTAAGCTACTATTTTGCTATTGCTTTCTTAACTTGCTGCTACAAAAATTAACTATTTCAAATCAAGATGAGAAAGCTTTATAGTAAATATTATACATTAAGCAAAACAAATCAATATTGCTTTCTTGCAGTTAACACATTTTTTTCAGACTTCTTTTCTCTTTTGAGAGGGCTAGAGGGGATAGAGAGAGGGCTATTGAACAAAATGGATACTGTATGAATCTTTCATTTTGAAAGAGAAACAGTTTGAAATGAAAACTTTTTTAATCACACCAAAACAATGAGACAAGGTGCAAAGGATATCGAGTAAGAACATTTCAGAAATATTATCTAGCTAAGAATCACAAACACATATTTATAAATCCTTTCTTGTCCTGTTTTCTTCTTAATTGAATCTAATTTTCATATTCTGGAGGGTCTTTGTCTTCCGCTTCAGAACATATTTTATTTTTATTATATGCATATTTCCCAATAACAAAATCTCTGATCCTTTGGGATAAATTATGAGCAGCACAAATCTCACTGTTAACTAGACTAAAAAACATAATTTAGAATCATAAATGAATAAAGTTGAAGAGACTACAAAAAATTCAGCTATTTTTACTGCTACTATTCCTTAAGAGATTTTTAAGAGATTATTTTTAAAAAGTCATTAATCTTCATTAATTGGTACCATTGCTGTAGATCTTCTGATTCAAATTTGATTTTGAATGCTATATTACAATGCAAAAAAGGTTAGACTTGGTTGTATTAAATTGTCATGAGTTACTCAAAAAGTTTTATAAACTATCACTACTGCTAGTGCAACTTGCTTTAATAATCTTTCTTTGAGGCAAATAACTGCCCAGAATACCCCATTTTTCTCAGTTGGTCAATTTATCAATATTAAAAAGAAAAAAGAAATACCTTTGTTCTATTTCATGTTTAGTTATTTTTTTTAAATGCACTGTATTATTCTACAAAATTATTAATCTTTGATTCTTAGAAATTCATTGACTTGGACTTTTTGTCTCCCTTTACAATTACTGTGACTTGATTCCATTTCATTTAGATTTGACAATCAGATTTCATTTGATATTTAAAATTTATTTCATCTTTAAAAGAAGTATCTCAGAAAAATCTATCTAATTGTTAAATTATATTGCCTTCATAGGAAATAGGTGGGGAAGGGGGATGAGGAAGGAAGAAGAAAGAGACAAAGAGGGACAGAGAAACAAAGGAAGACATAGATACAGGGTCAGAGGAGTTTGTGAATCTCTTCTAATTTTCAGGAAAGATAGAAGACTGGAAATCAAAAGGCCTAAGTTCAAATCTCTGTGCTATCACTCATATGCCATCATTGTGTTGAAGTCACTGAAGTCGAATTTCAATGCACCAGTCTGTACAGTGGATATCATGATAACTTCCTTCATAGATCCACAGGGTTGTTGTAAAGATCAAATGAGATGTATATGAATGTGCTTCAAAAACTCCATAGAGTTCTATATATGACGATGACGTGTGTGCACATATGCATGTGTGGGTGTGTATATTTGTATGTGTATGAATATATCTTGTATATTTATAGATATGTATATCTTCCATACACAGACCTACACATATGTATTTATATATGCAGAATGTGTGTGGTACACATGCATGTATCACATATGTATATAGTGTTTATATATGCATACACAAACATATATATTATATACATGTATATTGAGAAAGAGAGGATAGGATAGGATATACAACCTATCATCTGAATTGACATTGAGTTCACAAATAGAGAAATAACTAATATATATTAATACACCATAAATACAAACTATGGTGCTAGGTAATCCATTACAAAACCGATTATTACAGGTATGGGGCAGGGGAATCAGATAAGACTTCCTGAAGAAAGTGGTTTTTGAGGATGAGTAAGAATTTAAAAGGTAGCTACGTGGCCTAGTAGTTAATGTGCTAGGCCTAGTATTGGGAAGACCTGAGTTCAAACCTGACCTCAGACACTTACTAGCTGTATAATCCTGGGCAATTCATTTAACCTCCATGGGGCTTTAACAGAATCTTAATACTTTACTCCAAAGCTGATAAGCTCCAAAAATTGTGTCAAGGATCCTCTCTTCCCTTGCCTCCTTGCTCTGACCCTTAACACACTGTAAAAGCAAAAAACAAACAACAACAACAACAAAAATACCGTGACAATTTCTAGCAGCAAGCACCCCAGCATCCCCAGGGTGGCTGCCAACACACATTCTTAGATCTGCTTTTCTAAAGGAAAGCAACTCAAAATGGGTTAACAATCTTGCTTTAATCAATCAAACATATCATTTACCTAGTTCAGGGGGAAAAGGTCAGCACCCCGAACTTCAGAGTATACAGAGAGAAACATTTCAAGCAGACAGTCCTCCAACTGTCCTACCATTACATCCACACCAAATCACAGGTACCAGAGAGGGAAACATCAATATCTCGTTTTTTTCAAAGCCGGGGGGCTCTCAATGGCTGCCCAGAGTCTCATCTGGTCAAATCACACAACACTTCTCAAACTGAGCCCCAAAGCAAAGTCTCACATCAGGGATTATGTAGCCTTCTCCTGGGTCAGAGAACATAACAACCCACTTGACCCACTGCCCAATCAAAAAGCACCATGGTGTGGGTGTTCATGAAAAACAAGCCTCCTACCACAGGCTACAGGTGCACTTAACCTAGGGGCAGGGAAGATCTTAAAAATTTACATTCCTATAACACAATTGCAGTCTAATTTCCCAGAAATATACCCCTTCTCTCCTTGCCTGGAACTGCTCCACTTCAAGGTCTAATCTAACCAGGGACTGGCTGGTATTTATCACATGGGACAGAATGTTGTGCTAAAGCTATGTATAAAAACTTTTTCCACAGAGACTCAGGGCAGATGACTTCAATTTTGGTTGGCCAAATAAGGTTACATGTTTCACTCTAAAGCAACTACTACTTGCCAACTTCTCCCAACTATTTCTTATCAAGATAATGACAAAAATTAGGTTGCCCATAAAAGTTTGTCAGCATTGTAAGGCAGTTTCATGATGGAAGGTTTGCATGGGTTCTAGAAAATGGAAGATGCTCTCACTCTTTCCCCAGTCAGGAATGGAAGAATAAAGCAGGGCTGTGTGCTTGCTTCCATGCTTTTTAGCCTGATGTTTTCAGCAATGTTATGAGATGCCTTCAAAAAGGACAAAAAATGGTGTCAAGGCCACCTTCCACATTGGTGGTAAATTATTTAATTTGAAAAAGCTACAAGCCAAGAGTAAAGTGGGAAGAAAGTTGGGTGCAACTTTTTATTGTTAGATGATTGTGCACTCAATGCAACCTCTGAGACTGAGATTCAATAGAGTATGGATCAATTCTCTATTGGTTGTGCTAATTTTGGGCTAACAATTAACACTTAGAAAACAGAGGTTCTCCATCAGCCATCACCATACCATAGGAAACCATGGGTAATAGCAAATGGAGAATTTTTAAATGATGTGGAGAAGTTCACTTCCCTTGGAAGTATGCTTTCCAGGTATGTGCACAGAGATGATGTGGTTAACACACACATTGCCACAGCTAGCTCAGTATTTGTGGGGCTCCTAAGGAAAGTGTGTGAAAGAAGTGATATTAGGCTGTCTACCAAACTGAAGGTCTATGGAGCTATTATGATGGCCTCATTGTTGTATGACTGTGAAACTGGACAATATGCTAGCATCATGCCTGGAAAGTGAATCACTAAAATTTGAATTATCTTAAAAAGATTCTGAAGATCACCTGGCAAAATAAGGTACTGGGCGCTGAAGTCCTTTCTGAAGTGAACTGCTAAACATTCGAATTGTACTGCAGAGAGCACAACTCTGATGGGCTGGCCACGTTGTTTGAATGCCAACCATATGTTTGCCTAAGAAATCATTTTTCAGAGAACTAACGCAAGGCAAATGTTGTTACTGAGATCAGAATAAGTAATACAAGGATAACTCTTAGGGTCTCTCTGAAGAGCTATGGAATTGACTGTGAGACATGGGAGATACTAGTACAGAAAGAACCAGCATTTTTCTTCTCTTACTGCTATAGTTAACATTTCTAGTACTGTGTTAAACAATAGTGATGATAATGGACATCCTTGCTTCACTCCTAATCTTATCAGGTAGGCTTCTAGCTTATCCCCATTACAGATAATGCTTGCTGATAGGTTTAGATAGATACTGCTTATCATTTTAAGGAATGCTCCCTTCATTCATCTGCTCTCTAGTGTTTTTAACAGGAAGGGGGGCCTTTGTTTTGTCAAAAGCTTTTCCAGCATCTGTTGAGATAATCATATGATTCTGTTGGTTTTGTTCTGATATGATCAATTACACTGATAGTTCTCCTAATATTGGACCAACTCTGCATTCCTGGTATAAACCCCACCTAGTCATAGCATATAATTATTGTGATATATTGCTGTAATCACCTTGCTAATATTTTGTTCAAAATTTTTACATTGATTTTTATCAGTCTATAATTTTCTTTGTTTCAGTTCTTCTTTCTTTGTGTATCTGCACCATAAATGTGCTATAAAAGAAGTTTGGGTAGGTCTCCTTCTTTATCTATTTTTTCAAAAAGTTCATGTAATATTTGAATTAACAATTCTTTAACTATTTGACAGAATTTATTTGTGGCCCTGGAGATTTTTTCCTAGTGAGTTCATTCATGGCTTGTTCAATTTCTTTGTCTAAGATGGAATTATTTAATCATTCTATTTTCTGATTTGTTAATCTAGGTAATTTATATTTTTGTAAATTCAGTTATTTTTCTGATGAAATATCTCACATTTTATTCCATTTGTTTCATTCTTTTGATTTTGTTTTATTATTTCTTGATGTCTCCTGGAGTCATTGACTTCAGCTTGCCCAATTCTAATATTTAAGAAATTATTTCCATTATTGAGATTTGTATTTCCTTTTCCATTTGACTAATTTTATTTTTTCAGGAGTCCTTTACTTCAGTGGATTTTTAAACATTTTCCCCCATTTTACTGATTCTGGTTTTAAGGAATTTTTCTCTTCAGTGGATTTTTGAGTCTCTTTTACCATTCTGCATTGTTTGGGTCTTGAGTGTCCGTGTCACCATGACTCTTTAGACTGACGCTATTTTTGTTAGTTTATTCTTCTAAATTTTGTCCTTTATGTCAGACTTTTTTTAAGTTTTCACTTTATGTCATCCTGGATGTTACAGCTGGGCCATTCTTGGTACTATTTTTTGTGCCCTTATCTCCTGCTATTAAATGGAGTGTTGTATTATTCCAGGATCTCAGGGATGCCTCAGGCTAGGGATCTGCAAGATTTCAGCACAATCCAGGGAAGTATATGATTACTATCTGGCCTGGCCTGAGTTCTGCAAGTTCTTTCCCTGAGCTTGGATCTGACTAATACATGTGTGGGCTTGCCCCTAAATGGAACTACAGTAAACTGCCACTGTACAGGGGCACCAACAGTAAGCTGGAAAGTTTCTCATGTTCAGAGTGGCAGAACTTCATGATCTTCATTTGCCTAGATTTCATGCCATGGTTATTCTGTTAAAAGCTTCAGACAGGGCTAGGGGCCAGATCAAGGATCCGTCATCACTCCTAGGGAAAGAACCACACTTGCTTCTCTCTCAGTACATGGCCTAGGGTTCACAGGCAGTGCTTGCCCTAGACCAGCACAAAGGCACAGGTCTTTTCCTCAGTCCACACTGGATCTTTACCCCGAAGTGAATAGTGTACAGCAGTGCTGCCAATTGGTACCTGTTCTTGCACCTTACACAAGGTCAGGCTCCTCTGTACTGTCTATGGAACTACTGTTTGTCCTGTTATAGGGTTGTAAACTGGACCTTGTTAGTACAAACACTGGACTGATCCTCCTAGCTAGATTCCATTCCCCATGTCCACAGACCTGACTATCACCATAATCTGATGTGGGAATTTACTTGTGATTTCTTGTTGAATTTTTTTTTTTTTATCAGCACATTATCTCTTGTTTTTTCTAGCTCTCTGTGGAGTAGTTGTGGAGGGGAGTTCAACCTTACTAATTCCTCCCACTTGACCATGTTAGCTCATCCTTTAATTTATACTTTCCCAACTACATTTAATGACTGGTGATAATGGTCTGCAATTTTTACTATAGGTGTTTGCTATTGAACATGCCACTCCAGACTCTAAATGACACATGTGGAACATATGTAAAGAATTGGACACTAAGACAAAAAGATATTTTTTAATTTTATTATTCTTGTTGTTTTCCCTTTTCACCTGGAGTAGTTACATTCTTATTTGCCAAAGGGTATGATACCTCGGATGGTTCACCCTTTGAATGTCTTATTTGCAGAATGTAAATCAAACGTGAAGATGTATATACCGTTTTTTGCTCATCCAGGAGAACGAAAAGAACACTTCCATCAGATTCATTAGGTAGCTAGCTACTGGCTGCTAAAAGACTCCCTTATTTCCCTTTTTTTTTTCAAAAAGTAGTCTATCCACAGTCACACTCATAAATTGTTGTTGTAGCTATGAATTCTTATAACTCTTATGGGAAGTAACTTGGTATTATGTATGCAGTTACATGATTCTGCATTATATAATTTGAACTAGCCATGTGCTCATGACTCAGAGATTCCACTGAAAAGCATATAACACAAAGCAGTTATTGAAAAAAAGGATGAATCTATCTACATCAAAGAATTTATAACATCTCCCTCTTTGGTATTTCTTGAATTACTATCTCAATGCTCTAATCACACAGAAGCACACATAATTTGGGGGATGTTGAGAGAATAATTTGATTCATTAAACATTTACTAACTGCTATCTATGAGAGAGTTAATTTGTGTGCTAAGGCTAAAAAGAAGAGAACTATTTTCAGAATATATATTACACATCATGACATAATATTACCCCCTAAATAAATACAAGATAAGGTATGAATACACGAATATATGCATATAGATACATATATCCACATATAATTTATAAAAGCATAGGTATACCCCAAAATATATGGCATTGTGATTGTTATTTTCTATATAGAACAAACATCTTATGATTGAATTTGACAAAAGTTGTTGCATTTTACTCTACAAATAAAACGACTTATTTGTTTTGACTAACTTGACAAGTCATCAACTGAAGATGATCAATCAAAATTGTCAAAACACTTTGAAAATGTTGACACAGACACAGGTCTATATGGTTTTCATATTCTGGGGACATTTCATTCTATTTTCGCCAGGAAGATTCACAGTCTCTTTTACTATCCTAATATAACGAAAGTAGAAGATATATATTTGTATAATAGAGAATTAATGTTGATAAATGCAAATATGATCAATGTGATTTTGGTGTATTTTTTAAAATTACACATTGACCCATATACGTTTTCAATATAAATTACAGATAAAATGCATTAAATATTTTTGAAAATCATTTTAGCCTGCTTTATTATATTTTGTTTTTTCCTATGCTTTACTTATCTTATCCGCAACCCAAACATTTTTGCAGTAATTCAGCACAGTTTCTCCAATTAGTATTGCATTTATTTGTTGCATATTTGACACTGGTACTCATCTGGAATATATCACCAATGTAAAAAAGTTGCAACAATAAAAAAATAGGACACCCTAAGAGGTTCTTTTTGTGAAGGTGAAGTGAAAAATTGTTAATTATATAGAACGGGGTATACTTTGAATGTCATTGGAAATAGGAAATTATGTTTGCTACCAGATTAATGAACACCTAAAGGAAAGTAGGATATTGACAGTGATGTCATGTGGCTTTGAATCATTACTCAGTTACTGTTACATGTTTTCATTTATGATAACCTCTGATACATTCATTGAAAGGCAGAGAATCAGCTATTCATCAGAATTTTTATTAAGTCCATAGTATTATTCAGACAGTAAATTTCAAACACTGCTAGACTGGTACAAACTTTTCCTTTTGAACCTGTCTACCTGAAAGTTTGGTTAAAGGAGTCAAACAGACCAGGTGAGATAGATAGATATAGATAAATAGATAAAGATAACATGTTGATAAAGATAGATGTATATGCATATATGTGTATATTTGTGTATAGGTGTATACATGCCTGTATATGTATATATGTATATATACATATTCATGTGTGCATATACACATATCCACATGCATATGCATACACACACATATATTTATTCCCTTAAAGTTCTCCAAATACATACATCTATGGAGCTAGATAAAATCTGAGTGACTGAACAAAAGGATGAGAATGCTTAAATACAATTTAGGACCATTCCAATTCAGGGTGACTGTGTCACTCAAATTTATTTTCTTCATAAATGTTTAATCATGGTATGAGAAAGTAATTTTCCCTATTGAATAGGTGATAAATATAATAAAAAAGAGTTGACCAAGTATCAATTGAAATTGTGACTCAGTATATCTGTGTTTTCTTTACCATTAATATGTCATAACATAGTATATGTCCAAAAATATTAAGATAAGAAAATGTCCCATTACTCAAGGTAGTATCTCAGGTTAAGGGTCTCATCATTAATGGTGATAAAGTCAGCCCCACCTGGTCTTATTCACACAGGAAGAGGTATTTTCTGAGTTTACTCAGAGAAAAAAAGAAGCTGTTAGGTCTAGGCGCTTCTGGCTGATTAGTTCATGCTCTGGCCCTTACTGAGGTTATTACATTGATATTAAATGATTCTAAAAGAAGTGAGTAGTGTCTTCATATGGTTATCTAATAGATAAAATGATTGAGATTCTAGAAAATCATTTAAATGATCTTTTAACATAAAAGATCAGCTGTTAGATGAGGCTGTCTCCTATATGTAGCCGACACTGAATTGACCGTGTTAATTTGTAAATTTGTGAAATATATTAATGACAAATCACTATATAATAGATTTTGTCAACTAAATAAGGTAATTAATAAATCTATTGAAATAACAAAACTAATAGAGTAGCACTTTGGGTTTCATATTAATATCAAGGTCTATGCTAAATATCTATATAACTTGCATTTTATAATGGTGCATTATTTATATTCTCTCCCAATAAGCAACTGCAACTACCAACAAAAAATTGGTGATAATTAAGTTCATAGGATTTCAAAGATTGATGAAATAATCAAGATTTCTCAATTTATTAAGAGGAATGAGGGAGTAGAGGTGAAATGCTTGAGGAAAGATATCATTGAAAAAGACATCAAGGGAAAGTTTTATTAAAATAAGGATCACTAATGTAATATAGTAATGTCTGGCTTAAAACTTTAGAGGAAGAAAGTGGGTAGGTTAAGAGGAAAAGATAAGGTATGTAAAGTCTCTAGATCATTGGATCATAGATTGGTGACTAAATGCAAATCTAGAAGTTATCTAGCCCAATATCTTCATTTTTTATTTGAAAAATATGAGGTACAAATATGTTAAATATTTTACTCAAAGTCACACAGTAATATGAAGAACAGGATATCTGCCCATGTTCTTTTATTCCTACATCTGCATCCACTCAGGGCCTAATTTAAGATAACTGTTAAATGTTTTTTTTTTTTTTAATACAATTACTCTAATCTTCATCTGTCTTCAGGATTACACTCTTGACTCTCTAGACTTTCTCTATTATGATGGTTTTTCACCCCAGAGACACATTTTACCTCTAGGCTTTTCACACTGGAAGTACCCTTCATCTCCTCAATCTCTCCTTCTGTTTTGGTGTCTCCTCTCAGGACCTCCATGTCAAGGAAGAAAGTCTAGCCATCCATGTCATAATTCTTCTCCAAGCAGCACTCAAAAATCTCTAGAGTTAGGCTACTATCTCCCAGAATGTCTTCACACTGGAAGTTCATTCCACTCCCTGAACTTCTCACACTGGAAGAACTGTTTGTCTGGCATCTTCCTCTGATTGACTGCTCCCTGCTAGTCCTTTCCCTGTTCCCATTTCAGCTTTTTGGTTTTTCATTTTGTTTTCACATTGTATTCCACATTTGTGCTCACATTGCATTTGTTTTCCCCATATTTGTACTATGCCTGATAAAAGGCAAGGGATTAATAAGGGGAAGGAAATGGAATACAATATTTATACAACACTTACTATGTGCTAGTCACTGTGCCAAATAATTTTTTTAATATTGTTTTTTTTTTTTATACTCACAACAACCTGTGAGGTGAGTACTATTATCATCCCCATTTTATACTTGATGAAAAAGGTGCAAAGAAAATGCTAGGTTACTTGCCCAAGGTCACATACCTAATAATTGCCTGAGGTCAAATTTGAACTAATGTCTTACTGATTCCAAGTCTTAAGGTCTGACCACTGAACCATGAGTTAGTTGCCTCTAATAAATGCTTGTTGATTTGAAATGTTTAAAATTTATTAATATTATTTCATGTTTTCTTGTATATTTTGCATTATTCTATGTCATAATAAATTATATTTTACTGTTAGAGCTTATTTCTAATGTTTTATACTGCATTTTTATGTTCTTATTTTATTGCTATCTGGAAGCAATGTTTCTGAAAACAGGGTCTATTACCGGAATTAATTGGAGGAATTACTGTAGAGTAAAAATAATATCAGACAAAAAAAATGTATTTAGTTATTGCCATGGATGTGAATTTCTTATAATAATGTGATTGTAGCTGTCCTAGTCACCAGATTAGGAAGATGGTGAAAGATTTGTTAAATAGGATTAAGGCAATAATAATAGATGACTTCAATTATCTGCACACAAGTTGGCAGGAGTACTTATTTGGAAAGGATTCAGAGACCAGAGAGATAATTTCTTTCAAAATAGTACATGCAATTTTAGAACCTACAATTTCAATACTTTGAAGGAGCTATGGTTTAATCAGCATGACAATTTCTGTTTATAATGAAAACCTCTACACCTTTCTTCATAGTATTCATGATTAGTGTTGACCAAAAAGTGGAGAGGGGCATAATCATATGTTTAACCAACCTTTTGAAAACTTAGCAAAGCTGGTCTTTCTTCTTTTTTTTTTTTTTTAAGCAATTGGGGTTAAGTAACTTCCTCAAGGTTACACGGCCAGGTATTTCTGTGTGGGTGCTAAGTGTCTGAGCCTGGATTCGATCTCCAGGTCATCCCAATACTGGGCCCAGTGCTCTTACTCTCTGTGCCAACTGGCCACCCCAAGCTGGTCTTTCAATGAAACACAAACACAGTCCATCATTGAAGCCTTTATGATGTTGGTAGTACCTACCAGCACTTGTGCTTAACACTTTGATAGAACATAGGCATTTGTCTAATTGGCTGTAAATAATGGCAGCAAAACATGACAGAAAAGAACTGAAAAACCATGTAAGAGGATGAATTAAACATTTAACTGAATTTAACTGAAACATTTGAATTAAACATTCAAAACTCAAACGTAGTTAAACAGTGGTAGCTTGCCATTGCAATATTGAATTTCTTCATTATTAGATTAAAACTAAGACATCTGAATTTTGCTATGAGTCAGAAATATCTTGCTGTTTTTGACCTGAATTCATGGTCATTCAATGGCCTGAGCAAATGTTAAATTAGTGCTTTAACTTTCCATATGTATAAGAATAAGCTCCTGAAGTATCTCATTCTTTCAAAATGATATTGGGATAATTAGAGATAATGGGATAATTAGCTAAAAAAAACTTATGAAACAAAGATATAAATCTATTAAGTTGTGAGGTTAAATTCAGGAACCTCTTTTGTTTATATTTTAAGAAAGAGGATATCAATACAGTCAGTTATGTTAGTGGACAGTTGTAATCTATGAACTATCTTGGGTCCCCTTAACTGGAAATGTCATTTTATTTATGTTTGTTAATCTGGGATTAGAGTCTGTGTGGAGCATGTCCTGAAATGTACTCCAACTACTTAAGAATCACACCTTAAAGATGTTCCCATTGTTTAAAAGAATTCTGAAGGTAGCAGTCTATATGTCTAGTTGAAGATGGTTAATAAACGAACGTGTTTTAGTATAGACAATCTTTTGTATAAATTGTTCTCTGTGTACAATTTGGGATTATTACACTTATAAATCCCATCCCAAATCTTTTTTGTTTATTTATTTGTTGTTAAGCATCTTAAAGAAAAGTCATTTGTATAATGTTGAATCTTGGGATGAAAAAGCATCTATTTACTATGAGTACCAGTTATATAAAGATAAATTGTGATTTTCCATGATAAATCTCTTATTGTTACCAATGTGAGATTTTGGTCAATACTTTTTATCTAGGATATGTGAGCCTTGATAGCTGAATCCACCCAAAGCTGTGATTATTGGAACTTGCTATATAAGGTTTTATGGAACTGCTATTGTTCCTGAGTCTGATTCCAGGTATGAACATAAAGGAATTGTAATGGTAATGTAATTTGATCCCTTTGCATTGGCAAAGCTAACAGGTACTTAGCACCCAGTTGGAAATTAATTAGATCAAGCCTCTGTTAGGAAACAAAAGGTATGATCCCCTGTTGCTGACATAACAGGAAGTTGCTGATGTGACAGGAAGGGGCAGAACAGGGAGGCACTCATAGGTATATAAGGAAAAGCCCTAGCTGGAATTTCAGATCTTCTTAGAGCCAGGCTCTGGAGGCTGAGGAAGAGAGGCCCAGGCTGGAGGGAATGATTTTTATTTTGAGAACCTGGATGAAGTGATTTTCATTCTGTGAACCAGCTGAAATTTCTGCTGTCGACTTCTGAGGGCCAACCTGAGCTGCTGAGGAACTGTTGAGGAGCTGCTGAGGAGCTTCCAGAGGAAGCATAACTGTGATGTTGGTTCTTTGTCTGTTAGTGGCTTTGTTAAGCCTTGACTTCCCAGGAACAGAGACTGTGAAGGTTTTAACATGGACTGGACACTTAACACCGTGAGCTTCAGTTTGGAACAGGAATGGCATGGAGAGCTGGACATGGAACTGGCAAATGTCTGCCTTTGGACCCAGGTGACAATTTGGCAAATGGAGGTAGGACCTGGGACCGTGGAAGGGGATCCAGGGAAGCTGAAAGCCTGCTTCAATTAGTGACTAAAGAAATTGTCTTTGTAGTGACTAACCCTGAAGTGAGGTTTTGCTTTGGGACTCACTTTGGAAAGTGTTGTGTGATTTGACCAGATGAGACTCTGGGCAGCCATTGAGCACTGCCCCTCCCCCGGCTTTGAAAACTCAGATGTTGGTGCTTCCCTCTCTGGTAACTAACTAGGTATGGATATAATGGTCAGACATCTGGAAGCCCTGTCTGCTGAATTGTGTTATTTTCTGCTGAGTAGTAACTGATGGAATTGTAACTTATTTGTGATTGTATTTTGTGATTTAATTAAGGACTCTATGATTGACTAAGTGGATTTACTACCCAAGGTAGTTGTATTTTGTGACTGTGAAGGAGGCAAGCCATCTTAAGGATGATTGAATGATTGAGTTGATTAAATAATTGAGTTACTAAGTGATTTGAGAACATGATTCTGCTTTTTTGAAAACTATGTAGCCCTTTTAATGATGTCATTGTTAATTCTGTATTTTGTTTTTCTGTGATAAGTTGTAACATTGTGAATGATGTACCTTGATTTTCTGTGAATGTTTTGCTCTGATTTGTTATTGAATAGAGTGTTCACTATAATATGTAATGAGAACCTTGAAAACTGTTCACAGAAGCAGTCTTCTGGGAAGCTACTTGTACATGGCTTTACAGGAATGCTGTTAAGTCAAAGACCCATGATGCCAGCAATCTATGGGGTTGATATCCATGAAGAGATGGAGTTCTTATGGGAAAGGTTGGGTAAGTGACTTTTGGCACAGGCTGAGGTATAATTTTCCTGACTCAATTTCTCCAGTATGACATGTCCTCTTGAATAGAAAATATTCTACTTGGCTAACTAAACTTGCTTCAATACAATAGTTTTCCTAGATATCTTTTGCTTGGAATTGACATGAAGTTAAAGAAGCATTATTTCCTTGATATACAACTATGTCCTTGATTCTTCTTTTACGGCAAATTTCTATAATTATGTTAGGTACTCAGTGTAAAAACAACTAAGTAGACCTTTTAGGTTAATGCAGAACTACATCTGACTTACTATAACAAGATACAGGTATAAGATATGGGTTATTTGATCTAGAATTTTAGTCCTTTCTATATTACAAATAATTATATAACTTAGCCTTATTATTGTGTGTGTGTGTGTGTGTAAAAAAGTGGAACATAAGGTCCTTTAATTTTTCACAACAGAATGGTTTTAATTAGCATATAATGCAAAAATATGAAACCAGTAGATAATTCTGTTACTTAATGAGGTTAATATCATAACTCTACAATCTGTGTTAAGGAAAAGAGTAGCAGCACAATTAGTTATCTCAAATGAAAGAAAAGATAGTTTGTGGTCTATCCTACAAATGACTTAAAAAAGAGATCAACTTTTACTAGGGATTAGTCCTTTGAAAATTGCTAGATGTTGAAAATATATTATTATAAACAACTCATTAATATGCAATAATTTGAAATTGATTTCTCAGTGTATTTATAGATCTCATCACAGAACCTTTTGTTACAATTGATGTTTAACTGTCAAGTTTTAAGTTGATTCATTTTTGTATTAGTGTCCATTTTCTTATAAAAAGTGCCCTGTTATTAGTTCCTTACAGAAATCTCATAGTACAAATATGAGAATGGACAATGCCAAGTATAAAAATTGGGTTCTAATTTTTGGTTTGTATCCAAGTTTCTTTGATATGGCAGCATGAAAATTGGCTAATCTAAAAATGTAAAGTCTCTGGTCTAAAAGGCTCCAAATTTGATTTTCTAATAGTAGAGACATAATGTTTCAGCTAACTTTCACTATTTGAACTGGATATTGGAAAAAATTAAAATTGTGTTAAGATCAGTTTTCTAGGAGATTTTTAGCACAGATGTTATATCCTTCTTCATGTCTGTCTCTGGTTGTGACTGCTTCTGTTTCCACATTTCTGGAAATACAGCAGTTTATGTTTGTACATCAGCTTCATTTCCCTGTTTCCATGTAATTCCCACATAGCTTTCTGATTTCCTGGAGGATTCCAGAAGAGATTATCAGATCACTCTGAAAGAAAAATAAAATTATATCTCTGTGATCCTATTTCTATGATGTTTTGAGGTCCATTTCAAGGTCAATGCCAAGTCTTCAGGTCTTAAGATCACAAGTTATGGTCTGGTGTCTATGCTCTAACAAAGAGCTTCTCAGTGAAATAAGAAAATCATACATCATTTTTTGAATTAACACCTTGTCAAGGAAACAGAAGAGAAGGAAAGCAAGGACTTGCATATTACATAAATACCCCAAGTGTAGAGGTTCCCAAGATACCAAGTTTAGGTATTACTTGAAAGAAGTAAGTTTTTAAAAGTCAACAATTTCCAGAATTTAAAAAATTTGTAAAAAAAACTTATTCTTATGTCAGGGAAAATGTCTATCATATTAGGAACTTTCATAGAAATTCATTATAAACAATATTCAATTATCAACTAGTACAGAGTTATGCTACTTCCCAATTCAGCTCTAGCAAGAATAAAAGGAATTCCCTAATAAATCAAGTTGGCTAGTAGCAGGATATGTTGTCAATAATACCAGTGCCTTTTTATTTAAAAGTAAGTTTTTTTTTTTTTGGCAGGTATTTTTTTTTTGGATCTTAACTGATACTCATGGCATATAATGAAGAAAATAAAACATGGCTTTCCATCCTCTAAGATAGGATACAATAGAACAATTTCAGTACAATAACATAAATATTTACTAGAATGGAGACAAAGAAAATTTTAAGAATGGTATTATGAGGACTTTATGCTTTTTCAGTTGATTTTGATTAAATTTGATAAATGTTAATTAACAACCTCCTTTTTTGGATGTACTGTGCTAGGCATTAGGAGAAAAAAATACAAAAATAAAACAGTAAGACCTCAAGTAGTACATATGTCCAAAAGACAGATAACAAATCTATAGCCTTCCCTGGGACCTTCATTCTTTATTTTTTCCTTTCCTTTAAATAATATTTTATTTTTACCCACAACTACATGCAAAGAAAAATGTTAGTATTCTTTTTCACGAGATTTTCAGTTGCAAATTTTTCTCCCTCCCTCTTTCCCTTCCCTCTTTAAAAAGTGGCAAAAAGATTCAAATAGTTTGTACATATGTTATAATGTGAAACATATTTCCATATTCATCATGGTTGTAGAAGAGACAGATCAAAAGAATTAAACATGATAAAGAATAAAGTAAATGAAAAAATGTGCTTTGATCTGAATTCAGAGTCCATCAGTTTTTTTTATCTTGGTATGGATATTATTTTCCTTCATGAGTCCTTTGTTCTTTTCTAGGATAATTATTGAGAAAAGCTGAGTAATTTATAGCTGATGATCAAATGATATTGCTGAAACTGTGTAGCGTTTTCTTGGTTTTGCTCATTTCAGTTTGCATCATTTTGTACAAGTATTTCAAGGTTTTTTTCTGAAATCTGTTCATCATTTCTTATTGCATAACTTAATTATTCCATTGCATTCATATAGCACAGCTTGTTCAGTGATTTCACAATTGATGAGCATCGGCTTAATTTCCAATATTTTAGAATACTATGAGTAGGGCTGCAATAAATGTTTTTGTACATATAGGTCTTTTTCCCTTTTTAAAGATCTCTTTGGATATAGACCTTATAGTGGTCTTACTGTATCAAAGGGTTTGTATCCTTTGGTGGCCTGTTGGTCGTTGTTCCAAATGGCTTTCCAGAATAGTTGGATAGGGGCTGCATGGTGGTACAGTGAACAGAGATCACCAGCCCTGGAGTCAGGAGGACCTGAGTTCAAATGTGGCCGCAGACACTTGACATACGTACTAGCTGGGTAAGTCCCTTCTTACTACTTTGGTAAGTCACTTAACCCCAATTACCTTGCCTTCCTTCCTAAAAAAAAAAACAATAACACAGAATGGTTGGATAAATTCTCAACTTCATCAACAATGCATTAGTTTCTCAATTTTCCCACAGCTTCTCCAACATTTATCATTTTCCTTTCTCGTCAGAAAATATGATTGGCATGAGGTGGTATTTCAGAGTTGTTTTAATTTATATCTCTCTAATCAAAAGTGATTTAGAGCATTTCTTCATATGCCTACAGATAGCTTTAATTTCATCTAAAATTTTCTTGTTTCATATTCTCTGATCATTTATAAACTGTGGTATGACTTGTATTCTTATAAATTTGATTCCGTTCTCTACAGAGGCCTTCATCAGAGACACTTGCTATAGATTGTTTCCCAGATTTCTGCTTTCCTTCTAATCTTGGTTTTATCTGTTCAAAAGCTTTTTGATTTAATATTATCAAAATTGTCTATTCTATGTTTCGTAATGCTCTCTATTTCTTGTTTTGCATGAATTCTTCCCCTCCCCATAGATCTGAATGGCAGACTATTTCTTGCTGTTCTAATTTGAAGATGTAGTATATTAGTTTATGCTTCAGCCTTTTTATGTGTCTTTGCTTCAAGTGGGTTTCTTTAATCAATATATTGTAGGACTCTGGTTTTTGATCCACTCAACTATATACTTCTGTTTATGGGAGAATTCCATCATGCCCACATTCACAGTAATGATTACTAACTGTGTATTTCCCTTTATCATATTCTTTCTCTTGTTTGTCCCCCTCTCCATCCACCCTTTCCCACTTCCCCAGTATTTTGCTTCTGTCTACCCCCTCCCCTGATCTGCCCTCCCTTCTGTCAGTCCCCCATCCTCCCTCCTTTTATTTAATTTCTTCCCTTCTTATTTCTGTGTTGGGTAAAATAGATTTCTATAGTCATCTAATTGTGTATCTTATTCCCCATTTGAGCCAATACTGATAAGAGTAAGATTCCAGAAATGCCCATTGCCCCCCATCTTAATAATTACCCCATTCTACCTCTCCCTTACTTCCTCACCCATTGTATTTCTCTTTTTCATCCCTTAATTTTTTAATGTCATTTCCTTAAATTCACCTTTTATCCATAGCTTCTGTCTATGTAAATTCCTTCTTTCTGTACTGCTAGTGATACAATTTTTCAGATAGAAGTATCATCTCCCTGTGTAGGGAGATAAGCTGTTTAGTTCTTTTGAATCCCTTCTGTTTTCTTTTCTTTTTTTTTTTTTTTTACCTGTCTATGCTTCTCTTGGATCTTGGTATTGGAGTTCAAAATTTTGATTTTCTTCTGATCTTCTTCTGAAGGCTCCAAATCCTTCTATTTCATTGATCATTTTTTGCCCTCATGTATTATACATAATTTTGCCAAATAAGTGATTATTGGTTGAAGTCTTAGCTCCTTTGCCTTCTGGAATATCATGTCACATGACGTCTGATTCTTTAATATTGCAGCTTCCAAGTCCTATGTGATCCTGTCACTCCCCAATATCTGAATTGTTTCTTTGTGGCAACTTGTATTATTTTATCCTTGACCAGATAGTTACGAAATTTGGCCAAAATATTCCTTGAAGTTTTTATTCGGGGATCTCTTTCCTGAGTTGATTGGTGTATTCTTTCAAAGCCTATTTTGCCATATAGTTTCAGGAAATCAGGGCAGTTTTTCCTGATAATTTCTTGAAAGATGCTGTCTAGGTTGTCTTTTGATCATGGCTTTCAATGAATCTGATAATGTGTCTCCTGGATCCTTTTTTTTTCCCCAGGTCAATTGTTTTCTCATGAGGAATTTTTAACTTTCTTCCACTTTTTCCATTATTTTGAATTTTTGATTGATTCATGATGCCTCATGGAGTCATTAGCCACATTCTAATTTGAAGATGTTGTTTTCCTCAATTAGCTTTGGTACTTTCTTTTCCATTTAACCAATTTCACTCTTTAAGGAGTTGTTTTCTTCAGTGGATTTTTGTATCTCTTTTTCCATTTGACCAATTCTAATTTTTAAGCATTTTTTCCAAGCTGTTGACTGTTTTTTCACAATTCTTTTGCATCATCCTTATTTCTTTTCCCGATTTTTTCTTCTGCCTCTCTTATATGATTTTTAAGTTCTTTTTTTGAACTATTACCTGAGTTCTTTTTCTTTGCTTGAGACTTCTTCCTATTTTTCTCTGGGATTTTACCCATAGTTGTTGTTGTTGTTATTTTCTTCTTCTGAGTTTGTGTCTTTGTCTTCCCTATCACCATATTAACTGTCTATGGTCAGATACTTTTATTGTTGTTTTCTACTCATTTGGGGGGGCATCTTTTAAATTTCTTTCAAATTTGACCCCTGTTCCCAGAGTGGAAGGGTCTCTATCTCAGGTCCTTTTGCCAGTGACTGCAGGACCTGGATCTTCACTTCATGTTTTCCTGAGGCCCACAGGGGACCCTCGTGCCTAGTATTGTGTTGACAGGGTGTGAGAGTGGCTGGTGAGGGTCTGGCAGTTTACCTGGTGCTGTGTTAGGTTTCTAGTGGTGGCATCTAGCATGTGTCAAAGCTAGTTGTGTTTTTCTGTATTTCCTTGGGGCTGCACTATAGCATGTGGGGGTCTGGACCCTGAAGGACAGCTGCTCACTCATTGCCTCACCAAAATGTATAAAGTTCTAGTCTCAGTAGATCACTCCCTTTGGTTTTGCCAAAGCACATGCTACTTCTCAGAGTTGGAGTCTGCCATTTTCCCAGGATATGCTAACATGGGGGTTGCTTGTATTGGTGTTTGCCAGTTCCACCACTCTGGGGCTAAAGATGTTTGCTGAGTGAGAATCATTGCTGAGTGCTGGGTTGTTTCCTGTACTGGAAATCACTCCCCTTTACTCAAATGATATGGACTTTTCTTGCCAATCCCTCAAATCTCCTGGGCTAAAAGACTACTCCACCTTGTCTTTCCTCTGCCTCTGCTGTTTCAGGATTAGTTCTGGGGTGCTATTTCATGGACGCTTGGTTGTTTGGTGGTGAATATGATAGAGGTACAGCAATTTACTTACTGATTACTCTGCCATAGGGGCTCCTGGAAGTCTGACTTTTGGGGGGCCTGTATTGTAATCCCTGATCCAGTCTGAGACTTGTTCTGACTTTTATGTGGAGGTGGCAATATTCAGGAAGGCATTCGGTACTGCACTAGTTATTTCACTCTGACTCCCTACTCAATTGTGAGGCAAGGAAGAGGTGGGATCCTATTTTGTTTCATTTTAGGTTGTTTTATTCCTGGAGAATGGATAGCACCATCCAAGCATTTAATTTCTATGGGAACATCAGGTAGTAATCCTGATCTTCCTATGAGTTGGACAAAGAAGTGACAAACAACCACCTGGTCTCCTGATTTTCTTTCTTTCTTCCTCTTTCTCTCTTTTGCTCTATATCCCTCTCTATCTCTCTTGAGCAATATTTAGACTTTGTTCAGGGGGATTCAATTTCCCTCTCATTCTATTATCTAATAAAAAAAAACATTTTTGGATAGAAAGGAAAAGTTTTGCCCTTTAAAGAAGAGCAGTTAGGCAGTTGTCCTTTTTGAAGAGAACCAATGACATCATGGGTCAATTGCGTGTGAATTGGATATAAGTGAGACAAGATTGCACAAAGTTGTCACCTTCACCCTCTTTGAAAGTCATCAAAGTCTGGTAACAAGAAAACAAATTAAGATGACTGGAGAAGGCCCAGGGTAAATTGAATGATCAAGTTTTAAGCAATCCATCTTCCTGCTTCAAGTGCCTTCATGGCTGTTGGAACAATTTGTTCCCATCTGCCCATTCCACCATGCAAAGTTTTCACATACTTGGGAGTAGACATTCTCCTAACTCAATGGCAGGTTTGAAACCCATTTATTTCTTTCCACCTGGTTTATCCCATCTGCCATGATGGTTTACCCCACGTAATGCCATGCATGAGCAGCTTTCCAGAAGAATGCTACTGTGAACAACTTTTAAGGTTCTGATTACACAGTATAGTGAGCACCTCATTTATTCCATGACAAAGCAAAGCAATACATTCACAGAAAATCAAGGCACAGCATTCGCAATATTCCAATTTATCACAGAAAATCACAATATAGTATTGACAACAGCTTATCATTAAAATGGAAACATAGTTTTCATGAAAGTAGTGCAATATTTAGAACAAACAACAATCATCTCAAAGTACAATAGTCAAAATCTTCCACTCCGGGGCTACACTGAATTACCTCAATTAGTCACTTATTAAGCAATCAGTTACTAAGTATCACTAATCACTACGTACAATCATTAGAAAAGACACAAACCCTCCACCCCTAAGTCATTAGTAAACTACAATTTCATCATTACTCACTACTCAGGGAGAGGTCTTTTCATCTTGACTTGGGGCCACTTCTCAGATTCCCTGGATCCCATTCCATGGTCCAAGATTCTATGTGGATTCACCAGACTGTCATCTGGGTTAAGTGGCAGAAAGCTCCCAGTTCCTTGTTCAGCTCTCTGGGTAGGTTCTGCTCCACAATGAAGTTCACAGGGTCCAGTCCATTTCAAATCCTTCACAATTTCTGGTCCTGGGAATTCAAGGCTCAACCAAGTCAAAAACAAAGTCCCTGCATCCTTATCATTCTTCCTTAGTCTTCTGCAGCTCATTCAAACAATCAGAATCACTTTATTCCACTTGTGGGAAGGGGGCTCCTGGACTCCTGGGCTCCTGGGCTCTTGGACTCCCAGGCTCCTGGGCTCCTGAGCTTCTGGGTTCCTGGTCTTCTGTTCAGAAGGAGATCCACAACCACATGTTCTCAGGAAATTCTAGTTCAGTTCTCGATTCTCTCTTCTGTACCTGCTCTGCCTTCAGATTCTTGTCCCAAGAAATTCTGACTGTGCCTCTATGGGGCTTTTCTTATGTACACACAATATTAACTTCTTGTTTCAGCTATCCCCTTCCTGTTACATCAGGAATATTGGTTCATACCTTATGTTTCTTTCACAGAGGTTTGATTAGTTACTAAGTGCTAAGTACCTGCTTACTTGCCAATACAAAAAGGGGTCTTCAAATTACCATTACACCCCACAAATTCAAACCGAAATCCTGGGTTATAACTATAGAAGTGAAAGAAGTATTTTTTTGGAGGGAGGCATCTTTTAAAAACATAAATGATCACTCAATTAAAAAGAATAGGAAACTGTAGGAAAATGTAGTAGGCCTGGTGCAGTTGGATGGATGACTCATAGATTTTGTCCTTTAGAACTTATATCTTGGACATTTGGAATGGACAAAATGATCTATGCCAAGAACTGAATAAAGTTCTTGAACTTTAAACTGAAAAAACGGAATAAATATTCTACTGAGTAGGATAGATTACTTTTGGGAATTTATTAAGTACTTGCAATGATATTGCTTGTTTACTTTAAATAGAAGTTTATCTTTTAGCATCACTCTTTTCTGGTGATGCAATTGAGAGTAATGTAATATTACTATTTCTGATGAATTAAAGCTTCAGAGAAGAGACAGCTCATGCCAATGCATAGAGTCTGACATAGTACTAATATGAATTTGTGGTAGAATGGTAATATAAATGTTGTCATCAGAGAGATTTTATAATCAGAAAGGGATGTGTGCTGGTTGTGCAAGAAACATGAGGTATTACCAATGAGAAGCACAACTTTTTCTTTGATATACAAGAAATATCAAGAGATCTAAAGAGCATCATTTATTTGGGGAATCTCCTGTGGCACAATTATAGGAGGCTATAGACAAAGGTTGCACAAGAAGAGAAGATATTTTTAGGTTATGACTTTAAATCCAGAACTCTACCTACTACGCCATATTGATTCTAGATAAAATTACAAGCAATATAAGTTAATAATTTATTGAGCCTTCTGTTTTTATAAAATGAATCTGGTCCATGAATGTTTCTCAGAAATGCCTCTATTACCTTGAGGAAGTAAGGGATTCAACATTGCAATCTACAGTGATTTTTCAGAGAGAGCCAAAGACCACAGTCCACTTTGAAAGTCTCATTTGGGGTAAATAGTAGTGGGACATTCACTTTTGAGGGAACTCACTGGAGAGATTGCTCACGAAAAATACCTATGTTAGCTATACATGTTCTTATATTGCTTGTCTTACTTGTAACATGAGTCCACGTTGCTTCTCTGATATTAGTCTGGTGACACATAAGATAAGGATTTTCTGCTGGATAAAACAACAACAAAAAAACCCCACTGAATTTTTAAAGGTTTTGGGGAAAGTTTAAGATAGCAAAACCTAAGTTTTAATACATTTTTGGGGTAAGCTTATACCTCCTTAAATATTTTCAGAATTTATTTTCTTTTTGATTTAACCTGCCTGTCCTAGGGAAGAGTGAGTTGGAAAATCCCTTTGGAATGTGCTTGTGGTATCAGTGTTGCAAGGAATGATTTTGGACCTATAAAAATTTCCTGTATTACAGGAATCAGTGAAAATGCAGTATTATCATTTTTGCTCATTTATAATTGGGGTTTGGGGGAGATATGTGATTTACAGAAGAGTAGGGGGGTAGAGCCAAAATGGCAGAGTAAAAGAAGGAACTTCCTTGAGTTCCTGCTCCCACCACCTCCAATACCTGTAAAATATGACTCTAAACAAATTTTAGTGCTACATAACCCAAAAAGTGACAGAGAGAAATACATCTCCCACTAAAGGAAGCCTGGAAAGGCAACAGAAAGGGTCTATTTCACAGGACTGTAACAGGGCACAGTCCTGTGTGGGCCACACCATCACAGACAGGCCTTAGCGGACTTCAGGAAAGTAAATCACTAGGAGTTGTGGTGATTTCCAGACTTTTCATCTTATAAAACTCCAAAAAGAAAGTAAAAGGTCAATGGGGGAACTCTGTTGGAACTGGGTGAGAGAAGAACATGGCTCGACCCCTGCTTTCAGGGCCACAAAGGTTCCTGCCATCTGCAGGTGTGGTGGCTGCTTCCAAAGGCCACAGTTTGTGGGGGGTAACAAGTGGCCACCCAGAGGGCATTTGCAGGAATATTTCTGCTGGTGTTGAGGCAGGAAGCTCTTGCTTTGCCCTGCTTGGATCTGGGTCTCAGTCTTGGTTGGCAGTCCTGGTAGAAGGAGCACTAGCATGGCAGAGCTTGTTGAGGCTGTGGAGATGCAGTCTTCCTCACAGATCTTAAGCAGGTGCCTAAAAGAAGTTCCAACAATAGCCACATGAAATGCAGCAATTTGGGACACAGCACTCTCCACTCTGGAAACAGAGTTCTACTGCGGCAAAGAGCTCAAAAGTCAAGTAATTGTCTGTCAAGATGAGCAAACAGAGGAAGCAAACTCAAACTATAGAATCATTATTTTGTGCAAAGACAATCAAAACATTGAAGCAGAAGAAGACAACAAAGTCAAAACTTCTGATTAAAAGCCTCCAAGAAAAATATAAACTGGTTATAGTCCATGGTGGAGCTCAAGAAGGATTCTAAAAATGAAGTAAGAGAAGTAGAGGCAAAATTGGGAAGAGAAATGAGAATGCTGCAAGAAAATCATGAAAAACAAGTCGACAGCTTGCTAAGGAGATGCAAACAAATGCTGAAGAAAATAGAAACTTAAAAAATATTCTAACTCAAAGGGCAAAAAAGGTCCTAAAAGTCAATGAGGAGAAAAATGCCTTAAAAAGCAGAATTGGGGAGAAAGCACAGGGCCCACAGCAGAGACAGCAGCTTCTCCTGGGGCTATCAGTCCATAGCCTGGAAGTTTAAAAATTAACTATCTGATCTTCCAGAAGCCAAGATGGCAAAGTAAACTCTAGCTACTCTGATTCCCCCTCCCTGACCCAGAAAACTCAGAGATAAATGTCCCACCCAAAGTAAAATTCTGAAATAGTGAAAACAGATTCAGGCTTAGGAGTCACTGAGAAAGGGTGTAACTTAGGCAGTAAGGAGTCTGAAGTGAATGGTGGGAGGGGTCCCAACAAGGTCCACCTCACATGACCAGCAGGAGCTCCCAAAGCCCAGAGTGGTGGAGCCAGCAAGTGCTAACAACACAAGCCCAGATGGACCTTAGCACCACCAGAGGAATCTGCAAACACCAGTACTGCTGGCAGCCATCTGCTGTTCCTGCCTGAGCTGTAGCCCAGGGGCATCGAGGCAGAAATATGAAGTGGCCAGACCACCCCTCCACTACAGATTACTCTGTGAGCCTCAGGATAACTCAGGGGAAACACTGAGTCCTGGCCTTGGCCTCAGTATAGAAACCCAGAGGCTACAGAACACAAAGTCAACAAAAATATACCTACCTCCCAGCTTGATAAGCAAAGGTCAGAGCCCTCTATACCCCAGAACCAGAAATACACTTTAAAGGTGAGAAAATAGGCAAACAAAATGGGCCAGAAGCACCTTGCAAAGGCAAGACAAAAGACAATTGAATCCTATTTTTGTGACCAAGAAAAATCACTTTTAGGAGACACCATGGACTCTGTATACACACTTGTGACCACAGAAGGAAACATGAACTGGTCTCGAGCCAAAAAAGCATTCTTGGAGGAGTTCAAGAAAGATTTTAAAAGCCAAATTAGAGTGGTAGAAAATAAATTTAAATCTACAGTGACCAAACTAAAAAAAATATCACTGAAGAAAACAAATCCCTAAAAAGTAAAATTTGTGAGCTGGGACAAGAGGTTCAAAATATAACTTGAGGAAATACCTCCCTACAAAAGGAACTTCATAAACTAACTGTGGGAAATAATTCATTAAAAATTAGAATCAGTCAAAGAGAAGCTCTATGATGCATCAAGAATTAGTCAAACAAAATATGAAGATTTAAAAATTAGAAAGAAGTATAAAATAGCTCACTTGGGAAACAACTGACCTGGAGAACAGATCCAGGACAAATAACTTAAGAATTTTTGGTCTCCTGAAAAGCCATGATGAAAAAAAGTAGTCTGGACAACATCCTCCAAGAGAGTGTCAAAGAAAACTGTGTGAAGACCTAGAATCAGTGGGTAAAATAGTTATTGAAAGAATTCACTGGACTCCTCCTGAAAGATATCCCAAATTGAAAACTCCAAGAAATATTGTACCCAAATTTCAGAATTACAAGGTCAAGGAGAAAATGCTACAAGCAGCCAAAAAGAAACGATTCAAATATCATAGAACTTCAGTCAGGACTACACAGGACTTAGCAGCTTCTACTTTAAAAGATCAGAGGGATTGGAATTTGATATTTTGTAAGGCAAAAGAGCTAGGACTGCAACCAAGAATCAACTACCTGGCAAAATTGAGCATAATTTTTCAGGCAAGGAGATGGCCATGTAATGAAATAAAGGACTTCCAAACTTTCCTGATGAAAAAGCCAGAGTTCAATGGAAAATTTGATCTCCAATTACAAGACACAAGAAAGACATAAAAAGGCAAACAAGTAAAACACACACACAAATACACATATGCATATAACTTAGGATTTAATAAGAGCAAACTGTTTATATCCCTATACAAGAAGCTGATACCTGTCAATATTGAAATTTATATGATTATCATGACCTTTAAATGTGATATACATTGATAGAGGGTGTGCATATAAATGAACTAATCTGATGATAAAAAAAAAAACTTATTAAGGGGTTCACAGGAACTCTAATGGGAGAAAAGGAAAGGATGAGGCAGAAAAAGGTAAATTATGCCATATGAAGAGCCATAAAAACCTACTATAATAGAGGGGAAGAAACAAGGGAGATGAGCATCATATGAATTTTAATCTCATTGGTTCTGGTTCAAAGAGGGATCAACATAATCAGTTAAATTTAAGATTCTAAGGTGAAAAGACACAAAAACACATTAAAATAGAGGGAAAAGAGGGAGGGAGAGGAGCACGGTATGATTACTATCATTGGTTTGGGGTCAAAGAGGGAATAACATACTCCAATAAGTATAAAAATCCATTGTGCCCTACAGGCAGTAGAAGGGGTACAGGGGAGATAAAAAGGGGTGGTGGTTATAAGGGAGGGAAGTAGTAAAAGGGGAAAGGGAGGGAAAGGGGGGTCACAAGGAGGGAATACTGATGGAGGTGGTGGTCAAAAGTAAAACTTAAGGAGGGGGAGGGAGAAGGAAGAAACAAAAGCATAAACAGGGGAGGGAATAGGATGGAGGGAAAGACATAGTAACCATTACTGTGAATGTGAGTGGGATGAAGTCTCCTATAAAATGGAGGCAGATAGCAGAATGGATTAAAAACCATAATCCTACAATATGCTGCCTTCAAGAAACACATTTGAAACAAGGGGATATGCACAGGGTAAAGGTAAAAGGCTGGAGTAGAATATATTATACTTCAGATAAAGTAAAAAGAAAAGCAGGGGTAGCAATCCTTATCTCAGATAAAGAAAAAGCAAAAATAGATCTAATTAAAAGAGATAATGAAGGAAACTGTATCCTTCTACAAGACACCATCAAAAATGAAGAAATACCATTACTTAATATATATGTGCCAAGTGGTATAGCATCCAAATTCCTAGAGAAGTTAAGGGAATTAGAGGAAGAAATAGATAGCAAAAATAAATTATTGGGGGACCTCAATCTCCCCCTCTCTGAAATTGATTAATACAACCTCAAAATAAAAAAGAAAGAAGGTAAGGAGGTGAATAGCATTTTAGAGAGGCTAGATATGATAGATCTCTGGAGAAAACTGAATGGGGATAAAAAGGAATATACCTTCTCAGTGGGACATGGCATATACACAAAAATGACCATGTACTAGGGCATAAGAACTTTACAATTCAAAAAAAAAAAGCAGAATTGGTCAGATGGGAAAGGAATTTAAAAAGCTCAGTGAAGAAAATTATTCCTTCAAAATGAGATTGGAGCAAATGTAAGCTAATAACTTTATGAGAAATCAAGATTCTATAAAAGAGATGCAAACAAATGAAAAAATAGAAGGTGATGTGAAATATCTCAATAGAAAAGGCACTGATCTGGAAAATAGATCCATGAGATATAATTTAAAAAATTATTGGACTACCTCAAAGCCATGATCAACAAAAAAGCCTACACATCATCTTTCAAGAAATGATCAGGTAAAATTGCCCTGATATTCTAGAACCAGATGGAAAAACAGAAATTGAAATAATTCACCAATTGCTTTTTAAATAGATCCCAAACAGAAAACTCCCAAGAACATAATAGACACATTCCAGAGTTCCCAGTTCAAGGAGAAAATATTACAAGCTGTCAGGAAAAAACAAACAAACAATTTGAGTATTGTGGAAAAACAAGCAGGATAACAGAAGATCTAGAAGCTTCTACAGTAAGGGATTGGAGGGCTTAGAATATGATATTTTGGAGGTCATAGGAGCTAGGATTAAAACCAAGAATCACTTACACAGCAAAACTGAGAATAATGCTTCAGGGAAAAATATGTACATTCAATGAAATAGATGACTTTTATGCATTCTTGATGAAACAACCAGAACTGAACAGAAAATTTGTCTTTCTTTGTTTTTTTTAATTTCTTTTTTTTTTTTTTTGCATTTTGGAAAAAGGCAGGCCAATTGGGGTTAAGTGACTTGGCCAAGGTCACACAGCTAGTAAGTGTGTCAAGTGTCTGAGGCTAGATTTGAACTCTGGTCCTCCCAGACTCAGGGCTAGTGCTCTATTCACTGTGCCACCTAGCTGAGAATTTGGCTTTCAAATATAAGAAGCAAGAGAGGCATGAAAAGGTAAACAGGAAAGAAAAATCATAAGGAACTTATCAAAGTTGAGCTTTTTACATTCCTACATGGAAGGATGGTGTTTGTAACTCATATGACTTTTCTCATATTTCTGATAGTTGCAGGAATACACACACACACACACATATGTATATATATGAGGGTTTATGTGCAGATAGATAGATATGTAAACATACACACTTATCTATGCAGAGTTGGGTGTATGTGTCTATATGTATATATCTGTGTGTGTATATGTGTGTACATGTATACATAGTGAGAGGGCACAAGGTTATCTAAAAATTAAAATTAAGAGGTGATAGAGGAATATATTGGGAGAAGGAAAGGGGGAAAGACAGAATGGGGTGGAATATTTCTAAAAGGAGGAAGGCAAAAGCTGTTACAATGAAGGGGAAGAGCAGGGAGGTGAAAGGGAATGAGTCAACCTTACTCTCATTAGATTTGGCATAAGGAGGGAATAACATACACTTTCAGTTGGGTATCTTATCTTACAGGAAAGTAGGGGGTAATGGAAAAAGAGGGAGAATGATAGAAAGGAGGGCAGATTTGGGGAGAGGGTAGTTAGAAGCAAACACTTTTGAAAAGGGAAAGGGTCAAAGGAGAAAATGTAATAAATGGGGACAGGATAGAATGGAGGGACATATAGTTAGTCTTTCATATCATAATTACTATGGAAATGTTTTGCATTACTACACATATAAAACCTGTGTTGAATTGCTGATTTTCCCAAAGGGGGTGGCTAAGGATGGGAGAAGGGATAGGATCTGGAACTCAAAATTTTAAGAACAAATCCCTGAAATAGGATTTTCTTGTTGTCTGTTTACAGAAATCCTGGAGGAGGGTTTTAGAGGTCCTGGGACTGTGCTGATGGTTTGTATTGACTTCTCAGTCCTTGTTTGTTGGTCCGTGTTGATTTCACAGGCAAAAAGTGAATTGGTGATGGTACCAGCAATGTGCATGAATGTTGTTTTGGCTCTGTTAAGCTTTGTCTTCCCCAAAGCAGAAACTGTGAAGGAGTTGAGGTCTACTGAACACTGTGAGCTTCAATATGGAATTGAACCTGGACAACGAACTATACGAGGAGCTGGACAAGGAGCTGAGAGATGTATACTTGTGAATCTAGGGGACAGTTGGTTGAATTCAGGCAAAAGCTGGGACCATGGAAGAGGAAGTCGAACCATTTAATATGGGAGCCAGCCTCATGCCAAGATGAAAAGACTTCTCCTTGGGTACTTAATGGTGATTGAGAAAATCATGATTTACTATGATGTAGTGGTAGGAGAACTTTGTACTTTGCACCTTCTACCCCTTAAGGATGATTGAGTTAAGAATGATTGGAAACTAATCTCCAATCAAGAAGAAAGAAGACTTTTTGACTGAGAGCTTAAGGAAATGTGACCTAAGTGTGGGAGACCTTTGTACTCTGTATCCCTTATGGAGGATTGCTCCTTAAAGATGATTGGGTTAAGGATTTGTTGAATGATATCTTTTGTTTAAAACTAAGTGGCCACTTGGGTGGAAAGTTGTTACATTATATCATGAATGCCATACTTCAGTTTCTGGTAATGTTTTCTTTAGGTTACAGCTGAATAAATAGAGAGATCACTATACTATGGGATCAGAACCTTAAAGCTATTCACAACAGCAGTCCTCTGGAAAGCTGTTCATGCTTGGCTTTACAGAAAGATGGTTGAGGAAAAGCAGGGACTGGCTTGAGCTCTCCCCCAAACCCAAGTAAATATCTGTAAAATTACTCTAAACAAAGTCTAGTGTAGCAGAATCCAAAACTGACAGAGTAAAACAAATTTCCAGCCC
Organism: Petaurus breviceps papuanus; assembly: GCF_028583685.1. NCBI lineage: Eukaryota > Metazoa > Chordata > Mammalia > Diprotodontia > Petauridae > Petaurus > Petaurus breviceps. The sequence continues at coordinate 7,280,874 of NW_027187361.1, read as the reverse complement.
AAGACAACCTGGAAGGTCAACAGGAAATATCTGTTGCACTATTCTTATACAGAAGCTCTGTCTAGCACAAGACACACCAGCATATACTGGACCTTCCAGAAAACCGAGAGCAGGACTTGGGGGATGAATCACTGGCAGCTGTGGCAGTTTACAGACTTCTCAATCCACAAATATCAAAGACAAATTAGTTCAGTAGGAAAGGTCTGTTAGACCTACATGAGAAAAAAGCAGATCTGGCCCCAGCCCAATTGTGGCAGCTGTGGTGGTGGCAGTGAATGTGGCCACTTCTTGACTAAGCCAAATGGTAAAAGAGGTAAAAAATAAATGAGGAGAAGAATGACTTTAAAAGCAGAATTGATTAAATGGAAAAGGGGGTCAAAAATCTCACTGAAGAAAACAATTCCTTATATATTGCAATGGAGCAAATACAAGCTAATGACTTAATATGAAACAAAGAAATTATAAAGCAAAACCAAAAGAATGAAAAAAATAGTAGGCAATGTGAAATATCTCATTGGAAAAAAAACTGACAACTCACTGGGAAAACATATTCAGGAGAGAAAATTTACAAATGTTTAGACTACCTGAAAGCCATGATAACAGAAAGAAGCTAGATATTGTCTTTCAAGAAATTATCAAGGAAAACTGCTCTGATATTTTAGAATCAAAGGGTAAAATAGAAATTGAAAGAATCTACCAATCACTTCCTCAAAGAGATCCCAAAAGGAAAAATCCTAGGAATATTATAACTAAATTCCAGAATTCCTGGATCAAGGAAAAAAAAATAATCCAAACAGCCAGAAAGAAATACTTCAAATATCGTGGAAACACAATCAGGTAACACAAGATTTAGCTTCTACATTAATGGGATCAGTGAGCAGACTTTGAATGTGATATTCCAGAAGTCAAAGGAACTAGGATTAAAACCAAGAATCACATACCCACCAAAACTGAGTATAATCCTTGAGGAGCAAAAATGGATACACAATGAAATAGAGGACTTTCAAGCATTCTTGATGAAAACAGAGCTGAACAGAAAAATTGACTTTCAATTACAAGACTCAAGAGAAGCATGAAAAGGTAAACAGGAAAGATAAATCATAATGGACTTATTAAAGTTTAACTATTTATACTCCTACATGGAAAGATATTTGTAATGTACATACATATATGCACAAATATATCTACATATACATACATTTACACACACATATATTCACACATATGTGAATATGCACATGCATATATACATCATATATATGAATATATACATGCATATGGGCAGAGGGCACAGTATGAGTTGAATGTGAAGGGATGATACTTAAAAAATGAAATTATGGAACATGAGAGAGGAATTTACTTGGAGAAGGAGAAAGGGAGAAGTAGAACGGGGTAAATAATCTTACATAAAAGAGATAAGAGAAAGCTTTTATGGTGGAATAGAAAAGGGGGGAGGTGAGAGAGAATGAGTGAACCTTACTCTCATATTTGGCTTATGGAGGGAATAATATACCTTTCCAACCTCAACATAGCACTCTGCCTAGCACATAGTAGACAATAACTAAGTAATTATTGGTTAATTGAATTCTGGACAAATTCTACCTTTGAATTAACCTCAACACAAGCCATCTGATTTTACTTATGTGCTTCAGAATGATCTAAAGGAAGTCAGAATATTGTGCAGAGCCCACTACAAATTTATCTTTAATCTAGCCTGGGATTCAACTATAGCAAGTCCATTCTTATGCATTTATCTAACTTATTTTCAATCACTGTTTCCAAAACTACTATTTCAGTTAAAGTTTTCTTTAATATTTTCAAATACTTATTTTTTTTCCAATAACATGTAAAAATTTTCAACATTTGTTTTTGGTTTTTGTGTTTTTTTTTAATTTTGAGTACCAAATCTTCTCCCTTCATCTCCTCCCTTTCATTGGGAAAGCAAGCAATTTGACATATATAATATATGTGCAATCATGAAGAAAACATTTCCATATTAATCATGTTATAAAAAATGGTCACACAAAAAATCTCAGCAAATAAAGAAAGTTAAAAAAAATAAAGTAGTTTTTGATCTGCATTCAGATGCCATTAGTTCTTTTTTCTGGAGGCTAGTTTTTATCATAAGTTATTTGAAATTGTCTCAGATCATTGTATTTCTGGGAATTGCTAATTCCCCATTTCTTATCCTACTGTTCTTATGTACAATATTCTCCTGGATCTGCTTGCTTCACTTTGCATCAGTTCATGTAAGTCATTCTAGGTTTTTCTGAAAGCACTATTCTCATCATTTCTTATAGCAAAATAGTATTTCATAACAATTACATACCACAACCTGTTTAACCATTCCCCAATGCTCAATTGAGGACATTCCCTCAATTTCCAATTCTTTGCCACACAAAAGAGCTGCTATAAATATTGTTTTACATATAGGTCCTTTACTTTTTTCTTTTTTTTCTTTGAGATAGAAACATAGTAGTGGTATTTCTTGGTCAAAGTGTATGCACAGTTTTATGACCTTTTGGCAATAGTTCCAAATTGCTCTTCAGAATGGAAAGCAGATCACAGTTTCAACAACAGTGTATTAGTGGCCCAAATTTCCCACATTCACTCCAACATTCATCATTTTGTTTTTATGTTATTTTAACCAATCTTATAGGTATGAGTTGTTACCTCAGAGTTGCTAATTTAGAGGATATTTTTCATATGACTATATATTTGTTTCCTTCATCTAAAAATTGACTTGTAATATGCTTTGATCACTTGTCAAATGGGGAATGACTTATATTCTTTACAAGCTGACTTAGTTTTCTATGAATTTGAGAAATGAAGTCTTTATCAGGGAAATTTGCTATAACATTTCCCCAAGTTTCTACTTTCCCCATAACCTTGTCTACATAGGAGTTTTTTGTGCAAAAAAATAATTTAATGTAACCAAAATCCATTTTATATCCAATAATGCAATCTCTTCTTTGTTCATAAATTCTTTACTTATCATAGTTCTGAAATTTAAACTGTACTACACTTCTCTAATTTGCTTGTGGTATAGCACTTTACATCTAAATCATATGCTAATTTTCACCTTTTCTTGGTACACAGTGTGATATGTTTCTCCATGCCTAGGTTGGGCCAAATTGATTTACAATTTTTCCAACATTTTATGTGATATAGTGAGTTCGTATCCCAAAAGTTTAGATCTTTGGGTTTATCAAATATAGTTTGCTGTGGTTGTTTAGTACTGTGCATTGTGTACTTGACCTATTCCAGTGATCGACCACATTATTTCTTAGACTTTACCAGTTTATCTCGATGATTACCACTTTGAAAGAGTTCAAATTTAGGTATGATGAAGCCACCTTTCTTCACCTTTTTTCAAATTATTCATTGATTCTCTTGATGTTCTTGACCTTTTCTTCTTCCAGATAAAATAAATGTTTTTGTTTTTTTCCCCAAGCTCTATAAAATAATTTTTTGTAGTTTGATTCACATGACACTGAATAAATAAATTTATTTAGGTAGAATTGTCATTTTTATTACATTGGTTCAGCATACTCAATAGCAATTAATATTTTTTCCAATTTTTTAAATATACCTTTATCAGTATGAGAAGCATTTTGTAATCATGTTCATATAATTCCTGGGTTTGTATCGGCAGGTAAAATGTCAAGTATTTTATTTTGTCTACAATTATTTTAAATGATATTTCACTTTCCATGTCTTGCTGTTGGACCTTCTTAGTTATATGGAAATTCTGAGGATTTATAAAGGTTTATTGCATATCCTGAAAGTTGCTGAAGTTGTTAATTATTTCAATTAGTTTTTCACTTGATTCTCTAGTATTCTCCAAGTCTACCATAAAACCATCTGCAAAGAGTGATAGTTTTGTTTCCTCACTACCAATTCCAATTCTTTCAATATATTTTTTGTTCTCTTAATGTTATAGTTCAATATTGAATAACAATTGTAATTATGGGCATTCATACTTCACTCCTGATCTTGTTGGATAGACTTCTAGCTTACCTCCATTACAGTAGTGGTTTTAGATAGATACTACTTATCATCTTAAGAAAAGCTCCATTTATTCCTATGATTTCTTCTATTGTTAAAAGGAATGAATGTTGTATTTTGTCAAAAGCTTTTTTTGCAGTTATTGAGATATTTGTGTGATTACTGTTGGTTATTGATGGGGTCAATTATGCTGACTGTTTTCTTAATACTGAAGCAACTGTGAATTTTTGGTATAAATCCTCCCCTGTTCATAGTGTATGATTATTATGATATATTGTTGTAATCTCCCTGCTAGTCTTTTATTTATTTGTTTTACATCAATATTTCTAAGGAAAATTAGTCTACAATTTTCTTTGTTTTTGTTCAGCCTGGTTTAGGTATTAGCACCATATTAGCGCTGTCAAAAAAAATTGTAGAACTCCTTTGCCTATTATTGTAAATAGCTAATATAGTATTGAAATTAATTGTTCTTCAAATATTTAATAGAATTCAGTTATGAATCTATCTGGTCCTGGGGATTTTGGGGGAGGCGGCTCATTGATGACTTGTTCAATTATTTTTTCTAAGATTTGTTTAAGTAATCTATTTTCTCTTCTGCTATTCTGGGCAATTTATATTTTGGAAACATTCATCCATTTCACTTAGATTGTTAAGTTTATTTGATTTTCAGGATTTCAAATTTGTGGTTTAAGTGGGAATTTTAATTATGCTCTTTTTGTGTTTTTTTTTTACTTGTATGCCTTCATATATTTTCCAAGTCATTTATTTTTCCAGTGATATATTTCAAGTTTCTTCTTTTATTATTCTCTTAGTTATGTTTTATTGTTTCTTGATATCTCAAGGGGTCATTAGCTTCCACTTTCCCAATTTTAATGTTTAAGGAATTGTTTGTTTTCATTTAACTGTTTCTCTTTGTTCATCTGTCAAATTCTCCTTTTGAAGAACTTCTTCTCTTTGGTGGACTTCTGTGATTCTTTTGCTGTTGGCCTATTCTGTTTTTAAAGTGATATTTTCTTTTTTTTAATTTTGTCTTCTTAATCAAGTTATTGACTTTTCCCCCAGCCATTTTTTTGCATCACTCTCATTTCCCCCCCCCCCAATTTTCCCTCCACTTCTTCTATTTGATTTTTAAATTATTTCTATATATTCTAGGGACTGAGACCAATTCACATTTTTCCTTGAGGCTTTTCATGTAGTTGCTTTGATTTTGCTGTGTTCTGAGTTCTATGGTTAGATTTTTTTTTTATTATTTTCTTGTTTTCCAGATCATTTCATGACTTTAAATTTTATGTAAAAATTAAACTCTGTTGCATGGATGGATAGAACACTATTCTAAGCCTCAGATTTTTTTTTTTGTACCACTGTTTTCAGAGATAGCTTAGCTTTCAGTTCTTCTAAGGTGCCATTATCTAAAAAGAGTTGTGGTCACTTTTCTCCTAGCTTGTTTTTTTGGTGAGTGACCAGAGCCCTTCTTTACTCCCCTGAACTATGACAATGGTCCCATTCCTGTTAGTGCTTCTCCTTACCCTTGGACTGCAACCCAACACTGTGTATGGACAATGCAACAGAGTTCTCCTCTCAGTGCCAGTTTATGGTACCTTTGTAATCTCCTTTTGAGTAGTTATCTGACCTTCTTACCTTCTGTAGACTGAGAATTCTAGCAACTGCTACTATCACTGGTTCAGTCACCCTCAAGGCCTGCTACTGACTCCAGGCATGGTCTGTGCTGATGGAGTTCCAATCTCACTGCTGTTAAACGGGCTTTTCCTGTCAATCTTCCAAGTTATTTTGGAATGGACAATCCCTTTACCACTTCCTTGTGTTGGTTCTGCCACTGCAGAATTTATTTTGAGGTATTATTTTAAACTTGTTTGAAGGGGAATTCAGAAGACTATAAGTGAATGCCTGCCTTTAATTTGCAATCTTAACTATGCTTTTTGACATGTATTATTGACAGTCTTTTCTTTTCTCTCCTAAGACCTCCAATAGCAACTCATGTCTACTCTATCAAAAGAAATCTTCACCTCATTCTTTACAAGAAAAAGGAAACATTCACTAGCTGTTCCTCTTCTCCTCCCATCATAGATAGCAATATGACTGATATTATATTTTGGTTTCTTTGTCCCAATCTTTCATGAAGATTTGGCATTCTCTTCCACAAAATCAACCATTCTTGCTCTCTTTTCATTCTTTTTCCAAGGTTTTTACTGAATTATACCTTCTGTGGTTTAATTAATTTTTTGTATATCCCTATGTAAATTCCTTCCCTGGTAACTGCCTTAAAGTAGGCCCAACTATCTTCCATCCTTTAAAGAAACCTTCACTTGATTCTACCATCTCTTCAAGCTATCCTCCTATATATGGGCTTCTTTCTTTCATGCTCAAACTCTTACAAAGTACAACATGTCTAGTCATTGATTTCACCTACACTCCTCTCATTCATTCTTCAGTCCTTTGTAATCTGACTTCTGGCCTCATTATTCAAGCAAAACTATTCTTTCTGAAGTTATTAATGCTCTCTTAATTGTTAAATTCTAAAACCTCTTTTTCAGTTCTTATTTTCTTGATCTCTTCCCAATTTTTCCTCTACTTCTCTTACTTAATTTTTAGAATCCTTCTTGAGCTCCCCCATGGCATGTAAACAGTTTATAGTTTTCTTGGAGGCTTTTGATGCAGGAGTTTTGACTTTGTTTTCTTATTCTGGTTCTATTTTTTGATTGTATTTGTACCAAAACCTGATTCCATAGTTTGATTTTGCTTCCTCTGTTTGCTCATCTGGACAGCCAATAACTTGGCTTTTGAGCTCTTTCCCTCAGTGGAACTCTTCTTCCAGACTGGAGACTGCTGCATGTCCCAGATTGCTGGGGTTTTGCACAACTGTTGTTGGAGCTTACACTAGGCACCTGCCTCAGAACTGTAAGGAAGACTTTCTCTCCACAACCTCAACAAACTCTGCCACATCAACACTCTTCACCCCAGGACTACCACCCAAGACTGCAACCCAGATCCTAGAAAGGCAAAGCAGGAGAATACTGCCTCAGTGCCAACAGAGAGATTCCTGCAAATGCTCTCCATACAATCACTTGTTCCCCCTAAGATATGTAGGCCTGAAGCTATAAGCATCAGTGGCAGCAGTTGCAGCTGCTGTCACTTCTGCTGTCCTGGGGGCACGTGCCAGACCATGTTCTACTCTCACTCTGGGCCAACAGGGTTCCCCACTTACATTTTACTTTCTCTCCGGCCTTTATGGGTTGAGAAGTCTGGAAACCTCCACAGTTGCCAGTGATTCACTCTCCTGAAGTCTGCTCTGGCTAGTCTGTGCCGCTGGTGGGAGCTGCCCTTGGTCTGCCCCCCCGCCCCCAGGACTCATTCTTGGCTGCCAGCTTGGTGCAATAAACACTTTCTGATGGTCTGCCAATCTGCCTTCAGGAGATTTGTTTCTCTCTGTTTCTTTGTGGGTTCTGTAGTTCTAAAATTTGTTTGGAGTCATATTTTACAGGTATTAGAAGTGGTTGGAGTGGCACCTCAAGTAAGTTTCTGCTTTTACTCAGCCATCTTGGCTCTGCCCAAGCAGTCACTTTTTAGAGTACCTTTTCTAGACTGGTGTGAGGATACCAGGCAGGGAGCAGTGAAATCTTAAAGAGACTTTTCAGATATTTCTAGGGCTGCTGAATCCCATGGCTGCCTCCAGTGAGAAGATGACCCTATGGTCTGGGACATCTGTGTGCAGCATTGTCACTACAGCTGTCTGTGTAACTGCACTTTCTGCTTCATTACTTGCCTGTTTCCACAGGACTTTGAGATTGGTAAAAATGGTAAAATTCTGTGGGAGATGCCTTTTGATTCATGTGTAAATTTGATTTAAGTGAGATAGAGTGGCATGTAGTCATCAGGTTCACTCTTCCAGAGTCATCACATTCCAGTGGCAGAACAAAGTCAAAATGACTGGTGATGACTCAAGATGTAGGGGGTTATCTTGGTGTCTTTAATGTCAAACTGAGTTCTAGGCACTCCATAGCACCTGCTTCACTTGTCTTTCATGACCATTGGAACAAATAGTTCTCATCCAGACATTTCAAAGGGGAAGTCTTCACATATTTGAGGTAGACACACCCTTAACTCACTGACAACTTTGAAACCCCTCTGTTAACCTCAATCTGTTTTAGCCTGTCTGCAGAAAAAATTTTCCAAGTGTGGCTGCTGTGTATGCTACAGCTTCCAGAATTAAGTGGATCAGGTGGCACCAAAGGTGGAAAGCACACCTGAAAAGTGCTCAACAGTCCTCACACCAGAGGTACAAGTCATCCCTGAACACGCCCTGCAAGCCAGCACTTGTACTACATCTTACTTGAAGCCCATCCTAATCCTATTTTCATTAGAAACTGCTTTGGCATACACAGTAATAGTTACTACAAAAATTGTAGTCAATTTTGAGTCAACAAGGTATTTATTGAGTACACATGCAGAAATGTTATTAAAAATGAGCAAAAAATCCTGCCACTTCAAGCACTTCTATAGCAGCTTTTTATTTAGTAATTAATCCAAACAACATGGGAGGCAAATATCTTAAAATGAGAGAATGGATAAATAAATTAAAATATGTTAATGTAATGTAATTCTCTAATGCCACTAATATAAACAACTATGATATGTGCAATGACATCTGGAATATATGATCTTTTATAAGATAACACAAAGAAGAAAGAAAAAAGCAGAATCAAAAGAACAGATTACATTAAGTGATCAAATGACAATAACATTGAACAAAATGACACAGACAAAGAAAGAATTCTGATGGGAACTTGAAGGAAATACTTGAAAAGTTTTTGAATTTTATATACTTAAACATTAAGTGTTAATAGCTACTAATTGAGTTACATATTTATTCTATTATTCAATTTTTAGTTTTCTTACTTTTGTAGAAAATTTAAAAATGTATTATTGTTATAAGGAATATATTATTTTGATGCTAAGGCTATATTTTCAAGTAAAATGTCCAAAACATTTATGTCTATATTTACCACCCTACTCCCAAATTCCCAAATCCTGGAACCTTTATTTAATATGCATTAATATGTGAATGTAAATCAGGTAAATGTGAATATTGTCTGTTTTGTCCCCTTCACCTTTTCCCCCAAAATACCATAAACACTTTTGCATATGCACCAGATTAATTTATTAGTTTAGTTATTGAACCCCCGTTTTTGTTCTGTAAGAAGCCTAAATGGAAAACTAAAATGTGTTTTGGTGAATTTTCTAGTATAGAAAGGGCAAAAGGTAAGTTGTACCAATAAGGAATCAGATTTTATTTTTTGATTTGTAGTGGAATAAAAAAGATCATATGCTACAAGGAATTTTCCCCAGGGTAGTTTATCTTTTGAAAATGTTAAAAAAATTACAGATTCTTCCCAGATAAAAAATTACCATTAACAAGCTGTCAAAATGTTTTAGAAAACTAGACAGAGGGTTCAAATATCCTATTGACCTCTCTTCCACAGAGCAAACTTTTATCCACCCTTTGACTACAGATATCTATCTTCACCTTGAGATCTTACTGCCAAGTGAAAATGAACTTTTAGAAGATAAAGCTCTGTATCATTCTCCACAAATACTCCCCTCTGGACATATATTTAGTTCCTGCTGGAGTTTATCTTGCCTATTCTTCCAGCAAAGAATCTGTAGATAATCTGTGTCCCTCCACTCTCTGTTATTTCTACAGTCAAATAAATCAGGACCAAATATAGTCATTTGAGGCCTTTCATCCTTAATGAACTGTTTAAAGTATGTTAGAGAAAATAGCATTGTTTACATACAATTGATTTACTAAAGTAAATAATTGTTTTCTGTTCATTAAAGCAGTTTTCCAAAAGACTACTTGTCCCTCCTTTCTTAATTGGAAGTTACCAATGTCCTCATTATGGCCACGAACAACCACCTTTTTTTCTCAGTTATTATTCTCCTTCCTTTCTGGAGCATATGCCATTGCCAATCACACTCCACCCTATCTCTCTCTGTCTCTTTCAGGAAGATTTTATAAGATGATATTCCATCTTTATAGTCTGTGCTATGGAGTAGGAGATCATGAAACTAGTACCCTGATTCTCCCAGTTTAGGCTTTTAAAAAGTGTTAAGCAATTCTGGTCTAACTCTCTTCTGGTTACCTTGTCAGGAAATTATGGGGAGCTGTTTTAGCATTGGATTTTTCTTTTCCTTCAATCAAACTGACTAGATTTTTTTTCTTCCTTAAGCTTCTCTCACTAGTTGAGTAGCAACCTCATTTTTCCCAGATCCTTAAGAAAAAAGATTGAATTTGGGGAGAGATAATGAGGAAATAGTGGGTTTTCCTTGATAATTTCTCTTTATGAAATTTCCTAAAATCTGGATCAGAAATCCATTAAAAGTGCCTTCATAGTAGATAGGAAACAGTCTCCTAAGGGTGCATGGGAAAGGCTCATCCATCACACATCTCAAAGGACAGGCTACACTCATAAAACTATCTTTTCCTCTGCCTCCAGCTATCTATATGACCAGTCTCCAAGATTTTTTTTGCTGCTTTATCCTCTTCTTTCTCCTTCTGTACTCTCTATGAGGATATTTTTGAAAGTAAAAAAGAGGGGCGGTTAGGTGGCACAGTGAATAGAGCACTGGCCCTGGATTCAGGAGGACCTGAGGTCAAATACAGCTTCAGATACTTAACACAAAAACTAGCCTTGTGACCTTGGGCAAGTCACTTAACTCCAAGTGCCCTCCAAAAAGCAAAAAAATAAAAACCAACAAAAAAAGAAAGTAAATAAAGAGATTTAACAATTTGGTTCACTGAAGGCACTAAACTAATAAGATTTGTGTGGGGAGTAGTGGTGGGGAATGTGGATTTTTAGGTACATTTTCTTGCAGTATTCCTTATATCCATAAGTAAAAGTAAAATAAATCCAAAGTCATGGATTCGATTCCAGTGTACATAGTGATGAACTTTGGGGATCAGGAAGAGAAAGAGAAATTCTATGAAGAACTTGACAAGATTCTGCAAAATATATTAACAAATGCCTTTTGTCTTAGTAGCAATATCTTACACAATGTACACTAGTGTCTCCTCACACCCCTATCCCCACCACCCCCACTCCTGCAATGGTATTGAAACCTGTTTTGAGCCTTAATTGAACCAGGAGACTAAAGTTTTACTCGCTGATGTAGCTGTGTGGTGACCAAACTAAAAAACCCATCACATAAGAAGTCAAAAGCTTCTCCTTTATGTTTGATTTATGCTTTTGACAGACATCATAACTAACACAATCAGAAGCTGCATTCAAATGAATTGATGTATCATTATTGGACATCCTTTCTATACTATGGCTATATGAAATCCTTTTAAAATTTATTTTCTCTCATTTGATTCAATCCTGAACCTTAATCAGAAGGTCAACCTGAATCAAACCTGGTCTGAAATACTTGCCCTTAATTGGCAGGATTCAATTAATCAATCCATATTTACTAAGTTACTGCTATCTATCAGGCACTGTGCTAAGTGCTGGACTTATGAAAAAGGGACCAAAAATAAAACCAGTCCCTGCCCTCAAGGAGCTTACATTTCAATGAAGGAGACAGCATACAAATAAATATATACAAAGCAAGTTACATGCAAGATAAACAGGTAGTAAAAGAGGGAAGACACTAGAGTTAAAAGGGGTTAGCAAAGGCTTCCAATAAAATGTGAGAATCAGTATTATGTTGTGATCAAAGTGGAAGAAGGACAATACAGGACAGAAGAAACCTGGATAATCAGAGGCCCTGATACATAAGTTCAGTACCCTCTAGCTCCATTAATATTGGTGGTATTTCTGGCTACATACTTAGAGGCAGCCTCCTTGAACTGGCATTATTAGGGAAATAACTATTTGTGGGCATTCAGTAAGCATAGATATATGTGAATGTGTTCTGCATCTTTAAAAAGCATTCCCCAGATATGATAAATGGCCTAAACTGTTATTTGCTGAATTTGTATAACTTTTATGTTTATGGGTGATAGTTATTTCCAGGCCCCCAACTGTATAGTAAAATGCAGATTGATAATTCTTGGTCCCTGACAAAGGGACTGTGCTTGGGCAATATAGTGAAATCCCAGTTCTAGCGGTCATTGGTTTTAGTCCCAGTAAGCAATGGGAATTAGCATGGGTCCCAGTGACAGTAGCATGTACACTTTTGATCTACCTAGTGGTGACAGAGAGGGCACTAATGTGGGCTTCAGGGGAGGTGGGGTTCTGAAGCCTGTTACTCTAATTGCTCTCATAAATGACAACTCACTGTACCAGCTGTGGTTCTAAAACAAGACATAGATTAAATACACCAATGAATATGCCCAGATTTTTACATAGACAGCAGGAGATGTTTAAGAGCAAAAGAGAGGGCCCTCACAGCAAGAATTTCTTCTCAGTTCCTATCTTGCTTCTTCCAAATCTCCCACAGTCTTCTTCTTCCAAATATCATTGACCTTTGTGATCACTACAGGGTGTTTATGCCAAAGAAGTTAACATTCATTACAACAGTGGAGGGTAAATGGTTTCTACAGGTATCAAGCCCTAGACAAGAAAAAATAAATGGCTAAGAAAATCAGTCTATGAGATCCAAATGATATTACAACCTAGGAGTATTCATAGATGAAACTGACAGTGTAGTCAAAAAGTGCAGCAGTTACTTTGCAATTTCTTGAATGATCTATTTTATTTTTAATGACATAGTAACCACTGTGTTTGGACAGCAACATCCCATAACTTGATGTACTATAGTTGGATTCTGAAATTAATATAAGCAATATGATCTTATGAGCAATGGTGGAAGCATCTCCATTGTGAGAAAATTTGTGCTGGAAATGACACAATCATGAAAATATCAAGGAATCCTTTTATAAGATATTTCAGGGAGGGTTATGTAACAAAATGATTTTAAAAATCATAGAACACTTTCTTATTTGAAAATGGTGAGAAAGTATCATTATTAACAATTCATTTCCCTACACATTCATCTTTGTGGTTTATGATAATTATCTACACTCCATTGAGCATATCCTTGATAAAAATATCAAATGGGAATAAGCTGGGTTTTGAAAATTATTTTCTACAATACAATCAACTTTTATACTTGAAAAGCACAGATAATTCAAGATTCAACTCTGCTTGATCATTGATTATTTTTTTAAGTTATCTATATTCTGTGCCTCTACTTCCTCTTCTCTCTCTTCTAAATACTCTGTAATCTGGATTCCAACCTCATCATGTCAACATTCAACTGAATCTGCTCTTGAGAAAATTACTGATGATTTCTTAATTACTAAATGGAATGACCTTTTTTTCAATTCTCATACTTCTTGACCTCTCAGTGACATTTTAGACAAATGAACACCCTTCTCCTATGTATATCATAGAAATTACTTTCTGACATTTCATGATAACTTAATAAAAATAATTTTCCTACTGCTATAACTAGTCCTCCGTTTACTTTGCTATCTATTCATATCTATTTGTATCTATTCATATCACACTTATTAATTGTGACGGTCCTCTTTGCAGTTAGCTGATACTTCGATTTTAGATTTAATGTAATACCAGTCAAAATCTAAAAAGAATAGTATATAAAGTTAGTAAAAAATAATAGCAAAATGTATTTGGAGGAACAAAATATGTAGAACATCAAGGGGGAAAATAAAAATAAATCAAGAAGAACAATGATGCTTCTTAAGTATCAAATTATACTAAAAGAAAAACAGAATTAGGTTGTTTTAGTCGATATTTTATTTCTCCCAAAGTGGGTGGTCATGCATTATCTGGGAGCTAACAGTTCAGAATGGAGGGCTCCTTTGGGGTTGGGGCACACAGTTTATATACCTTTTCAATAGGGGCTATCACCTAATCATCATTTGACATCATTATCAGTAATGTCCTTCTGAAGAAGAAACTGAACTTTGGAAGAAGGGGGTTAGGGATGTTCTGAATCTCATTTTTCACATTCGCCAATCTGATTTTAATGAGAGGTGTAGCCTCTTCAATGAATCCCTAATTGATCAAGGGTTTTGGGACTTATGATGGGTAACAACGTGGGGGGAGGGGAGAAGTTGATCAATATATTGACAAATCAAAGGGGATAGTGTCCTTTTAGGTAAGTAGGCCATACAGATAAAAGACAGGAAGGGAAAAAGTGAACAAGAATAAAATTGTCCATTTAAAGCTGAGAAGTCCCTTCTCATAGAGCTGTCTGGGAATGCTGTCTGATAGTTTTCTGGTCTGAGTGTGGTTTAACCAGTTTCCAGCAGACTGTCTTCTTAAGAATTCTTGTAGAGATGCTCTCTTTGTTAAAATCTACAAAATTGATATTTTTAAATTACTTAATTTTACACAATTTTAAATTACTTTGCCAATAACCAGGTCAAATAATGGAAGTTTTAACTCAACCCTTATTTCTCTGTTATTATAATAATCAAATTTGGAACCTTGGCCAATTGCCATGTTGATATATTGAAGACATTAGAATAAAAATAGAAAAAAATACCCAGTTTTTATACTTCACATTATTCATTTCCCAATTAGGAGGATGAGATTCCACTAAAAATTAATAACAGAACACCTTTTATAAGAATATTGACCCTAATACATAAATGAATTCATAGAAAAGTGCCAGATTAACTACAATTGTAACAAAGGGTTGAGGATAGTTCAACTTTAAAACAATTCATATCAACTAAGTTATTTATAATTACACAATTCCAACTTCTAGCCATGTTCAAATGAAAAATGCTTCTTTTTAGGCATTTATAAGATAGACCACAAGCTATTCGTACTCTAAGACAACTATATTGTCTTAATTAATTAAATAATTGTAACAGAAGTGAAAAAGTAACAGAATCATATTCCGATTTCACAAGTATTTGATCTAATTTTCCCCTGCATCATTATGAGGAATTAAAGGACCCTAAGTTATACAGAAATTTATAAATAGTAACAGACATCAATGCTGAATACTTAATTAGTTAGTTGTTTGGACTAAAATTCTAGACCAAATAGCTGAATCTCACACTTCCATTGTACTGTAGTAACCCAGATGTTCCAGTATCAATCTATTGTTTAATACATTTAATATTGTGCTTATAAAATTTGATTATAGAAAATTGCTATGAAAGAATAAGGACATAACTATAGCAAGAAAACAATGCTTCCCTAACTTCATGTCAATTCCAGGCAAAAGTTATGTGGATGGCCAATTGAATTGAGTAAGGGTTAAAGTCAGTCAGGTGTCATATTGGGGAAATTGAGTCAGGAAAATCCTATGTTGGCTTATGCAAATAGTTGTTCCCCTAACTTTTTTTCCATGAGAACACCTGCTACAATTCATAAATGCAGTTCATAGACCCCATAGGTTTGCTACCATAATGGATCATCAGTTGAATAGCATTCCTTGATGATCATATCTAGCATCAGACTCAGAATAACATCAATTAACAGTTCCATAAAGCCATAGCAAGTTCCAATAATACAGTTTCAGGTAGGTTCCACTCTCAAGAATCACGTACATGAGTATAATCCCACATTGGTAACCTTAAGAGATTCATCACAGAAAAAAAAATTGATCTTAGAATTCCTTAAACAATGAGAGCAACTTCATGGTGAGCTTGAAGCAATTTGCATCTATTTCTACACATATTCTTTTTCCAGATTAATAACAAACAAGTGAATTCAAATTTCACAGCATAGCTCATAAGTTACTACTCTTCAGTAATTTAACTGTACTGAAATCCTGTTCCTTTAAATGAAACAAAAGAGGTCCCTGGCCTTAACTTCACAAACAGGTTAGCCCTCTCTAATAATACTCAATAAGAAAGAACAAGATTATTCAAGAATTGAATCTTATTCACACTAAATTCAAACAGTAATTTTAACTCTTGTTTAGACCATGGAATGAATTCATATCAAAACAACAAGATCCTTCACACTTACAGTTCATTGCAGTATTAGCCACTAGCCTTACATCTCTGACACTGTTTTCATTGAGCTGCTGACTCTGACTGTATCTCTGAAAGCATCCATTTATGGCTGGCCCAAGCACACAACAAACCCAGGAATGAAACTTGAAAATCCACAGTAGTTTTGGACATAATTGTTATGTTCATCAAAACTAATTTGGTGTAAAATATCATGAATACAACCTCAAAGTACTAAATTCCTAATAAAGAACAAAAAAAAATTCCTAGTAACCTAAATTCTCAAGTCAAAAAAGTGTTTGTAATGGGGAGATTTAGTTTTGATAAGCTAAGAACATAGCCAATTAAATTATCCTTATTACAATTACAAAGTGTACCAGGTCTTTAAAAATTTTACTCAGTATTTCTTCTTCCTTTTATCTTTAAATATATCACTAGAAATTAAGAAAATAATTACATTCTGGAATCTCACAAAGATAGTGAATATGGTAGTTCACAAACCTCCAAACTAATATACACTCATATATAGAGACAGATATATCCTTAAATGAAGCAGATTTCAAAATCAAACACTTTTTTTTGTTAAAGGATTCCCATTTATTCAGTAAGAATTTTACAACACAGAAAGTTTTGCACA
The DNA here is from genome assembly GCF_028583685.1 of Petaurus breviceps papuanus. Taxonomy (NCBI): domain Eukaryota; kingdom Metazoa; phylum Chordata; class Mammalia; order Diprotodontia; family Petauridae; genus Petaurus; species Petaurus breviceps. The sequence continues at coordinate 7,264,267 of NW_027187361.1, read as the reverse complement.
GGGTCAATAAGAATTGCAAAGGAGATTTTACAAAGTCTTTTCTTTGTATAATTACTAATTTTCTTTTCACAAATAACTTTGCAAATACTTGACTAAAGCAATAACTCCAGATAGCTTAGTTAACAATCTCATAATTTGCATAAATGATAGTCAAAGATTTTTAGCTGAAACTTCCTTTTAAATATAGACAAAACTTGGAAGTTTATTATTTCTTAAATTATAGTACTTTGAAATATATCAACACATGGTCAGGTAGAATGACCTAACAGCTTCCTAAACCATGCATTTTTTTTCCTGACAGTACAATTTTTTAAAAAATTTTTTTTGGTTTTTATTAATTTGTTTACTTTTAGTTTACAAATTTCAGTTTCACAATTCCTTGAGTTTCATATTTTTTCTCCCTCCCTCCCCTCCCCTCACCCATGGCAGCATACAATCAAGTATAGAATCTCCAAATACTTTCACATTAGACATTAGTCAGGTTATAAAGCATTGTATCAGATGGAATGAACAATGGGAAAGAGGAAACAATACAATTCTTAATATAATGACATCTAGATTGAAGGAGAAATTGCTTTTCTACCAATATAGGTGATACTATTATTTACCACATTTCACAATAAAAGGAAATTTAGAAATATATCAATATCATAAAAAATAAAATTTATTTTAAATTTTGAAACAAAACTAATTAATCACCAATCAGGTGACCCTACTTTAATTGGATGCTCTTCCAAATTACCTTACACAGAAATCATTCATTTTATCATCATTGGCATTATATACTGATCACATCTAAAAATCCATGTAAAATTACCAAGTATGAAGCAATTACATTTAAACAGTTAACATTCAGATCCCCTTACAGCACAGTAAACTGAGGTAAATAGAACAAACTTCTTAATGTCATATAACAAATATCTTTTCCTGTTAGGTTATAATGGTACTGATAAGGAGAGCTTCCTCAGACCCTGTTCTTATTTCATTCAGGAAAGATTTTGACTTAAATCAAATGAAATCTGTATTTATAATCATTAATGATAAACGTTTTTTTAAAGCCTATTACTCTTAGCACTTTAAAAGAACCCATTCACAATATTCAGGTGTTCTCCAAGAAATCAAATAGCTTCAAATCTCTCATTCTCCTAAAAGGATAATGTGCCTATTCCTAGTCCCAATAAAGAAAGAAATTTTGGGGACAAATCCTTTTTTAAAAATCCATTTAGATGTTTTTAGTGATTATATTTTTTAAGGAGACATGTTATGGCTAATGTTCCTGTTGAAACACCTACGTTGGTGTTTTAAGCTATTCCCAACCTTTGCTAACAGATTTCAAAAGACTTGACTGCCTAACTAACTCAGTGTTCCAAATCAGAAATAATACTCACCCTCCTTTTATCCTGCGTGTCTAACTGGAGTAACAAACAAAAACCAAAAACTATCAAAAAAAAAAAAACCCACAAAACCTCTCAGTTTCCGTCAGCAGCCTTTGCTATCTTTGGGCTGCTTGGTCTAGATCTTATCATTATAAAGCTGCTGCTAGCTGTTTTCACCTCCCAACTAACACCTGGAAGAGACTCCCCATGCTTTTTCAGCTCCATTACTTATTATCTAATTTTATTTTGGTATCCTCAACTTGGCCAGTGTTGGTGTTGAGGTTTAGGGTTTAGGGTGCTGAGTGCTAACACAAAGCACATCATCTTTTAGGGTCTTGCCCTTTACTACTATGTTTTGAACTCTTCGTACCCAGTCAAGCTATCCCAGGCTTAAACTGTAGATATAGTGGCTGAAGCATCTCCAGAACACAGGAAGCCTGGTATCTCTTGAGTGGTAGCTATTACAACAAAATAATAAGAGCCATATCTGATTCCTCAGGCTAAGAATACCTCTTTCCTTTTAAAATTCTTAGTGAAGAACACATTCATATCCTGCAGATTAATGTCTGTCTTAGGGTTAGATACTCTTAGAACCTTTCTGGCTTAAACTCAAATGAAACTGAACTACATCTAAAGCTGAGAAGGCAATGTCAGGGTTCTATACTCACCTGGCCAGTCTTTCTGTCATTATGTACATCGGTTGGCAGACAAACCTAATAATTTTGTTGGTGTTATTGGTCTTGAAAAAAATATTACTTCTTTAGAGGTATAAGATTGTTTGAAATATGTAACATATGGAGAAATTCCTGACTCTCCTATTATTGTTAATGTCAAATTAAGCATAAAATAGGGAGAGAAATGCTTACCAATGTTATTTGCTCCCTTTGCTTATATACTCTAGATGACTAGACACATCTTCCAGGTACTCATGGTCCAGATGGTATTGGGCTAACTGTTTTAAGTTAAATAACATTAAAAGGATTTCTCAGTGAAATCCATGACTATTCAAGGAAAAAAAATAGTCTAGCTAGCTCTATAGAGAAAATGCCTATAATATTACTCCACAGGCTCTTGCACATAGTTGAAGGGACAGTGCATAAATTAATGTGTCATCATATCAAGGTATATGCACACACACATATATATATATATATAAAATGAATGTGTACATATATCACATGTGAGAAAATACAAACAGTAAGTAGTTAATAATGATAACTGACCCTTATATATTGTTTTCTGAATTAATATTTACTTTCCTCCCAGCAACCCTTTGAGGTATATAGGGAAACTATTATTTTTATTCTTCAGAAGTAGAGAAACTGAAGTCCAGAGTGTTTAAATGACTTGCTCTCAGTTATATGGCTAGGAAATATTGGAACCCAGGTCATCTGACCCAAATTTTAACCACACAATAGTACCTTTTAATAAATAGTCACATCCATACACACACTCACAGATGCATACATTTGGTATGAACGGTACAAATGCACAGTGAGTAGAGCTCAGAGGAAAGTTAAAAGTGATCTTCGTAATTTGAAATTGTTCCTCTTCAGCAATAAAACACATATTTTAAAACTCATATATTATATTAGTAATGATACATAATCATGAGTCTAAGAACATCAGAATATCTACACAGAAAGATTCAGAGAGGGTCCATGCAAATACCAACACATTTCTAACAATGACCTAAGAGTAGGAATGGCAGAAGATATATCATAAAGGAAACTTATGATCATAATTTATAAGTAAAATTATCACTATTAAAACTCATCTTAGCAGATTCATGCCAATGTCCCAATTCTTTTCAGATTCTGACACTTATTCTGCTTTTTAGCTAATCCCTCATGGCTTCATGATATTTGAAAATTTGATCAGCGTAGCTTCTCTGACTATATATCTATTTTTGACAAACAAGTCAACATCTTTTTATTAAATTATTAAATATGTGCAGAACACTGTGGTCAGTGCTGGGAATATACAGATACAATAAAACAGACTCTATCCTCAAGGAGTTCACATTCTACTGAGTTGAGCTAGTGATGGTGGGGGATAAAACACATAAAACTGATAACCTTAAGATAATCTAGGCAGACAGAAAACATTAACAAGGGAGATCAGACAAGGTTTTCTATAGGAACCAGCACTTGATCTGAGCACTTGAAAGAAGAATTATCTGAGTCTGAGGTGAGCAAGGAAGGTACTCTAGATATATGAATGAGCCCTTATGAAAACCGAAAGATGAGAGAAGGGATAGAAAAATAGATAAGCATCTAATAAGCCAGTATTATAGAATGTGCCAAAGGAATTAGTATGAAGACTGAAAAGTAATTTAGGACCAGATTAAGGTGGGTTTAAAAAGCCAAGGTAAAGACAGATTTTCTTCTTTACATGCTAATGATAACTTATATTTCAAAACAGGCAGTCTTATATAGTTGAAATTTAGGTCAGAATGCAGAGGTTATAAAATTTGCTGACTGTGTGAGTGTTAGCAGATCACAAACAGTCTGAACTTCAATTTCCTCATCTGTAAGGCTAGAAAAAAACAGTGTTTTCTTTATTTTTCTCACAAGATTGTTGAGAAGACAGCAAATATTAATTTAGAAACTATATAAATTCCAGTTGTTATTGATAATATATGCCATTTATATAATTTGTGTCATTTAAACTTCACAATCACTCTTCACAAACACTCTAAAAAAGTTAGGTCAACATTTGAAAGATCTGTAATATCACCAATGTGCCTGCAGTCTCCATGGATGCAGTCTCTTAGGCCCACCATTCTTTAATAAATAATCCCCATCATTGCCCTAATCTGAGTGATGGTTAGATGTCCTATTTATGATTGTTTCTTGATGCTAGTATCACTTCTAAATTTAGTGATAATTAAAATCCAGTGATCTCATTGTTACTGTTCATATCATATAATTAGACCTGCTTTTTCAGAGACCTCTCTTGGAAGATTTCTCTTCTGTCTTTAAAGTTGTATGTTACTGTGGCAAGTGTTAAACTCAATATCTTTTAGAAAATTATTTCAGAACACATCTTTAAAATATTTCTGTAGCTATTGAATTAAAATGAAATATAAAATTGACATGTATTTTTAACACCTGATTCTCCTTCTTCAATCCAAAATTGATTCATTTCTAATATTTGTCCCATAGTTATTTCATTGTCAGAAGAAAATGCCATTGTTTGTAAAAAGAGTATCCTGAAAGATCCTCATGAGTTGAATTTTTTATATCATTGAGTATTAAGGATTAAAGGTACCTTCGACATCATTTTGTTCACTCCTTCATTTCATAGAAAAGGGGATCCCAGATAGTTTTAAATGACTAGCTTAAATTCACACCAATAGTAATTAGAAGGAACAGAATTCTGAGTCTGTTCTACAGGTTCCAAATTGTGCCTTCCCCTACATGGCACTCCCTGGGTTACTCATATAAGAAATACAGAAACTACAGAAAACAATAAAGTGTTCAAATCTGGTAATTAAAATAACATTTTGTCTTATAAAGCTGGGGACAAATATATACTATAATCATTATTGTTGAAAGTCTCCAACAATGACAAAATTCAGTATGGCAATATTTTTAAACTTCCACTGTATATAGAATACTGTATTACTGTAGAATCTGCTCTGGACCTTTTTTTCCACACACTTCCTCTTACCACTTGTTCTTACATCTAGGACATAGCATCCGCTTCTCTCCTCAGCGTCCTCAGTCAGTCAACAAATATTTATTAGTTCCAATTAAATATTAAACCCTATGTTCACCACATCTTGGGGAGTTAGGTATTTGTAAAGCCAAGCACAAGCAGCTTTCCAGGGGCTGCTGCTATGAATAGCTCTAAGCTTCTGATCACATAGTATAGTGAACTCTATTCATTCAGCAGTAAATTAAAGCAAAACATTCACAGAAACCAAAGTACAGCATTCACAATGTCATAACATGACAACTTATCACCAAACTTGTCACTTAGTTTTAAGCAAAATATATCATTCAGTAAATCCTTAACTCAATCATCCTTAAGTACCAACACTCCTTAAGAGACACAAGGTACAAAGATCAAAGTTCTCCGCCCATAGGTCACAGTAAATAATAATCTTCCTAGTCAGCATTAAGCACCCAAGAAGAGGTCTTTTCATCTTGACTTGAGGCTGGCTCCCAGATTCCATGGTTCCTCTTCCATGGGTCCAGCTCCTGCCTGAATTTACCCAACTGTCACCTGGATTCACAGGTAGGCAGCTCTCGGCTCCTCATCCAGCTCTTTCTCCAGCTTCTTGTCCAGCTCTTCATCCAGTTCCTCGTCCAGTTCCTTGTCCAGTTCCCATTCCATATTGAAGCGCACAGTGTCCAGTCCACTTTAAGTCCTTCAAAGTTTCTGTCCCTGGGAAGACAAAGCTTAACAGAGCTAAAACAGCATTCATACACATTGCTGGCACCATCACCAATTCCCTTTCTACCTGTGAAATCAACACAGCCCCACAAACAAAGTCTGAGAACTCAACAAAAATTGTCGGTATAATCCCAGGGCCTCTGAAACCCTCCTCCAGGACTTCAGTAAACAGACAACAAGAAAATCCTCTTTCAGGGCTTCCAGTAAGGTGCCAGGGTTTCTGTACAACATATTACAAGCAAACCAACACAGAAGGAACAGACAGACAGAGTACCAGGATACCACAAGTTCTCTCCTTTTCAACTCTGCCAACACAAGTGTTCTTTTCTCAGTTCTACCCTTTTGCAGCTTGGGCTTCTCTGTATATGTGGTCCTGAAGCTCCTCCCTGTTCCAACCCTTCCTGTTGCATCAGCAACATGTGTTCACAAGTTCTGGAGTTCACAATTTCTGGGGTTCACAAGTTCTGGGGTTCACAAGTTCTGTTTCTTAATAAAGACTTGATATAATCATGGGCAAGGCTTAAAAGAAACTTGGACTGAAACAAGGTACTAAATAATTAAATAGCTGATATAAGGAGCTAAGTACTTCTTTCCTTTCCATTACTGTATTATTATTATCCCCAAATTACACTTGAGAAAATTGATACAGACAAAGAGATGTTAACTGACTAGGCCAGGGTCACACAGAGTATGAGGTTGGATTTGAACCTCTATCTTCCCAACTTCAGTCCCAGCATTCTATCCTCTATACCACCTAGCTGCAAATGAAGGTGGGCAAGTAGGGTAGTCATGTTATAAGACCTGAATGTAAAGAAAATTACTTCAACCAATGTTGTAGGATGAACATGAGTGAGAAACTTGGGTCAAGGTGGCCATGTAAGAGGTGAAATATGATGAGAATGTGAACTAAAGTGCTACCTGGGGTATAGAGTTTGAATGTGAGAGATATTGTGAAGGTAAAAATACCAAACTTTGACAACTAAATGAATACATATAATGGGAAAGAGTAAAGAATCAAGTATAATGTTGAAATTATGGACTTTAGACACTGAAAGGATAGTTATAACTTAGAAATGTTTGTAATAAAGAAAGGTCAAGGAAGAAAATGGGAGGTCAGAATTAAATATTTTTAATTGAAGATATCTATGGTATATTCAATATGAATGTCCAAAAAGTATTTAGTGGTATGAAACATAAGCTCATCATGGGAGAGAATGCAGATATGGGAGGCATCTTCCTAAGGAATAAGTCCCCTATGGGGACTGAGGAGTTTACCAAAAAAGATTATAAATAGAAAAGAAAGAAGTATGTACATCAGAACTTTTGAGAAACCATATATATATTATATTGCTTGGAGGGAGAATTGCAGGCAGAGAGAGAAGGTGACAGAGGGAGGAATTTGCCTAAGGGAACTTGCTTTCAGGGAGGCTTGACTGAAAGTGTGCTTAAGATGTCAGCTATCCCTGGATTGGTAAAGAGTACCTTGCTAAATCTTGCTTTCTGGTAGCCCAATAGAAATATTTCAAATAAACATGTCTGTTTGGTCTTGGATAAAGAGATTTTATTATATTTTGTGAACCAACCCTGGAAATACATATGAACAGTCATAGCGATTGCTGTAGGTATGTCATTGACATTACACAGGGGACTCGTGAGCTAGCACAGTATGCAGGAATAGGCACTGGGTGGCAGATTCATTACCTATACCTACTTCTCTGTCATAGTTCAGTGGCAGAGAGGAGCACTTTCAAGAGAGAACTAAAGACCTGGACAGCAGTATTGCTTTTGGTCAGAAAGGTTCAGGGTCCCCAAGGAAAAACAAATGCCACTTGCTACCCCAAGGGAACTAAGAAGCTGTATCATTTATGCTTCAAAAGGTTCAGGAAGCTGATTAACAGTATTATTTCTGGTCCCAAGTGAGCAGGACACTGAGAAACAGTAACAATTGCAATCTAAAATGACCAGAGGCCCTTCCTGGGCAAAAACAAGCCCAAGCGCAGCCAACAACACATCTCTCCCCATATCACAACACCTTGAAAGCATCGTAAACTGCCAACTACCCCCTCCAAAAAAATGAATTCAAGAAACAACAGTATTAAAATTTCTGAAGTTCGAGACAGTGCCCCTTCCCCTCTTCCTGACTCCCCATAGCATTGAGAAGAGAGCACAACTTGAACACAAATTTAAAAATCAAGAAATAAAATTGAAAAATGAGCTAATAACAAAATAGAACATGATTATAAAAAATTTCATACTCTGTGTGACCCTGGCCTAGCCAGTAAACATATATAAATTTTCAAGTATAAAAATTGATTCAAGGAAGATATAGAGACAAAATCAGAAGACAACAACAAACTCAAAATCGGTGATAAGCAAAACCCCAAAGAAAAAAATGTAAATTGAGTGCAAACCCCACCTTCAGGAAGCCCTGAAAGAGATAAAAAGTAATTTTCAAGATCAAGTAAGAATGGTAGAGGAAAATTAGGTATAGCAATGAAAACAAGGAAGGAAATTGTGAAAAGACAACAGCTTGATAAAAGAGATACCAAAAATACTAGAGAAAATAACACCTTAAAAATAAAAATGGTCAAATGGAAAGAGACACAAATATTCACCTAGTAAAATAACTCCTTAAAAATTAGAACTGGACAAGTGGAAGCTAAAGATTCCATAAAATATCAAGAAATAATAAAAGTTAAAGGAATGAAAATATAGAAGAAAATGTAAAATAGTTCAGAAAAACAACCCAGAAAAGAGATCAAAGAGAGACAATTCAAGAATTATTAGACTGAGAGCCATGATCAAAGAAAGAGCTTACATATTATAATTCAAGAATTTATTAAAGAAAATTTATAGATATTCTAGAACCAGATGGTAAAATGGAAATGAAACAATCCACAATTATTATCTGAAAGAGAATGCAAAGAAAGAGAAAACCTCCATGAATAATATAGTCAAATTCTAGAACTCTCAGGTCAAAGAGAAAATATTTCAAGTAAGAAAGAAATCATTCTAATACCATGAAGCCACAGTCCAGATTACACATGATGAAGAGCTATCCACATCAAAGTTTCCAGCATTCCTGATTTAAAAAAATCAGAGTTGAGTAGAAAACTTGACTTTCAAATACAAGACTCAAGACTAGCATGGCACTAGTATACTGTCCAGGTTTCACAGGCGTACAGCAATGAGGTTACCAAAGCAGTTCTGTAGACCTTCAATTTGGTAAGCAGTTTAATACCTCTTTTCTCCCACATATACTTTAAGGGCCTTGCAAAAGCTGAGTAGCTCTGACATTGTGTGCTTCAACTTCATCTATATGTACATTCCTGGAAAGTATACTGTTGAGGTAATTGAACCTATTCACAGCATTCAAAATTTTTCCATTTTTTGTAACTAATATTTCCATGTAAGGATAAGGTACCTGATAAAGTGTTCATCTCCGCATGTATGCATGCATGCATGTATGTATGTATGTATGTGTACATGCATATAAAACACATATACATGGATATACAGAGATTTAATATCATGCTTATATTGCTTTTCTTTTTACTTCTCAATTGCTCACAATTTTCTTTTGGGAAATTGATTGAAGAAAAGTAAGAAGATTTGCTAATCATTATCAATTTTGAACAGCTAATTCATGGCTTCCTTATTATCCAATACCCTTGAATCAAAAAGACAATGTATTTGAGTAAATTCCAATTCTAATAGTCAAGACATTGTTCATTTAGGAAAGCAGAAAACATATGACTTTAATCTATGTGAAATGAAGACCCACTGTGGTGTCTAAGCTACATATTGTTATTTACTTTCCATATCCAAATAATAAATTCAAGGATTATACAGAAAATCATAATTTTGGACATCATCATTGTTCCTGTAATTATTATATAACATATCATACTTTGACAATATATCAGGGATTAAATCCTGGAAAAAATGTTTTAGCAACTCTTCCCTGTTTCTACTTCATTTTAAGTGAGCCAGAGTGTGTATAATTCTAAGTTACACACCAATGTTTGAGGAAATGTCTAGTATACCATTTTAACATTTTGATGTTTTCAGGCCCTAAATAGACTGTTTTATTGTTAGCAAACAATACAATTTATTGTGTGCTCTCATATGCATAAATGCATAAATGGCAGAACATCTGCTCCTGAAAGGAATTATTTCACATCATAGGCATTTTAATAGTCGTTCCCTTCAGGTAGTTCAAATATATCAGCAGTAGCATCCATAGTGATGGATACAAATTTCATAATGTGAAATTACATGCTTCACATCTTCAGGTAGTGCAGAAAAAAATATCTGGCAATATGGCAAGTTCAGGCCTTAGATGGATGTAAAATGAATTATAATGAGAACAATTGGGTAGATGGTGGAACAGATAACATGATCAATTAGACAAAAATATTCAGCAACATCTATCCAGGGATGCCTGAGCCATAGTTACATGTTTCTTCCTCTCCCTAACTGAATATATTTTATATCACTCATTAAGGATTTCATGACATTACTTATAAAAAGTTTTTCTATAAGTTTCTGTGGTCTACACAAACTCTTTCCATTCACTGATTTTTTGGATAAAACAAGTTTTGAAACATAGGTGGTAGAATACCTAGAGCATTGGATTTGGTGTCAGGAAATCTTGAATTTGAATTTTTTATCAGACAAATCCCAGTTGTGTGACCCTTTGCAAATCACAGCTTCTCTCTCAGGCTCAGTCTCCCCATCTGTAAAATAGAGAGATTGATTAGCAGTTGCAACAATGGGAGGTTCTAGAAATTATAATCTGTATGTGAGAGAAGCTACAATCATATTAAAAAGGATGGCCGGAGTTATAATTTCATCCAGGAAGATCCAAAATCTCTTCTAAAAGTTGGAAGAAGCACAAAAGGGTGAAAAAGCACAGTTGCAATGTGAAGGGAGTTCTGTTAATTATGAAATGGAAATTATAGAGAGCACAATGAAACAGGAGAGCAGAGCTAGAATGTGTTATTAAACAAGTTAAGTTCAGTTGCATGTGAATGAAAGAAGAGGAAATGAGAATTGGGGATATGGGGTACTTTATTCGAAGAAGTTAGAGATTCAATGTCACTAAAATTGAGGGACTAAGATGATGGGAGTTTTCTAACCATAGAGAAAAGATCTGGGCACAGTAAAAATGATTTCAATCATGGCTCTAACTCAGCAGTCGTGGCTTATGCGTTCACTTGGTGGTCATATGGAGTCCAGCTTTGCTGGGCCTCTCTTCAGGTAATAGAACTGTCTGGAAGCCTAGAGTCTCCACTGGGCCATATTACCTGGTGGCATCTAAACTTCTCTTGATAATATGGATAAAACTATGAGGAAAACAGAGTGCAAAAGAGTTGCATGGATTTTTAAAACAACATTTTATTTTTTTTTTCTAACATCCCATTTGTGTTCTAAGATCACAGTCCTATCTGCATTTAAATTATAAATGATTCTGGCAAAAACAGAGACTGGTAAAGCAACTGGATAAGGCAAAATGTATAAAGAGAAAGGGATGAAAGTCAAATAATTGTGGTGAATTTGAGGGATTCATTTTCTTTTCTTTTCTTTTCTTTTTTTTTTTAAGCAATCAGGGTTAAGTAACTTGCTCAAGGTTACACGGCCAGTTATTTCTGGGTGTGGTGCTGAGTATCTGAGCCCAGATTTGATCCAGGTCATCCCGACACTGGAGCTGGTGCTCTTACTCGCTGAGCCACCTGGCCGCCCCTAAGCAATTGGGGTTAAGTAACTTGCACAAGGTTACACGGCCAGGTCTTTCTGAGTGGGTGCTAAGTGTCTGAGCCCGGGATTCGATCTCCAGGTCATCCCAACACTGGAGCCGGTGCTCTTACTCACTGAGCCACCTGGCCGCCCCAGAGGGATTAATTTTCAAGATATCTGAAAGATATTACCAAGATACTTCAAAATACTACCTTTTCATTTTTTTTTTTAAAGAAAGCACTGTAAGTTTACCTAGAAGATATCAACAATTACTCTTCAGCTCGGTGGTATAGTGGATAGAACACAGGACCTGGAGTCTGGAAGACTAACCTTCCTGAGTTCAAATCTGACCTCAGATGCTTACTAATTGTGTGACCCTGAGAAAGTCAGTTAACTCTGTTTGCCTTAGTTCAGGATGTCTGAAAGGCAGTTGGAAATTTGAGATTGGAAGTCAGCATAGAGATTTAGGAAGGCAAAGTAGATTTAAGAATCATCAACCTAGAGAACCATTAAATCCATGGACACTGATAATATCACTAAATGAAAAAGCAGAGAAGGAAATGAAAAGAGGGCCCAAGAGAGATTCCTGAGGGAACCTATGTTTAGAGGCCATGATCTGGAGGAGGATCCAGCAAGGGAGAGAGATAAAGTAGGCAGGAGGATAAGTCTAGAGAGAAGAGGTATTAAGTAGAAGAGAGTGAAAAATGGTATTAAAGGCTAAAGAGAGGTCAAGAATGAGGATTAAGAAAAGGTCATTGGACAGGAATCTCAGTGGAATGATAAGGTCAGAAGCCAAACTATAAGGAGGGAAGAAGAGGGAGAAGAGAGAAAAAAGAGGTGCCTGTTGCAGATGGCATTTGCAAGGAGTTTAGCTACAAAGAGTAGAAGAGCTAAAGGATAATAGGAGGAATGGAAGGATCGAGTGAAGGTTTTATTCAGGATAGGGGAGACGTGCGTGTGTTTGTAGGCAATAGGATATGAGTCAGTAGACAGGGAAAGATTGAAAATAGCTGAAAGAGTAGAGATGACAGAGAAGGCAATTTTTTTTGGAGGGGGAGGAGGGGCAGTTGTTGTTAAGAGACTTGCCCAAGGTCACGTAGTCAGTAAGTGTGTCAAGTATCTGAGGCCACATTTGAACTCAGGTCCTCCTGACTCCAGGGCTGGTGCTCTATTCACTGCACCACCTAACCACCCCAAAGGCAATCTTTTGAAGGAGACAGGATGGAATGGGATCACTTGAACAAGAGGAGAGCTTAACCTTGGTAAGGTATAAGTCCATTTCATGTGAGACAAATGAAGAAGGAAAAAATGGCAGAAGGCATCTGAATGATAGGAGATGAAAAGAAGGGGAGAAGAGGGAGCTCACAGCAAATGGCCTCAATTTTTATTTTTTGTAAAATATGAGGTAAGATTTTCTTCTAAGAGAGTGAGGGAGGGTGAGTTCTGAGAGGTATAAAAGAGGCTGAAATGGTTTGGAAGAGTATCAGTGAGGAATGAGAAATTGAATTGATGAGGGAGGTAGAGTAGGATTACCTAGCAGCAGTGAGCGGCCAATTGAGTTTATATAACAGAAATTTGTAGCTGACCCAGTTAGGATGTTTGAAATTTTCTCCAACTTCTTGCGGCAGCATGTATGTAGGTACAAAGGTGAAGTGGTGGGAATGAGATTTGGCTGGGTGTAGATGTTGAGATGATAAGGAATCCCCTAGTGTGAAGGCAAAAGTTGGAGAGGAGAGAATTGCAAACCACATATTGAATTCATTGAAGTCAGGAGAGTGACTTGACTGTCTATAGACAACAACTACCAAGATTTCTATCGAATGGAATGCAAGAATTTCATTAACATCAAAGGAAAAGGGGCTACTGGGTGAAGGAAGAAAGGAATAAATCTGGAAGTCAAAACGGGGAGAAAAGACCATTCTAATTCCCCTGCCTCAACTAGTAAGCCAAAGAGAATGAGTAAAGGTGCAGCCAGAACTGGAAAGGGTGACCACTGAGGGTTGTCATCAAGGGAAAGCCAGCTTTCAGTGAGAGCTAGCAGATGTAAAGAGTAGGAGAGAAACAGATTTAAGGTGAAGGGAAGTTTATTACCTATGGTACAGACATTCCAGAAGACACAGTGAAAGGACTAGGTGGAGTTATGGTCAAACTTGGGAGTGGGACTATTGAGAGAAAGAAAAGAATGACAAATCAGGTGGTAGGTGATATGAAGTGGAGTTTAGATGACAATCGACAGGAGTTCGGCATCATTGGGAGGTGAAGGTTATGACCAAGAATAAGAAAGTTCACCACTAAGTGGAGGACACGAATCTTTTCTACCCTCAAAGGACAGGAGTATCTAGATATGGGGGCGGGGGGGCTGAAGTCAAAGGGATGGTTGGTCTTTTCATTGGAGATTCTCAACATCCCTGCTTGGAAAATGGATTGACCATGGAAGATGAAAGCTGCCCTGTGCTGGTTCATATGCAAGTGGTTGCTTTGGAGAGATGGAAGATGCCTGGCTCCTAAAAACCCATTGCACTGAGCAGGAGATGGACAGCTCAAGGTGCTAGGACACCACAATTTGAGGTCTATTATCACCAATACTCTTTCAGTAATTTTTGACTGTGACTCAAGTAATATTATGGCCTTCCAATATGAATAGTTAAGTATTATGCAAAGGAAACTGTAGAGATACTAAAGTTGTAACACCTTACAAACAAGGAATTTTCCAGAATTGGAATGCTGATTGTTACCAAAGAAATATGTGACCTAAAATTAGATGGGGGTAGTCAAAGGGAAAGTAAGGAATAATTAATGGATCATCTGCTTACTGCACTCATACATTATGACTATTTACTAGTATGTTGGACAAACTACTATGTGACTTAATAGCAGGACAAGTCCATATATGTACATTGGCTTACACATTGATGATTCATGGATCCATTGAAGAACTAGGGCGCTGTTGTTACATGCATACTGTAGCCATTTCTCAACTAAAAATGGATCGCCCACAAAGTAAATGGCATGGTCTGGATATATTTTTGTTAATGGATGCAGCAATTCATTCCAATATACAGTTCAATAGGTACCAAGTTGGGTTTTCAGGGAATTATTTCTTTACCACATACCAGCAAATATTTTCTAAATATGTCACTTTTGTGGTAAGTTATTATCCACACTGGAGAAATAACAGAGGATCATATTATAGTTCTATAGATAAAGATATAAATATCTATTTTTATCACTATATCTAATCTCTATATGTATCTTTATCTGTCTCTATATAAACAGAATCTAGTTGGTACAATGGATAAAATGCTGGACCTGGAGTCAGGAAGACCTGAGTTCAAATTTCACCTCAAAAACTTATTAGTTCTATAATCCCAGGTAAGTCACATAACCTCTGCTTGCTTCAGTTTCCTCATCTGCAAAATGGGTATAATTATAACACCTACCTTGTAGGGTCATTGTGAGAATCAAGTGAATTAATAATTATAAAGTGCTCAGCACAGTACATGACACAGAATGAGAATATCATAATTAAATATATGCCTATATTTATATCTATATCTATGTATGGATGCATATGGGTCTATCCTGAAGCTAAATTTCTTGGGATAAATGTTTTATCTGACTTGCCCTCCACCTCAGCTGATGAGAAATATGGCAGCTGCAAAATTGGCTCCTTGAGTGCTTGAAATAGATGTTTCTCCAGGGCTTAAGGGGCTCTCTGCTTTGGGGCCTGCTGCTTATACCATTGATACAAACACTAAAAGCTGGGTATCAGATCCATGATGAAAGCAATAATCTGAAAGTGGGTTTCTGGCACTTTCTTAGAAATGGGACTTCTTTCTGTGAGCTATGGCATTATTATCAGATTTTCCCTCTTCTGGGATGTATGCCACCTGATTTTCAGGATGTCAGAAACCAAAATTAAAATACAGTTTTCGTGATTTTGTTTTGTTTTCACAGCCTTTGGGTCAAGGTTTACAAATAGATATTTTTATCTGTCCATAAAGTCCAGGATAACAAGGAAGACTCCTTAAATTTGTTCTTTATGGGTGAACTTCTTGCTCTCATCCATCGTATGGAGAGTTTGAAAAGACTCAGACTTCAGAATGCGAGGTTAAGAAGGAAAAAGAGAACATTGAGACATTTTAATAGAATTGGAAAAGAAAAAAGTGTGTATGTGTGTGCACATAGATGTTTTGGGTGAATCTTCTTTGTAAGATTTTTGTTCTCTTTTTTTCTATATGCACATATACACATACATTATATGTATGTATATATACACAAATACACACATATATGCATGTATATGTATATGTATACTAATGTAAAAAGCTAGTAATTCCACTTTTTTTAGATACTTCACATTTAAGTTATACATTTTTACTTTCTAACAAGAATCCCTAGTTCTTATGGAGAGGGAGCAATCTTTGGACTTCCAAATGACATTGTGAGCACTAAAACTTTATTGTTTTAGAAGGAAAACAACTGAGAATATGTGAAATAAAAGACTTGGAAAACTCCGCATCGATTTGTCTCAAAGAGGAAGAAGAAAAATGCCTGATAATTTAATAGCATGGATGGAATATTTGATTAGCCTCCTGAAATGATGAAGGATGGAAGGATTTACAGCTACTGTATGCTAGACAGTATGCTAAGCACTTTACAAATATTATCTCATTTGGTAGAAGGGAAAATTAAAAATTAGGTATTTGAAAAAGGGGAAAAATGGAAATAGGTTTAACAGAGATTTCCAATAGAGGGAACCTCAAGGAGTCTAAAGTGAGTCAAATGACAATTTGAGGGGACTGGAGAAAACATGCACATTTCTGGTGTTTAATTTATGTGACTGATTGCTAAGGACAGGATTTTTTCCCTACCTTCTAAAGATTCACATCCTATGTGTCCATCTAACTGGCAAGCTCTTCAGCCACCTGGCAGTTAAGAGGCAATCATTTAAACAGTTTTCTCAGACTTGTCAGCAAACCAAAGATGTAATGTTTTTCTCTCAAAATTACAGCATAGAAAATCCACAGGGAGTATATATTTTAAAGCCATAGGAACGGAATTTTCTCTTCTGTTGGAGATTTTAAGAGCTTCTAGGGTTTTTTAGTATGAGATAGGCAATGATATCAGATAGGCAATGAATGCAGGCTTGTCATTATCTGAGAAGCCAGTCTGAAGATGCTTTGCGCATAGTAGGTGCTCAATGAATGCTTGGTTAATTTCTTTGCACTGAAAAAGCATTGTCATCATCATCACCATTGTAATCATCATCATCATCATCATGCAGTGAGCAAAAAATAGAAAAATAAAGGAGAAAGCACAAGTTTGTCAGGGTAGGAGAAGTGGTAAGAAAATACACCAATAATATTTACTAGTGCTTCCTTGGGAGTCTGGAATGCTTTCAGGTTCAATATTATTGCCAAAGCAGACGCTTTCCCCGCTCTCTCTGCAACCTTCATTAACTGCTCCTCCTCTATATGACAGTTTGCAGAGTACTTGTAATGTGCTTCAGGAGATTGCATTGGAGCCCTCATTGTTATCAGTTTTGCATAGTGATATAGCAAAGTAAATCTAGTGATTCAGTTTCTTTGTTCAGTTTGTGCCAATCATTTGTAATTCACTCAAGACAAATTTTTTAATCAATAAGCAAATATTTTTTGAGTGCCTGCTATGTGCAAGGCATAGTTATTTCTTTACAATGCAAATCTCAGAAACTATACCTATATTAAACAAACAAAAAAACCACGGAGAACTGAGATTACATATATGATGTATTTCCTGCCCATCCTCAAATCTAGCTTTTCATTGGGGCATATGAAAGAGAAGGGGGTCTCTGTAAGTTTGAAGATGTTTATATAGACCTATAGGTGTGTACAGAGGCCAGGTGAAATCCATTTCAGCTTCATTTCAGGAACATTTTTATTGGGAGGGAGAGTTGTATAGTGCTGTGATGGCATACTCAAATATTAGCGAGGGCCACTAAACCATACATAGTGACGCCTTCATAATGCATACAGACTTTGGAAAACTACATATTAACATTAAATATGTTCTATTTTAGTTTTATTGATTTTGTCACGTATTTCCCCGTTACATTTTAGTCTGCTTCTAATTGCAGGAGTATTGCAAGTATAATGCAATGATTGCCACCTGTGGTGGAGTTGATAGAGAGAAGATCTCTAAGCAATAAAGACCTTAGTTCAAATCCTGCTTTCAATATATACATTAAGATTCACTCTAAACCAGAAGGGCCCAAAATACAGCTATTAAGTGGAACTTGGGCAGGGGCCTATTGTGGTAAAATGAAAGAGCTTCAGAGTGAACTGGTTTTAAGGCTTTGTGAAAGAAAGGAAGAACGAAAGAAAGAACGAAAGAAAGAACGAAAGAAAGAAAGAAAGAAAGAAAGAAAGAAAGAAAGAAAGAAAGAAAGAAAGAAAGAAAGAAAGAAAGAAAGAAAGAAAGAAAGAGAAAGAAGAGAA
>NW_027187361.1:7179440-7246169 GCF_028583685.1 Petaurus breviceps papuanus | reverse complement strand
AGAAGAGAAGAGAAGAGAAGAGAAGAGAAGAGAAGAGAAGAGAAGAGAAAAGTCTAGCCAGTAAACTCCAGATTAAGTGGGCAGCTTCTGGCCATCAAAGTTTACCTTCCTTTGGAGAGGAGAAGGAGAAGAGGGAGAGGGAGAGGTTGAATTAGTGAACAAGCTGGGTCCCCATTGCAGGCAGCTTGGTCTATTATTTGGAACAGCAACCCTGAGGGTCTTACCCTCCCAGCTTGATTTTTTTTCTAATTAAAGGGGCCATCTCTTGACTCACTTCTTAAAGACACCTATTCACTAAATGGGCATTACCTCACTCTAAGTTAGTACATGAAAAGGCCTTAGCCTAATAGGGCCAGGGTCTCCCACTGCATCCTGGGTCATCTCTAGTCATCCTGGTGAATATCTGGTCACTGGATCCAGATAATTCTGGAGGAGAAAGTGAGGCTGGTGACCTTACACAACTCCCCCCCCTCCCCCACACTCAAATCAAAGTCAACTGCAAGTCATGTCATTATCTCCCTGATGCCATGGTCCTCTTCAAAAAATAAAGGACAAACACCGCAGCCTTCAACACATACTGACTGGGTAAATTTAAGTAAGGTTGGGGTGGCCAGGTGGCTCAACGAGTAAGAGCACCGGCTCCAGTGTTGGGATGACCTGGGGATCAAATCCGGGCTCAGATACTTAGCACCACACCCAGAAATAACTGGCTATGTAACCTTGAGCAAGTTACTTAACCCTGATTTCTTTAGAAAAAAATTTAGGTAAGGTCATTGACCTCCTAGGACCCAAACAACTCTCTAAGACTGTAAGTCAGGGAAAAAGTATTTACCTATATTGCTAAAGAGAGGTTTCCTATGCAGGAATTTCTAATACCAATGGAATCTCAGATCAAATCCTTTTATTTTGGCACATTAAAAACAGCAGCCTTAACGATTCAGTTTCCTCATTGGTCAAATGCATCTAATTAAAGTGGTTGAGGTCTGATGCTGGGAGGGACCTATGACATGATGTTGCCCAAACCTGTCAGAAAAAAAAAAGATGGAGTAAAGAAGCAGGGAGCTGAGAGCAGGATCAAAATCTCTTGAATCTTAGTCAAGGCTTGTTATCGACCCCTGCAAGAGACAGTGGTAGAACCTTGTTATAATAGCATACTATTTTCTAGGCATTTAGAGACCCTAGAAGCAAATTCAAATCCACAAAATTCAAACTCTTGTTCTTACCTACAATCTAGTCTTCTTATTTCTTCATTCCAATGAAATTGCTCCCTCCAAAGGTAGTAATGATGTCTTAATTAACAAATCTAATCATCTTTCTCAGTCCTAATTCTTGTGAAGCTCTCTGTAGCCTTTGGTATCATTAATCACCTCATCTCCTTGATAGTCTCTTTTCTCCAGATTTCTGGGACACCATTGTCTCCTACTTCTCAGTTTCTTTTGCTGGATCCTCATCTATGTAATGTCTTTAACCATAAGGTTAGCACACCATTCTGTCCTGGGCCCTTTTCTCTTCTACCTCTGTAGGATGTTGCTTAGTGATGTCCATGGCTCCCATGGATTTAATTACCACTTTTTTTTTTGCTTTTTGGAGGGCAATTGGGGTTAAGTAACTTGCCCAAAGTCACATGGCTAGGAATTGTGTCAAGTGTCTGAGGTCAGATTTGAACTCAGGTCCTCCTGACTCCAGGGCCAGTGCTCTATTCACTATACCACCTAGCCGCCCCGTTAATTACCACTTCTATGCTTTTGACCTCTCTGACTTCTAGTCTGAAAGAAAAAATCTCCATGAAGCCTTTCACAATCTCTTTTAATTCTAGCATTTTTTCTCTTAATTATTAACTACTTATACTGTATATAGCTTGTTTATACATATTTGATTGTTGTCTCCCTCGTTAGATGAACAGGCACAGTTTTAGCTTCTTTTTTTAGATCCTCAAAAATTAGCACAGAGCCTGGGACATAGCAGGTGCTTGACACCTGCTAATTGACTGATTAGAAAAAGTTGATACAGTAGAACTTCCATATAATGAAAAAATTATGTCTGAACCCCTGTTCCCCTGAAAGGTGTTAATAATATTTTCATGAAAACAACCAAACTTTGTTTAGTTTTATTTTTTTAACTTGTCATGTATGTAAGAATCTTTAATGGGAAATGTTCTTTGGGACCACAATGGCACCCTGCTAAAGCAAAGTAAAAAAAAATAAAAAACTCAACAAAAACAAAACTAGGTAAATTAAAATGCCTGGCTTTTTTTTTCCCACTATATGTAGAAGATTGGTAGTAAAGTTTCTTTAAACACTAGAGTAAAAATGATGTTCATATCATCCACTGAAAAAATGTTGGTCTCCTGCAGTGCATATTGCAGACTCTTTTAGCTTCCCATAAAATCTGACATTTTGATAAAATAACAACAAAGGCAGTTCATTTTAATAAGCTAATAAACCAAACTTTATTCATGTCTTTCAATGAAGTACCATTCAGCAGAAAACAAGTTTTAGCATCCTCCTAGCAAGACAAAAAAAATTTGGCAAAAAATTCTCACACTCCTGATTTACCTTTTGCTGACTACTCTGGCTTCCTCTGGCACTGTGTAATCTCTGGACATAATTCCGCTGACCACCTGGGGTACATATAAGTTGAAAAGTCAGACTGAAATCTTTTCCTCCAGTTGTCCATTCACACAAGTCTAGTTTATCTTAGCCTTTATTGCAGTTATTTCTGAATCATAATGGAAAGCTGACTTAAAACATGCAGAAAATTCCTTTTTTTCATCTGCAAGTATGTCTTATTGAAAGTCATATAACCTTGTGTGCTTAATCAATATTTACTGGGAACTGACAAAACAACATCTTCCATTTCAACTTCCTGAAGCATCCTAATACAATATCTAGATTATTCAGACATTGAAATGGATTTGATATGGTTAGAACAAAACTGGAGAATTCACTGAGTTATTTAAGAAATAAAATATATTTTCAGTATTTATGTTCTTTTCACTTGTGTAATAAGGTATGTGAAGAGCTGCTATATTTGCTTCCAGCTGAACTCATGCACTGTTGCAGCTATGTGGCATAGTAGTTAGAGTGCCAGGTCTGGAGTTAGGAAGATCTCATTTTCTGAGTTCAAGTCCAATTTAAGACACTTACTAGCTGTGCGACCCTGGGTAAGTCACTTAATCTGTTTGCCTCAGTTTTCTCACCTGCAAAATGAGTTGGAGAAGGAAATGGCATGCAGCTCTAGTATCTTTACCAAGAAAATTCCAAATAGGGTTACAAAAAGTCAGACACAAATGAAAAATGATTGAACTGAACTAGAATTCATGCAGTCAGTAGCTCAACTGTTGGGCCCTTGGGTTATGATGAAGCTTCTGATTGTTTCCAGCTAGCCTATATATGATTCAGCTCTGAAGAATATCAGCACTTTGAGGATCGGGAAACAATCCATTATTGGTCAATGAACAAGAAGAACCAAAGACCTAGGGGACCTTCAAAAGGAAGTGACTCTATACCAGTCATGCTTACTTTTAATTTCTGGTTAGGCAATTAGCTCTCTTGTGCTAATATTTTACCCTTCTGAAGTAAGTTGGTAGCTACTTATACATGGCAACTAGAGCAGAAGTACTTATGTGGAGAGCTTAAGTTTGAGCCTGGAACACTGTCTTCATTTTGTGGATCATTGAACATCAGTCTCAATATTGACATTTCCATTTTTGGAAGCAATCTTGTGAGTTCAAGAGGTCTGGAGATCCTGGGTTCATTTGTAAAGGCTATCAGGAAGCAGGTGGGATTTCTGCCTCAAATAAGACACCACCAACAGGGGAAAGAGTATAATCCCTGACGTAGCTTAATAGAAGATGGGGACCTTGTAGAAATTGTTTGTACAGTATACAGTCAAGGTAATTTTTAATAAAATGCTTATTTAGCAATCCCATCAAGTCTTTCTTGTCTTGATGATTTAAGTATCAACCTCCTGGGAGAAGTTATGGAGAGTTATCTTACTATTATTTTTTTAAGTTTTCACTTATTGTATACTTTTGAGTCTTGTGTTAGTAATTCCTTTCATATATAACAAATAAATGGCTATCCCATAACTGATTCATATTATTCATTGTCGTTCTACTTTACTCTCTGTGGAGATCTTAGATATGAGCCAAACTTAAGATTGAAGTAATATTTCTTCAGGGCATCAAGTAAGGGTGTAATTAGCCAAAGAGTATGAGAAAGGTGCCTAATCCCCTTCTTAAGAGTCAGATTTCTCCTCAAGACTGAACCCACATGATTATAATACCTGAACTCAACCAGCCTTAGAAGCAGTTTCCTTAATGCTATGACTACCATAATCTAAGCAGGTATTCTCATTAGTACTAATGACATGCTTGAAGGTCTGTCGTCTTTTTTCACATTTCCTCATGAGAAAAGGTACTTAACCTTCTGCTTGTTGGTCAGGTTCCCCCCAAACTGAACCCAGTCTGACCATTTGCTTGTATCTCGGGGAAGGGGCCACTAAATATTAACAATAGTGTTGACTAGAAGCAGTTGAAATTGATGATTAATTATCCAAAATTATTTGTTAATGTACTAATTGGAGTTGATTCCATGTTTGGAACTATGAAAGCAAACAATTTAAAATATGTATGTAAGAACTCTATGTAGGAGGGAGTTATAGATATAGTGTCAGAAAATGTGCACCAGCCAAATGCAGAAAATAAATAGTTCATTCACATATATATGGATGTAAAGCTCAAATTTACCCAGCTTGAGAAATAGTTTCCTTAATCCCATAAGCTTACTTTATACTTACTAACCTTTCTCAATATTCTCCTTGGGATGTAAGACTTGCTTGAAGCTACATAATCTTTTTCCACCTTTCCTCAACCCACTTTTTTTTCATTGCCATTATATTGAATACTGCATCTCAAATAGCATGGAAACTGATATCTTTGAAAGCAGATAGCTAGTCATATTTATTTGTGTAAGAGAAGTAAGTTATATCCTTTAGACAGTTGGCTTTTTAGTCATCAATCTTTAGGTATCATCAACTATTTAATGAATGCCTATAAATATCTGTTGAGATCTCTATTAATCATTTTGGAGAGTATGGAAGAAGAGAAGATGCATGTATTCTGCCTTCAAAAAACTTAAACTTCAGTTGAGGAGAAAAGTTGGGGAAATATAGAAAACTGGTGAATTACACAATGCAGTATATAAAACATTAAAGGCAGTAAACATTAAATTAGGTTTAAAAAACTACAAAGGTTGTAGGATTGCATAGATGTGAAAAAAACAGGGAACAGCAAATAGAGTAATTAGGGAAGACATTATGAATGAAGTTGAAATTGATTTGAGACTTGAATTTTAATCAGAAGAAGAAACAAGGAAGGGGAATTTTTTTGAGATTAACAATTTGGACAAAGGAAGAGAAGCAGATGTGCGTAGGATGTTTTAATGGGATGGTTACAGTACTTGTCAGAATAAAACTATGGATACAGTTAGAGTAATAGTTTGACTTAAATTGAATATGTAGGTCAGGCAAAATATTTAGGCTTAGTGCAGAGGGAAATAGGAATTGCTGAATATTTTAAGTAGATTATTATGATGATAAAATTTAAATTTTAAGCAGATTCATCTGAAAGACCTCCACTAGAATTCTTTTCGCATGCCTCATTATGGTGGGAAGGTCATCTAGGATTCTTGAAGGCCAAGTCAGTAGATCATAAATTCTGATAGGTGTTATCAATCTAGAAAGGCTATGGATATGATCTCAATGTCAATAGTATATGTCTGTCACCTAAGAACTAGTTAATTTCTGTAAGGTAACAAATTTTCTAGTCACCTAGACTCTGGAAGTCTGTCTCTTAAGAAATAGCTTGCAATCTGCATAAGTGAATATTATCACTCTCAGTGATAAAAATTATGGATCCTTGAAATATTGAGTCTAGTAGAGGTATATAAGAGAATTCATGGGCGAGAGACTGGTTTAAGGGATATTACTAGCAATAATAGTTTACTTTTATAAAACTCTTGGTACGTTTTGAGTTTTCTTTAAAATAACCCTGTGAGATAGATACTATGAATTTCACTTATCTCATTTTAGGGGTTGTAATAAGAATGTAAATTTTAAAGATCTTCCCTGCCCCTAGGCTAATGTGCACCTGAAGCCTGGGGTGGGGAAGGCTTGTTTTTCAGTAGATACTTCTTGATTGGCCAGGAGAAGGCTATATAAGCCCTGATGTGTAGCTTTGTTTTGGGACTCACTTTGAGAAGTGTTCTGTGATTTGATCTGAATTCTGGGAAGCCGTTGTTGAGAGTCCCCCGGCTTTGAAAAACCCAGATTTGGAAACCCAGATGTTGACTGGGTATGGATGTAGTGGTTGGACAGTTTGGAAAGCTGTCTACTTGATCTGTTAATGTCTTGATAATACTGTCTGTATATTCTGAAGTTCGGGGTGCTGACCTTTCCTCCTGAACAAGGTAAACGATATATGTCTGACTGATTAAAGTAAGCTTGTTAACCCATTTTGAGTTGCTTTCCTTTATCAAAGCAGATCCAAGATCCAGCAGATCCAGCTGCAAACCCTGAGGACGCTTGGGGTGCTTGCTGCTACAGGGGTAAAGGTCAAAGGGACTAAAAGACTGGGGCCACATCCAAGGCTTACATGACAGAGCATTGATTCTACACTAGGTATTGAGTTCCCAAAGTAGTACTCTTTCCAACTTCCTTTATTGCATGTATCCTTTTACTGCATGTTCCCTTCTAACAGTCTATCTTGTTAACAGATAGCTCAATGGATAGAACACAGGACCTAGAGTCAGGATGACCAAGGATCAAATACAGCTTCAAACACTTACTAGCTATGTGATTGTGGGTAAGTCATTTAACTGCTGTTTGCCTCAGTTTCCTCTTTTGTAAAGTGGAGATAATAATAACACCTACTTTTCCAGGCTATTGTGAAGATAAAAAGAAGATGGTATTTGAGAATCACTTTGTAAACATTAAATCTCTATATCAACCCTAGCTCTAATTAAATAAGTAGATTTTAAATAATTATCAGAGTAACTAAGGAACTCTGGAATCATTAAAAAATTAAAATTTAAAATAATTATTCTTTTTTACATTAATAATAAGTGAAACATAGGTGGTCCTTTAAGTGCATTATTACACTTGTGTCTCATAAAAATCCTTTGAGGAAAGTATTTAAGTATCATTATACCTATTTTGCAAATAACAAAATAAGTCAATTTTCTTCACACATTAAAAACTAGCAAGTTTTGGAATCAGAATTTGAGCTCAGTTCATACTTATTACAGGCCCAATTAACTATCTGCTAAGCTAAGCTTCCTTCCTATACTAGAACATTACAGGGATACAAATGTATAGGCTCACTGATAGCAAGTAATAAAGGTTGTTTTAAAGGTAATATAAAACTACATAACTTTCTACAGGAGAAAAAAATATACAGCCAAGATTCTCCAGGTAAAGATGCTGTTGATAAATCCTAACGCTGTCAGCTGAGCTCATTGGCTCACTTAGGTCACCATATAACATCCCCTGTGAATTTTTATATCTGTATTTATACTGCAAGTAGAGAAATGATCCTCTGTAGATGTTTCTTTCCCAGAATATTGAACATGTTGTAGTTATATATGAATTATGAAAGAAGCTCAGCCTTTAACTGCAAAAATGAGCAACTTTTAAGCAGAGGAATCTCAATTGAATTAAAGGAGAAATCATTATTTCCTTCTAATGCACCAAACAATGATTGTAGCTTCTAATTTTTACCACTATCAAGGTCCCTCAATTTTTTGACTCCGCTGCCCAGGAATGCATGATTTCTCTTGTTTTTGTGTGTGTGTGTGTGTTGTCTTTTTTAATTTTTAGTTCTTTTAAATTAAATTGGTTTGTTTATTTACTTTTAGTCCACAACATTTAGTTCCACAGTCCTTTGAATTTCAAATTCTCTTCCCCTCCTTCTTCTCCTCCCACATCATGGCAGCATGCACCCAAATATAGAATCTACAAATATCTTCACATTAATCATTAGTCAAGTGGTAAAGATGGATTATAACTGATGGAATGATCAGTGGCAAAGAGGAAATAAAACAGAACAAGAAAAAGAAACACAGCAAGTAATTTGTTTCAGTTTGCATTCAGACTCGATATCTCTCTCTGGATGTGGATATCTCTTTCAATCATGAGTCTTTTGGAGTTCTCTTATAACCTTACATTGTTGAGAGGAGCCAACTCTATTGAAGTTAGTCATCACACACACCTTGTGTTTGACTAAATTTCTCTGGTTCTGCTCTTCTCACTTAGCATCAGTTTATATAAGTCTCTCCAGGTTGTTATGAAGTCAGTCTGTTCCTCATTTCTTATGGCACAGCACTATTCCATTATATTCATATACCAGAACTTGTTCAGCCATTCCCCAATCGATGGGCATCCCCTTGATTTCCAATTCTTTGCCACCACAAAATGAGCTGCTATAAATATTTTTGTACATACAAGTCCTCTTCCCACTTCTCTGATCTCTTTGGGATATTACCCTAGATGTGGTATTGCTACGTCAAAGGGTAAGCACTTATTTATAGCCCTTTGGGCATAGTTCCAGATTGCTCTCCATAGTGGTTGAATCAGTTCACAACTCCACCAACAATGCATTAGTGTTCCAATTTTTCTACATTGTCTCCAGCATTTATCATTTTCCTGTTTTGTCACCTTAGCCAATCTGGCCAGTGAGACGTGGTACCTCAGAGTTGTTTTGATTTGCATTTCTCTAATCACTAGTGATTAAGACCATTTTTTCATATGCTTATAGACATCTTTAATTTCATCCTCTGAGAGCTACCCCTTCATATCCTTTGACAATTTATCAGTTGGGGAGTGGCTTGTATTCTTATAAATTTGACTCAATTCTTTATATATTTTAGAAACAAGGCCTTTATCAGAGACACTGGTTGAAAAAATTCTTTCCCACTTTACCACTTCCCTCTTTATTTTGGTAACATTGGCTTTATTTGTATAGAAGGTTTTCAATTTAATGTAATCAAAATTATCCATTTTGTACTTTATAATGCTCTCTAACTATTGTTTAATCATAAAGTTTTCCCCCCTCCATAGATCTGACAGATAAACTATCCCTTGCTCTCCCAGATTGCTTACAGTGTCAGTCTTTATACCTAGATCATGAACTTATTTTGACTTTATTTTTGTGTTTGGTGTTAGATATTTATGCCCAATTTCTGCCATACTATGTTCCAGTTTTCCCAGCAGTTTTTTTTTGTCAAATAGTGTATTCTTATACCAAAGACTGGGGTCTTTGGGTTTATCAAACAGTAAATTACTATAGTCATTGGCTTCTGAGTCTCAAGTACCCAGTAGTTTTTCTGGCTGCTGCCTTATAATACAGATTAAAATCTGGTATGGCTAGGCCACCTTCCCTAGCATTTTTTCATTGTCTTGCTCTTCTGAAACTTTTTTTCTTCAAAATGAATTTTGCTACTATTTTTTCTATCTTTACAAAGTAATATTTTGGCAGATTGATTGGTATGGAAATAAATATGAAATTTGATTTAGGTAAAATTGTCATTTTTATTACCTTAGCTTGACCCAGCCATAAGCATTTGATGTTTTTCCAATTAGTTAGATCTGACTTTATTTCTGTGAAAAGTGTTTTGCAATTGTGTTCATATAAGTCCTGGGTTTGTTTTGGCAGGTAGATTCCCAAATATTTTATAATGTCTACAGTAACTTTAAATGGGATTTCTCTTTCTATATCTTGCTATTGGATTTTTTAGAGTTATATTGGAATGCCAAGGATTTATGTGGGTTTATTTTATATCCTGCAACTTTGCCAAATTTGTTTATTATCTCAAGTAGTTTTTTTTTACTTGATTCTCTAGGATTCTCTAAGTATATCATCATATCATCTGCAAAGAGTGATAGCTTAGTCTCTTTGCTTAATTTGATTCCTTCAATTTCTTTTTCTTCTCTTATTTCTACTGCTAACATTTCTAGTACCAAATTAAATGAGGGGTGATAGTGGAAATCCTTGTTTCACCACTGATCTTATTGGAAATGCTTCTAGCTTATCCCTATTACATATAATACTTGCTGATGGTTTTACATAGATGCTACTTATTATTTTAAGGAAGTATCCATTTATTCCTATATACTGTTTTTAATTGGAATGGGTGTGGTATTTTGTCAAAAGCTTTTTCTGCATCTATTGAGATACTCACATGGCTTCTACTGGTTATTTTTGTTGATGTGGTCAATTATACTGATAGTTTTCCTGATATTGAACCACCCTTGCATTCATGGAACAAATCCTACCTGATCAAAGTGTTTTATTCTCATGGTGAGTTGTCATAATCTTTTTTGCTAATATTTTATTTAGTATTTTTGCATCTATATTCATAAGCGAAACTGGGCTGTAATTTTCTTTCTCTGTTTTGTCTCTTCCTGATTTAGGTATTAGTACCATATTTGTGTCATAAAAAGAATTTGGTAGGACTCCTTCTTCTCCAATTTTCCCAAATATTATGTGAAGTATTGGAGTCAATTGTTCTTTAAATGTTTGGTAGAATTAACTAGTAAAGCCATCTGCCCCTGGAGACTTTTTCCTAGTGAGTTCATTGATAGCTTGTTCAATTTCTTTTTCTGAGATGGGGTTTTTTAAATAGTCGACTTCCTCTTCAGTTAGTCTGGGCAACTTATATTTTTGTAAATATCCATCCATTTCACTAAGATTATGAAATTTATGTGCATACAATTGGGCAAAATAATTCCTAATTATTCTTTGAATTTCCTCTTTTTGGAGGTATATTCACCCTTTTCATTTTTGATACTCATAATCTGATTTTTTTTATCACATTGACTAAAGATCTATCTGTTTTGTTAGTTTTTTTCATAACACCACCTCTTAGTTTTACTTATTAATTAAATAGTTTTCTTAAATTTAATTTTATTAATCTCTCCTTTGGTTTTCATGATTTCTAATTTAGGATTTAATTGGGGATTTTCAATTTGTTCTTTTTCAAGCTTTTTTAGTTGCATGCCTAAATTATTGATCTCCATTTTCTCTATTTATTTATGTATGCATTCAGGGATATAAAACTTTCTTTAAGGACTACTTCTGCTGTATCCCACAAGTTTGGTATGTTGTCTCATGATTGTCATTCTCTTGAATGAAGTTACTTATTGTTTCTATAATTTCTTGTTTGACCCACTCATTTTTTAGGATTAAGTAATTTAGTTTCAAATTATTTTTTGTCTATCCTTTGATGGCCTTTTATTGCATGTAATTTTTATTGCATGATGATCTTAAAAGGATGCATTTAATATTTCTGCCTTTCTGCACTGAATTGTGAGGATTTTATGACCTAGAACATGGTCAATTTTAGTATATGTCCCATGTAGATCTGAGAAAAAGGTATATTCCTTTATATCCCCATTCAGTTTTCTGCAGAGGTCTACCATATCTATGTCCTTTAAGATTCTATTTACTTCCTTAACTTCTTTCTTTTTTATTTTGATGTTAGATTTATCAAGCTCAGAGATGGGGAGATTGGAGACCCCACTAATATAGTTTTGTTATCTATATCTTCCTCTAACATCCTTAACTTCTTCTTTAGGAATTTGCAAGCTATACAGCTTGGTGCATAAATGTTTAGTAATGATATTGCTTCATTTTCTTATTTTTTTTTTTTTGCTTTAATAAATTCTGGTTTACATCATTCATTTCTGCCAGATTTTGAGTTCCAGATTTTTTCCCTATTTTTCCACTATCCACCATCCCAAAATAGCAATCCCACTGGATATCCCCTCCTCCCATCTACACTCTCCCATATCTTCTCCCATACCCCCTTTGACTTTTCAGTAGGGAATGGTGGATCTCTATGCCCCAGTGCCTGTATATCTTATTTATCAATTACATGCAAAATAGTATTAATAATAGTATATATATTATATATATATATACATATATACACATATATACACATACACACATGTATATATAATGTTATATATAATATTATATAAATATATATTTAAAATTTGATTTTAAAACTTTTAATTCCAGATTCACCCCTTTCTTCCCTTATCATCCACCCTTACTGGGAAGATAAGCAATTCAGTATAGGTTGTACATGTGTGGCTAATGCAAAACCATAACATAGTAGATATATTGTAAAAGACTTTTTTCCCTCCCTCCTTTCCCAACTCCCACTTGAACTATTCTCCACTTTGATCCCGTCCCTTTTCAAAAGTGGGTGCTTCCAACTTCGCTTCCTCCCAGCCTACCCTCCTTTCCATCATCCCCCCTCTCATCTCTTTCCCCCCTACTCTCCTGTCAGGTTAGATACCCTATTTAGTGTGTCTTTCATTCCCTCCTCAAGCCACATTCAATGAGAATAAGTTGACCCATTCCCATTTGCCTTCCTATTCTTCTCCTCGATTGAACCATTTTCCCTTGCCTTATCTATATGAGATAGTTTACCCTATTCTGTCTCTCCTCATCTCCTCTCATTATATTCCTCTCTTACCTCTTAATTTCACCTTTTAAGTATCAACCCTTCCTATTAATTTGGTCCTGTGCCCCTCTATCTATGTATACCTGTAAAAATATATACACACATTCTCATGTATATTTATACACTCACACACCCTCCTATAAAGAAGATATATATATATATATATATATATATATATATATATATATATATATATATATATATATATTCCCTTCAACTATTTTCATGCTGGGAAAAGTTTTATCTGTTACAATTATTTTTTTTCCTTGTGGGAATGTAAATATTTTAACTATGATAAGTTCCTTATGATTTCTTTTCCCTGTTTACCTACTCATTATTCTCTTGCTTCTTGTATCTGAATGTCAAATTTTCTATTCAACTCTGTTTTTTTTTCATATAGAATGCTTGAAGGTCTTTTTTCCACTGAATGACCATATTTTCCCCTGAAACATGATACTCAGTTTTGCTGGGTAGGTGATTCTTAGTTTTAATTTCAGCTCCTTTGCCCTCCAGAATATTATATTGCAAGTCCTTCGATCCCTCAGTGTAGAAGCTGCCAGGTCCTGTGTTATCCTGATTGTGCTTCCACAATATGCAAATTGTTTCTTCCTGGCTGCTTGTAATATTCTCCCCTTGAGCTGGGAATTTAAGAATCTGGCTATAATATTCCTAGGAATTTTCTTTTAGGCATCTTTATCAGGAGGTGATCAGTGGATTTTTTCAACCTCCAATTTGCCCTCTGGTTCTAAAACATCAGGGAAATTATCCTTGAGAATTTCTTGGAGGATGAGTTCCAGGTTCTTTCTTTGACCATGGTTTCAGGTAGTCCAATAGTTTTTAAATTATCTCTCCTGGATCTATAGTCCAGGTCAGTGGTTTTTCCAATGAGATATTTCACATTGCCTTCTTTCCTTTCATTTGTTTGGATTTGTTTAACAGTGTCTTGATTTCTCATAAAGTCACTAGTTTCCATTTTCTCCAATCTAATTCTGAAGAAATGATTCTCCTCAGTGAGTTTTTATATTCTTTTTCCATCTGGCAAATTTGGCTTTTTAAGGCATTTTTCCTCATTGCCTTTTTGAGTCTCTTTTGCATTTGAGTTAGTCTATTTTTTAAGGTGTTGTTTTCCTCAGTCAGGCTGTTGACTCTCACTTCATAATTTTCTGGCATAGTTCTTATTTCTCTTCCCAATTTTTCCTCCACTTCTCTTATCTGCTTCTTAAGGTCCTCTGTGACCTATGACCAGCTCGTATTTTTTTTAGAAGCTTTTGGTGCAGGTGTTGTGACTTCACTGTCTTCCTCCTGTTCCATTCTTTGATCCTTTTTGTCCCCAAAATAGGAGTCAAATGTTGGATTCTTCTGTTGGATTTGCTTCCTTTGCCTGGTCATGTCACCATTCAGTCACTTGACACCTGGGCTTTTTGCCACAGTAGGGGAGCTTCATTCCAAATACTGGGGTTTTCTCAGCTGCTGGACATCTTAGTTGGGTACCCTCTCTTAAGCCTCCACATGCTCTGGGAAGCTGGTCACACACCCCCTGACCTCCAGCTTAGACCACAATCCAGATCCAAGCTGGTGAAAGCAAGAGCGATTACCCCTCAGACTGCTCGATTGGTCCCCCTACAGTCTGCAGGCCAGGAGCTTCCATGTGGTAGTGGCTGCATGCAGCTTCTCAGTGGCTTCTTTCCCTGGGGGAAAGAGGATGACACATCCCCAACTACTGGATCCCAATGTCCACACTGCACTGACCTCTCACTTTATCCTTAGCATCTATGTGTTGATAATTCTGGACCGCCACAGCTACTTGTGATCTGGAGTTCCTCTTGCCATTGGTTGGTGAGGCCCACCCTGGGGCTAAAACCTCTGGCTCCCATTGGGCTGGTATCAGCTCCCAGAGCGCTGGGCTGGCCAATTCCTGCTGGCCTGCCAAGCTGTCCTCAGCTGGAATTAAGCTTCTCTGTGTCACTTTGTGGGTGCTGTAGCTCTCCAAAATTAGTTCAGAATCCCCTTTTACATGAATTGGGGTAGGTGGAAGCAGGAGCCCCATGGAAGTACTGTTTCTACCCTGCCATCTTGACTTCACCCCAATCAGATCCAAAATCCTTCTTAATGTCCTCAGTGGCCTGTTATCAGCTTGCATTTTTCTTTGAAGCTTTTGGTGCAGGAGTTCTGACTTCACTGTCTTCCTCCTGTTCTATGCTTTGATCCTTTTTGTCCCCCAAAGTAGGAGTCTAATATTGGATTCCTCTGTTTGCTTTGCTTCCCTCATTTACTCATGTTGCCACTCAATTACTTGACTTTTGGGCTTTTTGCCACAGTAGGACTCTGCTACCAGCAGGGGAGCTTTGTACAATATGCTGGGGTTTTCTCACCTGCCAAAGGTATTAGTTGGGTTCCCTCTCTGAAGCTTCCACATGCTCCTCTGGCAAGCCGGTCACACACCCCCTGACCTTCACCCTAGACCGCAATCCATATCCAAGCAGGTTAAAGTGAGAGCAGTTACCCCTCAGACTGATTTCTTTATTCCCCTACAATCTGCATGCCAGGAGCTGAAGCTGCCACATGGCAGCAGTTGAACCTCAGCAGGAGGTTAGCTTCTCTGTGTCAGTTTGTGGGTCTGTAGCTCCAAAATTTCTTCAGAATCACCTTTTACATCAATTGGGGAAGGTGGAATCCGGAGCCCTGCAGAAGCCTTGTTTCTCCTCCGCCATCTTGACTCTGCCCCCTATTGCTTCATTTTCAATGGTGCCTTTTAGCAGGATATAGTTTCCTTCCTTATCTCTTTTAATTAGATCTATTTTTGCTTTTGCTTTGTCTGAAATAGGGATTGTTACTTCTGCTTTTTTAACTTTAGCTGAGGCATTATATATTCGACTACAGATGTCTACTTTTACCCTGTGTGTATCCCCCTATTTCAGATGTGTTTCTTTTAAACAGCATATTGTAGGATTGTGGATGTTAATCCATTCTGCTTTCTGCCTCCATTTTATGGGAGAGTTCATCCCATTCATATTCACAGTTATGATTACTATTTGGATCTTTCCCTCCATCCAATTCCCTCCCCTGTTTATGCTTTTATTTTCCCCCTTTCTCACTTTCCCTCCTTAAAAGTTAACCTTTTGAGCATTGCCTCCCTTGGTATTCCCTTATCAGCCCCCTCCCTCTTCCTGCACTTCTCCCTTACTACTTCTTCCCTCCATTCTAACCCTCTCTTCTCATGCCCCTCTAACCCCTCCTACTGTCTGTAGGGTATGATAGATATTTACACTTAATGTAGTATGTTATTTCTACCTCAAACCAGGATTGATGATAATAGATCTCATGCAATGCTCCTCTCCCTCCCTTCTTTCCCTCTATTATGATAAGTTTTATATCTATTCTTGATAGAGTCCTATACTTAACTGATTATGTTATTCCCTCCTTGCCCCAGAATCAATGAGGTTAAGCTCATATTATGCTCATCTCCCTCCCTTCTTTCCTTCTACTGTAATGTTTTTATTCCTCTTTGTGTGATATAATCTACCCTTTGCTGCTTCATTCTTCCCTCTTCTTACATTGCAGTCCCTTTGCAGCTTTTAATAAGGTTTTTTTATTATCATTTTGGGTCATTCATCCTTACACACTCTATTTATCTATATCCCTTTTAGATATTTCCCCAAGTATAGAATTCTGGATATTAACATGTATTGGCTTCCCAGATAGGGATGTAAACAGTTTGCTCTATTAAATAACAGGTTGTGTGTGTGTGTGTGTGTGTGTTTTCTACTTATCTTTCAATGTCTCTCTTGAGTCTTGTGATTGGAGGTTAAATTTTCCATTGAGCTCTGGCTTTTTCATCAGGATGGTCTGGAAGTCCATTATATCATTGAATGACCATCTCCTTTCCTTGAAGATTATGCTCAGTTTTCCTGGGTATGTGATCCTTGGCTGTAAACTGAGCTCGTTTGGCTTGCGATGTCTTGTCTTTTCCATTTGTCATTTCATCATTTCAAATTATAATTGCACTAGGACACCAATATCTGTACATTATTGATCAGGCAAGTACTCAATTTTGTAAACATTGTCTTAGCCTGAATTCTGCCCCAATGAAGAATAGCTCTCCCATATACCCATTCAAATAAAAAAAAATAGACTGAACTTCTAAAATTATAAGAGCTGAGCCATCACAATAGAATTCAAATCTAATTCACATTAGATTTCAAACCTTTAAAGCACCACAAACACACATTATTCTTCATGTAAATGAGCATGACACTGCCTGGCAAGGATCCTATCTACTCTTTTTTTTTTTCTACAGTTTTTATGTAGCAACTGATACAGAAATTTTCATAAGATGTAAAATGGCTAACAAATATTTTTATGGATAGCATTTTCATAATGTTATCTTCATTAAGATATCATATAGTTTTGTTCCTATGATTCATTTTCCATTCTGGAAAGTTATTTCCTTCCATTTTTAAAAATTTCATGAAGATTTGTTTGTTTTTGGAGTTATGAAATCATAATTTTTCTACAGTGTAATAAGACCTAATCGATCCTATATTGTAAGCTACATCTCCAGAGAAATTCCACAACACACCTTACAGTTTTTCTTTCTTCTACATAACTTTTTTTTTTTTAAAGCAATCGGGGTTATGTAACTTGCTCAAGGTTACACGGCCAGTTATTTCTGGGTGTGGTGCTGAGTATCTGAGCCCGGATTTGATCCAGGTCATCCCGACACTGGAACCGGTGCTCTTACTCGCTGAGCCACCTAGCCGCCCCTAAGCAATTGGGGTTAAGTAACTTGCTCAAGGTTACACGGCCAGGTGTTTCTGGGTGGTTGCTAAGTGTCTGAGCCCAGGATTTGATCTCCAAGTCATCCCGACACTGGAGCCGGTGCTCTTACTCGCTGTGCTACCTGGCCACCCCTCTACACGATAACTTAAGAGATAGAGAACCTGTCACTACTGTTCCTCTCCCTACTCCTAAGTATCACTTCTACTTTTAAAAAGCTGTACTTGTTATAAAGTTGTTGCTGACACCAAGTCTGGATTTCTTTCACCCATTTCTCTTAGTTTTACTATCTGAAACCAAACAAATATCATTTTATTCCCTCTTCCATACAAACATCCTTCAAATACTTGAAATCAGATAAAATTTTTAAGCTTTTTTTTTTGTAGGAAAGCAACAATATCATCAACAAACAATACTGAGCAACTTCTTTCATAGAATGTGAACATTTTTAGTATCAGATGAGGACATGTTTAGGTTTATCTTTGTCATTGATAGTACTGATTTCATACTAAAAACACTCAAGAGGCTCTCTGAAATATGCAGAGGAAAATTATAAACTGACCACATAGTAAAATGATTTCTCTATGTTCAAGCCACAAACAGATATTATCACCTTAGTCTTTTAACAGCACTGTGCTAATAATTACTTTCCCATTCATTTCTTCCCCCCTAAATACACAGCAGCCTTTTATGTTTAATCATTATTAAATTTCCCCCAATACCTTCTGAAGTCTAGACAATCAACAAAAATACACCAAGACCTAATTTGTAGCCTTTGTTAATTTTGAAGTATAAATGCTCACAATAGCTATGTAACATTCTCACAAAATAGTTGGAAGTAACCTCAGAACATTCCTTCATAGCCACCATGCAATCTCCAAGGATTGTCAATGTTTTTGAATTTTAGAAAAGCTGCATAAAATATATAAAAGGTGTAGAGGTTACTTCTTAATATATAACACTAATATATTATAATTACACATAATAGATTATGATTAATTTTCTATAATATTAATATAATGTATCTTAATATAAGATACATTTTGAACATTTAAGACATCTTAACTTATTAAAGTGAAGCAATAATTTAATTTCTTTCAATTTCTTGGTTGGTTTGCTGTGCAAATTTGAAATCTGTAAATTAAGAAGATGTGATTTTATTGTGGCATTTGGATTGATTGTGAACAACTCGCCATACATGAGATCAAATAAATAGGTTATAGAAACAGTGCTTAGCAGGAAACCTATAATTTCTTGTAGATGCAACAAAGTGGCAAGAATACAGTAATACAAAACAAATATTCTTTCCTTCATGGAAAAGATAACATAATTGACTGACGAGAATAAGAATGATAGAGATGCGTGACTCAGAGATAATCTTTTATATGTAAGCAGGGAAATTGTGACATATCAAAGTTACACAGCTTTTATGTGGTTTTCAAACATTAACAGTACTGTGACAATAATTTCATTTTGTTTGTTTCCTTATTAATGCTCTTGTACTACAATATAATTTGAGTGTTTGTTAGTTTTCTGATTCTGAACATCTAAAAGCCTGGAGATTAAAAATCTCTTTCGTTACAAATTGTATAAATTGCAAAAAGATAACCCAGAGAGTGGTTGTAACTATGGAATAGAATGAAGTTTACTGTCCTGTCTCCAGAACAAAGTTTACTGTCCTGTCTCCCTCAAGTGTGTGAATGTCTTATTCTAATTAATTATTACAGCCTCTCACTGACAAACTTCCAGTACTAAAAAAAAGAATTAGGGCTCGTCTTCTAATGCATGAGGCCTAAGAGATCTATTTTTGGGTACCATACATATATAGGTAACTTGGAAACACCTGACATTTCCTAATTTCATTAAATGGCATCATGAAAATGTCAAAGAGGAAAAGAATATTACTAAGCCTCGAGCAACTCAATATTGGAAATCATTTAGTCAGGAAGGAGTTGTTAACAGAAATTTCTAGGGAAATAGCTTTTGTGATCAGAATTAACTCCAGGTATGGCCCCATTACTGTATCAGTGTAGAAGACAAGGGCATGGATGCAGGGTGTGTGATGGGCCCAGTCACAATTCAATGTGTGTTTTTTCAAACTGTCTTTGTATTTTGCTATAGTAACATGGTATGCTTTTTAAATTATGAAGTGTGGATTTATCACATAGTAAACAATGAGTTTCATAATGTGGATATAAGAGTGTGAGGCAGATTATCTTTTAGACTTTGGTCTTATTAGGCTATGATTGATCCTTTTGTAGCTTGTAAAACTTGGAGCAGATACAGTTGCAAATGAAAGCATCCAAAAATCAAATGAGATCTTGGTGGACAGAATGTAATGTCACCTCCATATAAATTACCTCAGTGTCTTTTCTATGCCTACACATGAATTTAGGCAAATGAGGTTAATTGAGTACTTGGGAGATGTGTGCCCGCGTGTGTGTATCTGTGTTTGTGTCTGTATGTGTAACTATACACACAAAGATGAAGGCATACATACACTTCATAAAAGATTCAGTTAAATTTTGCTTCCTTTAGCTTTTTTAAAATTAAAATGACCTTTTTTGATCAAATATACAATAATTACACTTCTTTAAATGTATTACAATTCCATAGATTCATAATATAATGGCACATCTTATATGTATGACTTTATGCACACAGATACGCATAAGCATGGAGATACTAGATTGTTTCTGATCTTCATTGACAGGAATAACACTGAAGAAGAATGCTAAGAAATTTTAAGGAACCATCATCATTGAATTAACATTTAAAACCAGTTACACAAAGATACAGGAAAAAGGAAAATAAAAAAAAAACCATACAGTTACACACTAGGGAATGAACTACCCATAAAGCTCAGAATTGAAAGAAGTACCACAGTGGGGGAAAAAGCCCTGGTGACAGAATGTTTGGGAGGAAAATACATAATTTGCATGCAGACTGGACCTAGTGTACAAAGTATGAGTTATAATTCAACGCAGTTGTTTAATATATAGACTCCTTCATCAGAAGCCCAGGGTATGATCTGCTAAAAATATCCAGCAGTCTTTGTCTTATAGTGAGGATTCATATTTTTTTTTTCACCAGGAATTACTTGTTTCTGATCAAGAATGAGTAACTTAAAAAGGGATGACCATAAATAATTAAATTTTTTGTCCAGAATCTCATAATTTGGCGAGAATGTTACAATCTTACAACAGAAATTATTTAAACTGAAAAGTAAAAGTGAGAGAAAAATGCCAATATCTGTCTAACAACTAGGCTGTAATTAAATTGTAGTAAGAAAAATGTTAAATATGTTGAAAAAATCTAAGAAAAGCAATAAGGAAAGAAATGTATTATCTAAGAATTTGACATGCAAATGCACAAAGAAGCAATAATAAGCAAGATTAACTAGAGATTCTGAGGAAAGGAGACAATTTTGACTTCCTTGATATCAGTAAGAATTGAGGTGTAAGAGCTCCATGACATGGAGAACATTTGGCAGAAATAGAAGCAATATTGCCAGCAGATCATACACACACACACACACACACACACACACACACACATACACACACATATATATATTGGATAGGGTGCTAGACCTGTTGTCACAAAGACCTGGATTCAAATATTCCCTCCAATACTTACTAGCTATGTGACTTTGGGCAAGTCATTTAGCCTATGTCTGCCTCAGTTTCTTCCTCTGTAAAAGGAATATTGTAATAACACTTAATCTTCCAGGGTTGTTGTCAGGATAAAATGAGTATGTGTATGTACACACATACACAACTATATGTTTGTGTGTGTATGTATAGATGTGTGTATATACATATTTGGACAAATACAGATAGATCTACAGACAGATGTAGATACAGCTATAGATAGATATAAACTCTATACACACATTCCAATTAGCTTATGAGCTTCTCCAGGGCAGAGACTGTATTTTGCCTTTCCTTGTTACTCTAGGATTTGACACATATTACGCACTTAATAAATTCTTACTGACTAGCTGACAAAAAGGAAGACATAATGAGGAAAATAGATAAATGATCATAAGCCTACAAATAGATATATATATATATATATATTAGTACCATATGATAATAATTTTATGGGCATCTGTTAGAGGTCTTGTTCTCAAAGCAGAGCAGTTAATATAAGCATGGCTTATTTAATTTAAAGCATTATCATTTATTCAACATTTAGAGGAACCAACATGGGAAAATTCTATCATGGATATGATTCTGAAGGTGAATAATTAGATAAAATAAGAGGAAACTAGTAAGAAAATAGTTACTACACCTTAGAATTTTTTAATGGAGAAGGGGAAAAGACACAGTGAGACATGCAGCTTAAAATTTAGAAGGATAGATTTCAAAGGGTTCAGAAAAAGGATAAGAAGCATCCATGGTCTAATAGTCTATTACACAGGAGGGAAAGAAGATACGAAGAATGAAATTTTACAGGAACAAAAAGAAACAAATGGAGTATAAAAGGAGCAAATTTTTAAAGCAGGTAGATGTAAAGCCAAGCACAAATGGTCCTCCTGAGAACTGCTGCTGTGAATAACTTTAAGATTCTGATCACATCGCATAGTGAACTCTCTATTCATTCAACAGCAAACTAAAGCAAAACATTCACAAAAACTAAAATTCAACATTCACAAGAATGTAACATAGCAACTTATTACTAAAGTGGTCACATAGTGTTAAACAAAAGATATCATTCAATAAGACACAATCTGAATTAATCAATATAAAGTACCCTTCTAAAGTCTTCTTTCTTCTTGATTGGAGACTGGCTTCCAATCATCTTTAACTCAATCATCCTTAAGGAGCAATCATCCTTAAGAGGCACAAAGTGCAAAGTACAAAGGTCTGTCAACCCTGGGTCACATTGTGTTAATCTTGTCAGTCAGCACTAAGTACCCAAGCAGAGGTTTTTCATCTTAACTGGAGGTTGACATCCAAACTCTGTGGCTCCTCTTCCATGCTCCCAGCTGTTGTCTGAATTCACCCAATTGTCACTTGGATTCACAGGCAGGTACTCCCTGCCCCTGGTCCAGCTCTACACATCAAGTTTAGCAGAGTTACAACAATTTTCATACACCTTACCAGCACTATCATCTCAATTCACTTTCTGCCCGTGAAATCAACACAAGTCAATAGACAGGGTGCTTCTGTCTCACAAAGTAACACAATCAACAGATAGAGTCCTTCTATCTGACAAAGTAACACAGTCAAGAGACAGAATGTTTCTGTCGGACAAAGTAACACAAACACAAATCAACACAGACAGAACAGACAGAGTGGCAGATTCTACAAGTGTTCTGCCTCTCAGTTCTGCACAGTCCCAGCTCTGCTCAAGCTTTTATATCATCAGCTCCTTTTTGTTCCATTTTGCATCAGCAAGTTCTTCCCACCTCCAAATCACAGGACAGGCTCAGAGATGCTTGAATAGTTAGAACAAGGAATTAAATACGAAATCAAGCAGCTAAGTACTCCTTTGCTTGCCATTATAGTAGAATGAAGAATAAATTCAGTCAATCAATCTCCAAGAAGTTATGATGTGCTTACTATGTTCCAGGAAATGTGCCTAGTGCTAGAATTACAGGGAAAAAAGCATACATGTACATATATATCCAATAATTCATAGCTTTTGAAAAATTTGTAAAGTTATTTGTTTGGACAATATGGAGAGAAATAATCTTAAAAATATAAGTGATATGAAAAAAATAAGTGATTGGAATTTGTTGCATGATCAGATTCTCAAATTTATCATTAATGGTCTGATGTCGACTTGGTCAAGAAGTATTTGCTCACATTCTGCCATACTTATCAAATGTACTGTGGACACAAACCTAAGAGGAATAGCATTATAACCCCTTGGATGATAAAGTTAGGATGCAAAAGGTCTTTGAAGCCAAAAATTTTGAGCCAACAGTGATAATATGAAATTTAACAGGGGAAATTTTTAAATCTTTATATTTATGTTAAAAACAATAAACTTCTCAAATAAAAGATGTGGAAATCATTACATGAATGAAATATTTTGGGTTTTTAAATATTCAGCTTCTATAAGAAGTTCAAAATGGCAGCTAAAAGTTTGTGACTACATTGAAATAAAACTGATTTCCAGTTCCAGGCTTCTGATAGCCTCATGCTACTCTCTCCTACATTTCAACTATTGTATAGAGTTATGGGTGCCACATTGAAGGAAGTATCATGATAAGCAAGGAAATTTCAAAGCAAGACAAATAGGATAGCAAGACCATGCATGATGATGATATACTAAAGGAACTGGGTTATTTTGGTTTTTAAGCCAGAGGAAGAAAAGACCTATGGTAGGGGATAGAATAAATTGTATCTTTAAATATTTCAAGGGCTTTTATTTGATGAAAAGCATTAAGGTAGAAATCGAAAAACAACAACTTAGGCTTGCTGCAATGAAAAATTCTCCAACAATTAGAGCTAATTCAAAGTGAAATGGACTGCCTTAAAAGGTAGTAGGATCTCCTTTCCTGAAATTCAAGCATAAGTTCCAAGTTTACTTTTCACTTACATTAATTATAGAATAGATTCTTCTTCTGTAGGTATTGGCCTAGGTCACCTCTCAGGTGCCTTCAGACTTAGAGGTTTCGTGATTCAATGAATTTACAAATCTTGCTTTAGGGAAACCTTCCTTATCAAGGCCCTTAAGTATATTGGTTGGCTGGGAAACAGGATTGGTAACAAATTTAGATAAAATCACCCAAAAAACCCTCGATGATTTTTCTACATGTAATTTAGAAAATCACTTTTCCTTTTCTCACCTATCTATTTCCACACTGTATATCATTTTTTCATATCTGTGTGTATAAATATTAAGATATCAGCTAAAACAACTCATTGAGATAAAAATCGAATAGTATAAGAATTTAATTGGATTTAAATATATGCACATTATAAAAATGTTTCAGCATCTGACAGCCTCTGACAAGAAAATACATTTTATTAAATCTATATATAAATACATAAAGATGCATGTATCTAGATATGAATATGTACTTAAAGTAATTATCCTGTCTATACATAAATATATGTGTATTTATATTATACATGTGAATATATACATATGTATTATGTACATATATGCATATATTCATGTTATATATTCTTATGAATAAACTCTATATTTCTTCAATCCAAAAGAATGTCATTTAAGCAATAAGCATTCTTTACTTTTAACTTTAACCTTTAAAAGTTCACATTTTATGATTTTTATGTATTTATTACATATTTTGTTTATATAATTGTTATTAAGTGTATAAGATATGAGTATGCATGCATACAAAGATATTATTTAATTATTTGGCAAAGTGTATTTTCTTCTTAGGGATGTGTGTGTGTGTGTGTGTGTGTGTATGTATCTGGGACAGAAAATATACCTGTATCATGTACTGGGCTTAGAGTTAACCAGGAGATAGAGAATGGCCTGAATTATCTTTGAAAAATTGTAAAGTTCCTTTAATGACCTAAAGAATCCCACAAAAACAAATACCCTCTTTTAAAATCATTTGTACCTGTATTGCTGCAATGC
Organism: Petaurus breviceps papuanus; assembly: GCF_028583685.1. NCBI lineage: Eukaryota > Metazoa > Chordata > Mammalia > Diprotodontia > Petauridae > Petaurus > Petaurus breviceps. Next base: position 7,221,288 of record NW_027187361.1, on the reverse strand, counting down.
AACGAAATGTGAAATATAACAATCTTTGAGAAAGTAAAAAAGAATATCACACTATGTGACTATGAGTAGCCTATTGCATATGACAAATAAAGAAGTCTAAAGAACATGAGTAACAGATATCACCAAGGAATTACATGCTAGGAAGAGAAGATGGGTCGGTCACTTGGTAAAGGTGAGGGATGATAAGTGGCCAGACTGAGCAGACAGGCCTGCATAATATTGGTGGACCCCCTCTGGCAAATTTCTGGGAAGATTTGGGTATTATACAGGAATGACAGGAATGGATGACATGTAATCTTTATCATTGAGGGGAACTACAGATCAATATGAACCAAGATGCATTTCAGTATTAGAATATTTTTTAAAGACATTATTAAAATTTTAATTAAATCTGTTGAATTGGGATAACAATGGATTTGTTCTTATCCCCTTTAAATAATTTTTAAATGTTTATGTGATAAAATGTCAATGACCTAACGAGTGAATTCTACTCAATGTTAAGCCCCTGGGGCAAGGACTTTATCTTATCTACATTTGTATCTTCTAAAAAGCAATCCTAATTTTTCTGCACATAATTTGTTGAATTCAAAGTTGCCTGTCAATTACCTCCAAATAATTTATCATAACTATTTTATCATAACAAATTTCCTCCTGGTCACCACTTTGATAGACAGATCCTTTCTGACTGCAGCTTCATCATTGTCTGCTGACACTGTTTTCAAAAATCCTCATCAAAATCATTAACCATATACCAGGATAGAATATATTATCCATATAACACCTCTACTCAGACTCATCTTCCTGAGTTCAAATATGGCCTCAGACATTTACTAGCTATGTGACCCTGGGCAAGTCACTTAACCCTGTTTGCCTCAGTTTCTTTATCTACAGAATGAGCTGAAGAAAGAAATGACACACCACTCTGATATCTTTCCCAAGGAAACCCCATATGAGGACAGGACAGAATAAGACTGAACAACAATTTCAATGTACTAAATAATAGAAAAGGAGTTGGGGATTGTAACAGAAACAAAAGAAAAACAAAGGAAAACAATTGTTCCTGCCCTAGGGCGTTGTATTATTTTAATGTACTTTGCAATGTATTTATCTAAACAGCTAAATATTATATGACATTTTGGGAGATAGTTCTAACATCTGTGGCTGTGGATAGTTTTTCTACTTTACCTTAGGACATGGTACAGGAATTGGGTCTTTAAGGAAGTTAACTATTTTTCTGGAGTCTAACACTTGGGAACCCTCCTATTACCTACTTCTAGTCACATTGAATGAACCCAGCCCCAGACCAAGCATAGGTCCTTAGATCAACTCCAGAGGTACCATGGAATTTTCAAAACATATATCAAACCCAAAAAGCTTTATGCCTAATTTTTTTTCTTTCACACATACTAACCAATGAAGCTGCCTAAAAAGTGTTAAAAGCGAGTTTTTAAAATTATATTTCCAATTTATACTATATTACCAATTTATACTGAAACTCGCTTTTCCCCAACCTGATTCATTTTTAGCACTAGCCTAATTGTATTTGGGCCAGTGGAAAATTTGCATAGCTCAAAAAGTCTTCCATGACTTCCCAATGTGATATGATCTTTTCCTCATCTGAAACCTGAAAGCATTTTACTATCATCTTGTTCTAATGGCACTTAAATCATGGCCTTGTCTCGGAGAAATACTTGAATTTTTCCTGTCATCTCTCCTGGAATATAACATTGCTGATTGAAGAGCTCACTTCTTTTCAACTGATAAACTCCCATAGAACCTCGCAGAAGGTCTCATAAATTAAGAGGACCAGTATGGTATAAGAAAAAAGCTTTGAACTTAGAATGATAAGACCTTGGTGCTTGATGTGTGATACAGGGAAATTTATAATTTGTACTATAACAATGATATAATAAAAATGAAAAATTTGGAAGACATTTATGAACTAATGAAGAATCAGATGAGAAGTACCAGGAAAACAATATATATGATAACAACCACAACATTAATTTTAAAAAAAATATGAAATCAGTAAGAACTGCAATGAAAATTCATGATCCCAGAGGATTAATAATAAAAGATGCTATTCACCTCTCTACATAGAGATATAGTCTCAGTATAGAATGAGATGTAGAGAGACAAATTGATAGAGGACACCACCAATGAGGGACTTTATTGTCATTGTTGTTAATTGTTGTTTGCTCATTTCTGTTAGAAGAATTTTACACTTGTTTTTATTTTTTTCCCTCAATCGGGTGAGAGGTGTGAGAAAGAAATTTATTTTTTTCTTAATTAAAATAAACACTGTTGCTTCACCTTTTTGAGACTCATTTTCCTCACAGGAAAATTATATAATAAAATTTCTACTGCCTCTTTGAGCACTCACAATCAATGTTTTAAGTATGAACCCCCCCAAATTGAAATATAATTGTAATATCATAAACCAAATATAATTGTAGAATTTTCTAAATGCTCAAAATATAGTGATCTTTAGGGAAATCAACAATTGCTTCTTAACACAGATATTACAGTCATAGAAGTTGCATGTGTGGAAGTAATTGTAATGTAAAGCCCAACTTTCAAATATTAAGAACAAACATATTTAAAATATGATTCTTTGAATTGTATCTTTTTACTTCAAAATATCAAATGTATCCTGAGCTGTCTAGTTAAGTATAAGTTAAGTACACTTTAGTTAAGTGATTTGCCCAAGACCTATAGGAGATTTTTCAAACCAGATTTCCTAGTTCATCATTTTTGTCTTTTTCTCCACCATATCATACTGTCTACCCAGGAATGGTCATTGTAAGCAAGGGTCATTTTATTTTATTTTGCCAAACTGTTATTTAATTCGTGTCAGGAGTAAGTCCTTAGAGAGGAAACTCACTTTATATTCATATGAGATTATATATCTGGCTTTTTTGCCTGCTCCCCCCCCCCCCCCAAACCCCTCCCCCTCCCAAGCGCTGCTCTGGCTGCATCGCCCTCACACCGAGCTCTGCCCCACGCAGCGCTAGCGCCGCCGCCTCCGCCTCTCTCCTTCCGCCGTCATGATCATCCACCGGGACCTCATCAGCCATGATGAGATGTTCTCCGACATTTACAAGATCCGGGAGATTGCAAACGGGCTGTGCCTGGAGGTGGAGGGGAAGATGGTCAGTAGGACAGAGGGTACCATTGATGATTCACTCATCGGTGGGAATGCCTCTGCTGAAGGTCCTGAGGGGGAAGGAACAGATGCCACTGTAATCACTGGAGTTGACATAGTAATAAACCATCATCTTCAAGAAACTAGTTTCACAAAAGAATTCTACAAAAAGTACATCAAAGACTATATGAAATCAATCAAAGGCAGACTTAAAGAACACAAGCCAGATAGAGTAACACCTTTTATGACAGGAGCTGCAGATCAGATCAAACACATCCTTGCTAATTTTAAAAACTATCAGTTCTTCATAGGCAAAAACATGAATCCAGATGGCATGGTGGCTCTCTTGGACTTCCGAGAGGATGGTGTGACTCCATATATGATTTCTTTAAGGATGGTTTAGAAATGGAGAAATGTTAACAAATTCAGCTGATTACTTTGAATCACCTGTCATCATAACTGGCTGCTGCTTTTTGTCATCTACACAACACCAGGACTTGGACAAACTTGGACTGATGTCATCTTGAGCTTTATTCATTTATTTTTGACCTTGATTTATTTGGAGCGGAGGCAGTTTTAAAAACATGTCATGTAGGTTGTCTAAAATAAAACGCATTTGGGGGCGGCCAGGTAGCACAGCGAGTAAGAGCACTGGCTCCAGTGTCGGGATGACCTGGATCAAATCCGGGCTCAGATACTCAGCACCACACCCAGAAATAATAACTGACCGTGTAACCTTGAGCAAGTTACTTAACCCCAATTGCTTAAAAATAAAATAAAATAAAACGCATTTAACCCCCCCCCAAAAAAAGAAATTATATATCTGTCCAAACTGAAATAGAATATTAGGTTTATGTTTTATAGACAGCCCAGAAAAGTGACAAGTAGAGGGATAAAGAAAGAGATAAAGGGATAAAGACAGACAGACAAAGACAGAGCAAGAGACAGAGACAACAAAAGAACATGTTCTATGCTTATAAATATCTTTTCTGGCAGGGATTCTCAATCTGAATCTAGGATTCAATCTGAGGGACCCATTGACATATTTCAGGGAGATCATGAATTTTTATAGGAATAAATTTATATTTTTATTTTCACTAATCTCTAACTGAAATTTAGCATTTCCTTTATGTTTTTAATTATTATTTTGAGAAAAGATCCATGGTGTCACCAAAATTACATAAAGGCCTGTAACCAAAATTAAAAGAAAAAAACTTAATCTTTGTTCCTATTTGCTCATTTATTTGAATAAAGAGAAAAATAGATCATTTCTCTATATTTTCAAGTAGTATAATTTAAAAATAAGTAAATTCATTTTATTTTTCTAATATACTGCCAAATTCCTGATCTCTATATTCTCCACTAGGCATAAAAATAATTTTTTTTCATTACAATTCTGGGCAAATAAAATATCTGTGAATTTAAAAAAGTATTGAAATAAAAATACATGCTAGATTAGCCTAACCATATGGCAAGCACCACCTTTCCATTATCCTATTATCTGAAAGCAGTTTTTGAATTAACCATATTGATTGCTTCTTCTTCTGCCTTCTGGTGCACATTTCTGATCATTTCATGGATCATTAATTTTCCCCAAGGTGTGCAGGTGAGATATCTGGTAAAGAGAGAGAATTTTAAGCCATCTGGATATTTGTCATTAGTTAAACACACAGAATGGATACACACTGTATAGTGTGTAACTGTCAGAAATCTCTCATACACACTGTGTGTGTGTGTGTGCAAATTGCCACTATGATAGAAGTAATTAGAGAAATCATTGCTTATAGATTAAGATTTTGTATTCTCTGAAAATTGAATATTTCCATCCTTCCTTCTCAAAAAATAACTGGGTTATTTGGTTGTATTTTTAAGTGCATTAATTCTAATAAAATGGTATGGCCATTACAGAGGAAACAGACAGCCACTAATAAGGAATGGGATTACTGGATACTTTTAAAGAGAAATAAATTTTAGGAAATAAAGCAGAGGAAGTTAACAAGCTTAGTGAAAAAATAAAAAATAGAAAGCAATTATCTGTGTGAGATACAAGCTATTCATAGTTCTAAGCATTTGTAATGAAATGTGTATACACACATATACATACATAAAAGCAGTTTTGAAGTATTAATCTATTAGTAAATTCAAGAACTAAAATATGTCAGAAAGTTTGAAATGAGATGAAATTTATTTTTTGTTTCCTCTTCTCTTTTTCACAACCCCCCCCCTTTAACATTCATTCTCCATGACCTTTTGGGAGTTTTTCACTTTTTTTTTTTTACCCTCCCTCCTTCTCAACCTTCTCTCTTAATTTCTGTGATAATGCTTCCTCTTGTATCTCCTGATGCCTGACTGAACATTCCTTCTTCTCATTCTCTTTGCTGGTTCATCTTCTGCCTCCTGATCTCAAAATTCCTATAATTCCCAATACTTTGTCTTATATCCATTTCTACCTATTACAAGTATATCTGCTCCCATGGTTTCACTTTAAATATTCATGGAGATGAATTCCAGATCTGTAAGTCCAGCCTCAATCTTTCCCTTGTGAATTCCACAATCCCATTTGACTTGTTAGACATTTCCAAATTCATGTCTCACACTCAATACATGAAAAAATTAATCCATTAGTCTCATAAACCCTGACTCTCCCATTTATATTTTTTTTGTTAGCTAACATAGTATCTTCTTATTCACCTGGTCTAGAAGACTAGGTTTTGATTTACATCCATCTGCCATGTAAATTCTGTTGTCAAATTATCTAGATTCTTCCTCCAAAATGTACTCCCAGTTATTACATATTTCAAGTTTTCATTACCTCTTAACTAAACTATTACAAAGACCAACTATAGCAGAAATGCAATATTTACAGTATCCATGATCACGATTTAGACCATGACCATACATGTCGCATGATGTTGGATCACAAAATATACCAAACTCTACAGGTAGAGGACAGAACTGCCTTATTTATTTAGACACCAGAAAAACCACCCAAACCACTAAGCCAACTCCATTATAGTACAAAAGATGTTAAGAAGCCATAAAAACACTGAGAGCCACAGCACCTTTTAGCCTTTCCACAAACAAAACAAGATCAATATTTACTCACAAACCCCATTATCTCCTTGCCTGAGCACCTCTCTCTCCCACTGTCTCTCTGGCTATTGCTCCTAGCTTCCTGTGGGCTCTGCTTCCCTTCAGCACATTCCTCCCCCACAGGTTCCATGTGACTACATTCAGCATATTAAGGGGCAGAGTTTACTTTCAAAGCAGGGAAGATCTTCAAATTCCCATTCCCATTACAACAACTAACTAATATCCATGACTCAATACATCTTCAATGCATTGACTATAAAGTAGTCAAAATAATTTTCCTAAGTCACAGATCTAATCATGGGATTCATAAACTTTAAATTATTAAATGGCTCATAACTGCCTGCCCTGTAGCATTATAAATAATTTTTGAAATTCATAAATAAGGCTTCAACCCATCTTTCTTCCTCTTCTTCATTATATCCCTTTTCATACACCCAACACTCAAAACAAACTACAATATTAACTCTTATTTGATCTCATCTGGTCTTTTCTCAATTCCACAACTCAAACAAACTGTTGCACAAACCAAAACTACATTCTACTTTTTTTTCGGGGCCAGTTCAGGGTCTACTTTTTTCCATTCACTCCTCACAAATTCCAAACAACAATAAAAAAATCTTCATATTACTTGTAAAATATTGTCTAGAGGCTTTCTTGTCACTTTCTTATTCCTTGTTATATGTGCCAATGCATCATTTTTACTTCTCTCATCTCCTTTAACCTAAATGTTCCCTAAGAACCATGACTTCATTTTTTTTCCTTTCCAACTTCCCACCCAACACCTAGCTCAATGTCATGTTCAAAGAAGATTTTTATATGATGCTTGTTGAATTACATAACAATGATTCAAATTGAATTAAAACATTGGATCACAAAACATTAGATTTAGACCTTAAATGGACCTTGAAGGACATCTATTATGATTTCTTCATCTTTCACATAATATGATGAGGTCCGAAGAGGTTGTAACTTGCACAAAATTCCATATGTCCTAAGTACTAAGTACCAGAGATAAGATTCAAACTCAAGGACTTTGCATCTAAATCCAGCATCCTTTCCAAGGATTGCAAATTCCTTACTCTCCTAGGATCAGAAGAATAGGAGAATCTAAACTTAAAAGGTACCACAGAATTAATCCAGTCCAACACAAGCACAAACAGTCCCTAGAGCATCCGTGATTATTGTCTACACAAAGATCTTCAAGTTAAGTCATGTTCTCCCAATAGAATACATCATGGTTTTAGACAACGTTAATTATTCAGAATTTTTTCTATATAAAGCTATTGTACCAATACTCCAATACATTGCTCAGAGTTTTGCCCATTTCTGTCAAGCAAAAAAGTTTAAAATCTGCTTATGTAGAAGGCAATTGTCGTGGTCCCCATAATTCTTCTCTGATCTTGGTTAAACATTGACGATTCTGACTATTCATTCTTACATGGTTGGTTTCCATTCCTTTCGTCGCCCTAGTTCTTATTCCCTGGATGTGTTTCTGCTTTTCTAAATTTGTCTGAAAGCATTACACCCCAGCTGAACACAATGCTCCCTATTCAGATTGACCAATCAAGTTGTTTCTAGCCCCGCCCTCTCCTCTTCACTTTCCAGAATCTTGCCAATATCATCTTACAAACGGAGGAACATATTCATCAATCTTTACCATGTCTAGTATTGACTAATTTTCAAAAGTATTTATTTTATCTCTCTCTTTATCTCTCTCCACACATGTGTATGATGTATGCATATGTATGTATGTACATATGTACATGTATATACATATATGTGAATATATCTATATTTATCTCTCTATCCATATACACACATACAGATACACACGTCTGTGTGTGTGATGCCGTATACAACTTTTTGCCCTTTCAAGTCACACCATCTTGTGTGAGGTAAGAATGCTCCCAAGAATACAGCCCAAGACCCTGTGAGACAATATCACCTTATTCTCTTAAGAGTTATGTTAATACATAGATCTCTGAATATGTACAGAATTTGATTCAAACTTGAGAGGTACCTTGTCCATCAACCTCTGTTCCCTTATTTCCATTCGTATCAGCTTTATCTTTCTAATATCTTTACCCTAATCTTTCATATTTTCCATTATGCCCTCTGGAACTATTTTTTTTTTATTGTGAACCAACTGTCATTCTTATATGTGTGATGCTCCCCTAAATTTACTCCAAATACTTTCGTGCATTTCTTTGTGTTAAATATGATATTCCCTTCCAAGAGAACACAAGCTGCTTGAAGTCAGAAATTGTTTTGGTTTGGCTTTCTATCCCCAGAACCTGTCATAGTGACACAGTGCAAGCATTTAAAGAGTGCTTGTTGAATTACATTGCATTGATGAAGCTAACTAACTCTAAACTCTGACCCTCTAATCTCTTATAAAAGACATGGGAGTGAGGAGTAGGCAGCACATATGTTTATGATGAGATGGAAGGCTGGCCTTGATAGGGATACAACTGCAGAATTACTCACCTTGGGACAGACAAAAGAAGAAGTGATCTCAAACACATAGGCCGGGCAAAGAATTTCAAGGCACAAAAGGTGATTGATTGGACGACTGAATAATAACTATGACCACCTCATAGATGTCAGGTACCCTCAACACAATAAAATACCTAAGTACCCCTAATAGAGTGAGAGCTCTACATTCAAGTTTTCCACTCTCCTCAAATATTGGAGGTGAATATTAAGAAGAAACTCATTACCTTATTAAGCTTCATTTGAATTCTCTTCATTAGGTTAGCCAGCAGCATTGTGGGTTTTAACAAAAATTGTGTTACACAGTCCAGACAAATAGTAGCAAAAGAAATTATAATCATAGCATATTTTCTTGAATTGGTATAAGTTATATCAAACATCTTTGACTACATTTTTTAAGAGCTTTCATAGAGTAAAAGCTACATAATCAAAATATAGCAAAGTAGAGAAAATTCTCATTGTTAAATTTTATAAAATTATTAGCAAAATTGTTATAAAGCCAATGGAATTATAACCACCTCTAACCTTTAAGAATCTTAAAAAGTTATTCACAATCTCTCTGGAAGATAATCTCTATTTAACATTTGGAAAAGTAGTTCAAGTATTTTACCTGGAAGGGGGAAATAAAATTCTGAGATGAATCCTCCTGGCCCTAGGCTTTTTCCACAAGACTTCCTATTTATTCTCTTTGTAAACACACCTAATGACCTGGCCAATTTACAATCAATGAAGTTTCTAGCGTGTGGTTAAGAAGATTAGGGCTATGCAGGGAGTGAGCCAGTTTCTCCTCATGCTAGGTGTAGTGATAGATAGATAGATAGACAGACAGACAGATAGATAGATAAATAGAAAGGTACATAGGTAGGTAGATAGATAGATATTTTTTTTAAAAGTTTATGAGGATATAAATTATTTTTTTCATAGATTACATTATTGCTATTGGGAATTTCTTTACTGTGAAATAAACTTACTTTCTAATTTTATTTTTAGATAGCCTATAAGCTCTGTCCAGTAAGGGATATGACAATATTTTTGTAATGGTAAGGGAATTTGAAGACATTTACTGATTTGAAAATATATTCTCTCCCCTAATAGGCTGAATGTGGTCACATGGAGCCTATGATGGGAGGAGTTTGCTGAAGGGTGGAGCAGAGCCCAATAGGAGACCTTTGCTTAGGGGAGGCTTGTTTTGCAGGAATACACTTCTTTTGTTACTTTACAATTAGTCAGTGGGTCACAAGCATTGTGATGTACTCTGACCCTGGAGAAGGCTACATATAACTCTGAGTTGAGGTTTTGCTTTGGGGCTCACTTATGGGAAGAGTCATGTGATTTAGCCAGCTGAGATTCTGGGTAGCTGTTGAGCTCCCTAGGTTTGAAAACCCAGATGTTGGTGTTTATCTCTCTGGTAATTAATTAAATGTATGTAATAGTCAGACAGCAAGAAACCCTGTGTGTTAGTTTGTTGAATTTTGTTATTTTCTCTGTCTGTATTTTTTGTAAACTTGCAAATTCTGTTCATATTCTTTCCCCCTGAACTAGGTAAATGATATATGTTTGATTAAACTAAGATTATTAACCCTTCTTTAGGTGTTTTCCTTTTGAAAAGCAAGTCAAAGAACCTGTACTAACAGCCAATCGTGGGTATGCTAGTGTGCTTGCAGTTACAATTTCCCATTTCAAAATGAGGATTTATGGTGAAAGTGTTTTGTTAAGTATTATGCAGAGCTCAGTGGCTTGTAAATTCAGCTTACAATCTTAAGCAGGATACAATACAGAAGCAGAGGATGTGTTCATATAATGTAACACTAAGGAATAAAGAAAGATTGATGTACTCAAATACTATTCCAGCCCCTCCTTCTTTTCTTGCCATTGTAATGAGCAAAGCTCCTTCTATTGAGAAGGTATATGGATACTTTGTGGTCAAAATTCTATAAAAGATACATAAGTTAGGCTCTCCTTCTATAGAAAAATAGGAGGTCCACTGCTACACATGGAAATACTATTGCAATGATAAAATGATGAATGTTTATTAAGTTCATGAAGACCCTCATAATTCTTTTTTCTCCAACATGAAGCTCCTCTTTACATATTTCTTCTAATCAAACCGATTTTCTCATCTTGATTCTTTTTTATTTCACTTATATGTATGCTTCAAACACAACTAAGACTCATATAAGTAAGCCCAAGTTCTCCAATATTTCCTAGTAATATGTAGAAAATATTAGGAAGCTCCTATGATATATTCAGTGGCAAACTTAAAGAAAGTCATTGACATGAATCATATAGGATGGACAGGAATGGATGGTTTCAGTCTTTATTACTGGAGCAAATACCCCCAGTAGTGAAATCACAGATTCATCAGAGTTTGGGAATAGTAAAAGTTAGTATATTCATGTTCTGCTGAGTAATTGAATTTGACTTCTGGGAGCATATGTGTGATTCTATACCTTTGTAGGGTTCTCAGTTCCTTGTGATACATGCATTTTGGTTTTTTAAAATGTACTCTTATATTTGCTCACTTGGTGGTAATTATTCTTTTACATTTTAGAATTTTTATGACATTTTGGTAACAAATAAAACAGGGTTTTGCTATCATGACAGCTGGAGTAAAGATTATATGTGTGTGTATACATATATAATAAGTGAAGAAGTATTTATTAAACACCTCATATGTGCCAAGCATTGTTCAAAATGCTTAGAATAAAAACATCATAGTGTGGCAATCTTTACCCTTTACTAACTTACATTACAATACTGGGAGGTAAAATATGCAAAAATCAGTGTCCACGGAACAGTGTTTTATTCTTGGGAGTCACAGGGATAGTGGGTGCAATTGACTATCTATATACATGCATGCATGCATTCACACATATATACATATAAATACATGTAAGTATATGTGTGTGGATACATGTATATGTGTTTATGTATTTAATGAGGCCTTTTTATATCAAGAAGAAAGTTTCTTTAAGTCTGAAAGGTAGGTATTGTTTCAAGAAGAGCAATGAAGATCAAATGCTACAGGGACCTCAGGGACATTGGGTGAATAATATATATTCTAAGAGTCCATATGTAATTAACAACCAGCCCATGCAATCTTCCATCTTCAACATCTAAGAAAGATTTTACAAGAAAAACAACATTTTTCTGGTGAAGATATTCTAGCCTAGAAAATTTCTGATGCTTAAATTTTAAAGTTTATACTGACTATAAATAAATAGTATAAATAGGTCACCTTTAATGGACACTATATGGATTTTACATGTTTGAAAGTTAAGTTCCTCTTTGCCCCTAAAAAAGTATTTTTTTCTTTTTTAGTTTTCAACATTCATTTAAAAGATTTTGTGTTCTAAATTCCCCCCCTCCCCAAGACAGCATGCAATCTAATACAGGCTATATATGCATATTCATATGGAACATATTTCCACTTTAGTCATGTTGTGAAAAAAAGGATCTAAATAAAGTGGAAAAATCTTGAGAAAGAAAAAAAAAACAAAAAAAAGTAAACAGTATACTTTGATCTGAATGCAGATTCCATTTTTTTTTTTTCTGGATATGTATAGTATTTTCCATCATGAGTCTTTTGAAGTTGTCTGAGATCCTTGTATTGCTTAGAAAAGGTAAGTCTATTAAAGTCATTAATCACACAATGTGGCTATTACTGTGTAACATATTCTGGTTCTAACTTCACTCAGCATCAGTTCACATAAATATTTCCAAACTTTTCTGAAATACAACAGTTCATCATTTCTTAAGGAACAATAGTATTCCATTACATTCATATACCACAACTTGTTCAGCCATTCCCCAATTGATGGATGTCACCTCAATTTCCAATTCTTTGGCACCAAAAAAAAATCTGCTATTAATATGTGGGTCATTTTCCCTTTTATATGTTCTCTTTGGGATGCAGATTTCTTAGTGGCATTACTGAATCAGATCAAAGGGTATGCACTGTTTGTTTGCCCTTTCAGCATAGTTCCAAATTGCTTTTAGAATGGTTGGATCAGTTCACACCTCCACCAACAATGTATTAGTTTTACAATTTTTCCACATATTCTCCAACATTTGTCATTTTCCTGTTTTTCATATTAGCCAATCTGATAGTTGTGATATGGTACCTCAGAGTTGTTTTAATTTGTGGTTCTCTAATCAATAATGATCTAGAGCATTTTTATATGACTATAGATAGTTTTAATTTCATCTGAAAGTTGAAATTGAAATTAACTGAAAGTTAATTTCAACTGAAAATCTGTTCATATGCTTTGACCATTTATCAATTGGGGAATGACTTGCATTCTTATAAATTTGACTCCGTTCTCTACATAGTTTAGAAATGATGCCTTTATCAGAGATACTGGCTGTAAAAAAATACTTTCTTTCTATTATAGGTTGCATTGACTTTGTGCAAAACCTTTAAAATTTAATATAATCAAAATTATCCATTTTGCATTTCATAATGCACTCTTTCTCTTGTTTGTTCATAAATTTTTCCCTTCTCCATATATCTGTCAGGCAAACTACTTCTTATTCTTCTAATTTGCTTATACTATCACCCTTTATGTTTAAATTGTGTACCCATTTTGACCTTATCTTGGGATATGGTGTAAGTTGCTAGTCTATGCCTAGTTTTTGCCATGCTATATTCCAGTTTCCCCAGCACATTTTGTCAAATAGAGAATTCCTATTCCGGATCCTGAAGTGTTTGGGTTTATGAAACAGTAAATTATTATAGTCGTTGACTACTGTGTCTTGTGTACCTAACCTATTCCTTATTGTAGAAAATAGTTTGTTAAAATTAATTCTGCAATTTTCCATATATTTTCTCTATACTCCTATTTTCATACTTGAATGTCCTTGTGATGACTTTGCTTAGTTGGACATCTGGCCAAACTTAAATGATTTTATTCATTATTATTTTTCTCTTCTTTATTAGATAGTATTGTTCAAAATTTCCATAATTCCTCCTCAGATTTTACACATGGGTTTATATTACCACCAAGTGATAACTTTGCAATCATGTCTCTGTAGTAAGTCAGAGATTTACTGACTTACTTGTCACTTTGTTGAGTAAAGCACTTTCTGTACTCTTCATCTTTCCTTGTGATAATTAAACTAAATTCGTTAAACTTCTTGATTAAATTACTACATCTAGTTCAGAGAAATAATGATTTTGCTCAAACAGGGAGTTTTGCTTTATGAGGTATGAATAGTGAATGTTCCATGGCTGGAACTAGAGTATACATATTTCATACTTATGGGACACCCCCAAGATCAATCTGAGCATAAATCCTACAATATAGGTATGGAATATCATCCACTGAGATCAATCTGACTTTGTAGCTTGCAATCACTTCTTTGTGTGACATTTCCCCCAGTAGAATATAAGCATCTTGAAGGCAGATACTTTATTGTTACCCCTTTTCTCAACAAGACTTAACACACAATTTGGCAAAAAGTAAATGCATAATGTATTGTTGATTAATTACTTGATTGACTAAATGATATCAGATATGCAGTGCCTCCTTTTGGACCCTCATGGAACCCAAAAGATAGATTTACAAAGTAAGTTGTAGGTTTCCCCCAAAACAGCAGGGACTGTTATAAAAAGAAATAGTATTCATCCATTGGCCTCTTGATCTACGAATTCTCAGAGAACAGAAAGCCTCACTATCATTCTGTATCATTTTTCAAATATAGAAGAAAAATTTATCTGAAAAAGTAATACATCAAAACAATTGACCTGAAAAGATTATAAGCCTCTTCTCTAAAAATTTTTACTTCTTCAGCATATATTGTGTCAAAAAATCTACCCACAGTCTTATTTGTTTTTATTGTTTTATCCTGATATCTTCCTCACATTTATTCCCACAGTTGGAGGAAGATTTTCATTTTTAATGTTTATATTTTGAAACTTCTATATGTTAAGTATGTAAATATTGCTTTTAAATAGCCTAGTTATAAGGGGCGGCCAGGTGGCTCAGCGAGTAAGAGCACCAGCTCCAGTGTTGGGATGACCTGGATCGAATCCCGGGCTCAGATACTCAGCACCACACCCAGAAATCACTGGCTGTGTAACCTTGAGCAAGTTACTTAACCCCAATTGCTTAAAAAAAAAATAGCCTAGTTATTTTTTAAACTGAATGTTTAATATCATCGCAACTATTTAATTTACTCATTAACTATATTTAAAATAGTTCAACACATAAAATATCATAACTGTTGAGCATTTCGCTTTTCTCAATGAGGATTCTTTGTCCTTCCATTCCCATTTTTATTTCAACTAATATGGTCATTTCAACATAATCTGTTCAACAAGTTTTCTATTGTTCTGTTTCTGTTTATTTCTTCTTTTGATTATTTAGTTAAGATCATGCCTGATTCTCTCTATTTACCTCATATCTCTCTCTTATAATTTAGAGGTGGTGCACTTAGAATTGCTAGGCCAAGAGTCAGAAAACTTAAGTTCAAGCTGTAAATAACTTAGCTATTCTCAGCAAAACAATGATTCTAGACAACCCCAAAGGACTCATGATGAAAAATGGTATCTGCCTCCAGATTAAGAATTGGTGGTATTTAAATACACACTGAAACATACTATTTTTCATTTACTTTCTTTCATTGGTTGTTTAAATTTTCTTCCACACAATGACTAATATGGAAATATATTTTACATGATTACACATGTATAACCTATATCTACTTGCTTACCATCCTACAGATGCAGAGAAGAGGGAGGGAATGATAGAATTTGGAATTCACAACTTTATAAAAGAATGTTGAAATTGGGTTTTCCAGGCAATTGGAGAAAAAAAATTTAAAAATATTAAAAAAATGAAAAATTTGAATTCAAATCTGGCCTCAGTCAATCACTGCCTATGTGGGCCTGGGCAAAACACTTATACTCTTTTTACCTCATTTATTTTTCCAACTGTACAATGGAGATAGTAGTAGTCTTTAACTCCCACAGTTATAGAGGGAGGGAAATGAGAAAACATACATAAAGCAAGAAAAACTCAACTCAATGCCTGGCACGTAGTAGATGCCATAGAAATGTGTTTGTTCCCCTGCTTTCCCTTGATATTGTTATGATATTAGTTTTAACTATGCAAATCATTTATTTAAACATGCTCCTACTATTGAACATTCAGGTTATTTTTAGATCTCACAATCACAAATAATGTTATGAACAACATGATAATAATAATTCTTATTTATTTATTTCTGATAATACTTTTAAGGTATATTCTTTTTTTTGCCTTTTTTTGGGGGGGGGGCAATTGGGGTTAAATGACTTGCCCAAAGTCACACAGCTACGTTTTGTGTTAAGTGTCTGAGACCGAATTTGAACTCATGTCCTCCTGACTCCAGGGCCAGTGCTCTATTCACTGCGCCACCTACCCACCCCTTTTAAGGTATATTCTTAAGGAGAGAATTATTGGGGGAAAGATAGAATTTCAGAAAGAAAAACATTTCAAATCTTCATAATTAAAGACTTATACTGTCTTACATAAGGCCTTATCATGTATAAAGGAGTTTCTTTACTATATTTTATGAATACTTAACATTAAATGTTCATAGGAGCATTGGGGAAAAAATCATTAGTGGCTCTGAAAGTTTCACCTTAACTAATGAAGACTGAATTAATGTATCATGGAACCATATATTAACAAGGCTATTCCTCAGAAGCACCTAAGATTTATGAGATTGCTAGCTGCAGAATTTGGATAGGTGTTCCATTTCAA
The DNA here is from genome assembly GCF_028583685.1 of Petaurus breviceps papuanus. Lineage (NCBI taxonomy): Eukaryota > Metazoa > Chordata > Mammalia > Diprotodontia > Petauridae > Petaurus > Petaurus breviceps. The sequence goes on along the minus strand of NW_027187361.1, from coordinate 7,204,809 downwards.
AATTGAAAATTTAAAGCAATTTTTCTTTTATTAATTGAATGTCACTTTATTTTAAGGAATCATTCTGCCTATCGCAATTCATTAATACTCTACAAAGAAACAGAAACAATTTGTTGAGAACTCACCCATAGAGCAGGAGTTATTCTATGGTGATTTGCTTATATCAGCAATGAGGAAAGCATGTAATTGCTTCAAACCAACTGCTTTCCAATTTGCACACTATCTGACATGTGATGATTAGTATCTCCAAGTCTGATATCGACAATTTGATTTGTGTGCCATGCCATGCACATAGTAGGCACTCAATCAAAGGTTGTTGAATTGAAGGGAACTTGTAAAATTAGCTTTTACAGTGAAGAAAGGAAACAAGTTTTATGATAATTCCATATTTAAATTTTATTAAATTGTATGGATATTTCAGACAAAATTATTAATTAGGAGGGAGGTGTATGGTAGAAAGAAAAATGTCTAACATTCAGGCAATTATTTTATTTTTATTTTCTTCTTTACTTTAAGAGCATAGATATAAGTAAAAAAAGTTTAAACAGGAAAATTTAATATATCATTTCCAGAATCAGATGGAAAATATTATGAAACTACAGAATTTGATAGTAATTAAAATCAGCATTAAACATTTGTTTCATCTCAAACATATACGAGCCTTCTTTCATAATCATTAAATTTACTTTTTATTATTAATTTGTTATATTATAAAATGTTTTTTGAGTGTCTAGGGAAAAACAAAAACTGACAAAAAAAGCAACTGTCATAAGAAAAAGCATAAAACTAAGCACCCCCCAAGAGGATTTAGTTTTGTCTCCTGGTGACACCCCCTCTATTCAATGGCTCTTAGAGTCTGAGTCTCTGATGAGGCTCAAATAGACACAACATATGACAATGGGAGGAAGATAGCCAAGTCAACAATATTGTTATATAAACTAACCCTTTGAAGAGTACAGCCAGTATTTCTTGCCAAAAAGTTAATACTAGTGGGGAAAAAAAAGTATTCCTAAAAGGATAGTAAATAATGTTTATTAATTTATTTCGTGTGTACTTTTTTTTGTTACCATGGTAGTAGACATAGTAAGAATAACAACTGTAATAACCATAGTTATAATTAGGGAAAAGGCTGCCCAGATTGTCATTTAAGACCAATGTGTAGTTTTATAAATCTGACAAACTTAAGAATTTCGCATGTTCAGTGCTTTCTTTGGGGTTCTTAAAAATAACTTGCCCTTCTTTCCTACAAAATCAATTCTATATCTTATGAAGAAGATAAATATCTTATGAAGAGATATAAAACTCTCTTCCAACAGCTTTCTATCATTATTTTTTTCTATTTAGAGGGATTTCTTAAAGGAAAAATTAAAATGTTTTAGATGATAAATTTCTGAAGTTATGTTAAGATTTAGATATTGAAGAAAAAATTAAAATATATGATATTCATAGTATTTTTTCACCTTATTTGTATAGATAAATATGTATGCAGTTATGTATTATGTGGGTAGGAAGATAGATAATTTGATGAGTGGATGGATGGATGGGTAGATAGATTGCTAGACAAACCCTTATTCACAAAATTGACACATGTAGAATTACACCATAACAGTAGAATTAAGTATTTATCATATTTAATCAAACTATTTTTATATCAATACAGGTGATTTAAGAAAAATGCTTAATGTAACTAAGAAATTATTTTAGTGGAGGACCTTATCTTTTTAATTGTCAAATCTGAAAAAAAGTAAAGTAAGAATGATTAAAAGGAAAAAAATGTATTTATATTTATAATATGTGATGTGTGTCCTGCTTTATTAGGTTTTTGTGAGATGACAATAACCATGGGTTTTAAAAGGTCATGCCAGAACAATATTAGTACTATTAAGTTGTGTCTACTAACTCTATAAGACCTCATATACTCACGTGGCATTGTACTGCATCTGCTACTTGATTAATATCCTACCTAAATATATATAAACTCATTAAAAGGAGAAGGGATACCATTTGATTGTTATTGTTGCCATTGTTTTCGTAGTTGTTATTTTTGGCAATGGTAATCCCTTATACAGTTGTATGTAGAAAATTCAAAGTCAGATAGACCTCTTTCTCTTTTGCAGTGACAATAATAAATTGCCAGAAAAGAGGGCAAAAGGTCCTACTGATCACATAGCTCTCAGACTACTTAAAAATATTGATTCCATGTTTTATGTGCAACCTATGTCCAAGGACCAGCACATAATATTGGATGGGAAGAAATAAATCACATTTATATCAATATTCTGGCTATATATCAAACAAAACTGTTAAGTTGCAGCTAAATGGAAAGACAATGAAGAGGTCTTCTTTAAAGTGGTGAATAAACAGTTGAAATCAGTCTGTATCCAAAGGCTATATATGAAATATTATTTAATGGACTCTTTAGCCTTCTAACCTTGAAATGCTCATAATGAGGGTAAGCAAATACACCATCATGAAGGTAATTGAAGATCTTATGGCAACTTCTGTTATGGGAAATGAAAAAATCAATGCTCATTAAAGAGTGTCCAATTGTAAGTCAAAGGGCACCTTGATACTACATGACATTGATGTGAAGGTGGGAGCAATGGATATGACATCAAGAAATAGGCTGGAAAATGAACCAAAAAGAAGAACCTGACCATATATAAAGTTACTATGGTGACAAGGAACATCAAGCAACAAACTAAGAAGACAGCAAAATCAAATAGCTACATGCACAGCTTTGAAGACAACTGTGAATTGGTCAAGGTCCCAAAAAGAATCCTCCTCCTCCAAAAAAAGTTCCAAAAGAATGCTAAAACTCAAACAAGAAAGGTAGGAGAAAATTGGGAAAAGAAATGAGAATGATAAATGACAATTATAAAAAAGAGTCAACAGTTTGTTTTTTAAAAGGTACAAAAATACTCAAGAAAATAACTTTTAAAAATGAAATTTGCCAAATGGCAAAAAAAAAAGCACAAAAAGCCATTCATGTGAAGAATTCCTTGAAAAGCAGAATTAGAAAAATGAAAAAAGACAAAAAATTCATTGAAGAAAAGAACTTCTGAAGAAGTAAAATTCCCCAAATGGAAAAAGAGGTACAAAAACTCACTGAAGAAAATAACTCTTTAAAAGTCAGAAATATTGGGGCAGCTAACTAGTGCAGTGAATAGAGAACCAGCCCTGGAGTCAGAACAACCTGAATTCAAATCTGGCCTCAGAAACTTAACCAAAACTAGCCATGTGACTTTGGGAAAGTCACTTAACCTCAATTCCCCTCCAAAAAGCAAAAATTAAAAAAAGTAGAAACAAAGTCAGAAAAATGCAAGTAGAAGCTAGTGACTCTATGAGACACCAAGAATCCATGAAAATACATCAAGCAAATTTAAAAAATGAAGAAAATGTGAAGTATCTCATTGAAAAACCAATTGACTTGGGGCAGCCAGGTGGCTCAGCGAGTAAGAGCACCGGCTCCAGTGTCGGGACGACATGGAGGTCGAATCCCGGGCTCAGATAGTCAGCACAACACCCAGAAATAACTGGCTGTGTAACCTTGAGCAAGTTACTTAACCCCAATTGCTTAAAAAAAAAAAAACCCAAAAACAAAAACAAAAACAAAAAACAATTGACTTGGAAAATAGACTGAGGAGAGATAATTTAAGTGTTATTGGATGACCTGAATGTCATAATCAAGTAAGGAGACTATATATAATCTTTAGAGGGAAAATTGATGATTGAGGACCAGAGGATAAAATACAAATTGAAAGAAATCCAACAATCACCTGAAAATTTTCCCAAAATGAAAATTCTCAGGAATATAGACAAATCCCTCTACTCTCAGGTCAAGGAGAAAATATTGCAAACATTCAGGAATAAACAATTCAAATATTATGGAGCCAAAGTCAGGAAAACACAATATTTAGCAGTTTCCACATTAAAAGATCTGGGCATTTAAAATATAATATCCCAGAAGACAAAGGAGTTATTATCACCCATGCAGCAAAACTGAGTATAATCCTTTAGCAGGCAAATGGATATTTAATTAAATAAAGAACTTTCCAACATTCCTGATGAAAAGATAAGAGCTGAATAGAAAATTTGATTTTCAAATGAAATATGCAAGAGAAAAAGAAAAAGATGAAAAGAAATAGAAATCATAAGGGAATAAATAAGGGTAAAATGATTACATTCTGTATGGGAAGATGATAATTAAACACTTAAGAGCTTTATCATTATTAGGGTAGATAGAATGAGTATTGATAGAAAGCATGAGTGGACAGCATGAAAAAGAAGGGGTAAAAGAGGGAGGCTTTTACAAAGAAGGGGAAGATGAGGAGAAGTAATGGGTAATACTTGAATCTTACTTTCATTTAAATTGGCTCAAAGAGGGAGTGATCTACACATTAAGGTGGGTATATAAATTTGTCTTTATCCCACAAAGAACTAGGAGGGGAAGGGAATAAAAAAGGAGAATGGAGATGGATTAAGGGAGATAGTAATTAGAAGCAAAACAGACATTTGATGAGGAAGAAGGGAGAGACAAAGATAGAGACAGAGAGAAATAGAGATAGAGAATAAAAGATAAACAGAAACAAATTATAGGTGGAACTAGGCAGGTAATTATGACAACTGTGAATTGTGAATAGGATAAACTCACCCATAAAATGTAAATAGATAGCATGATACATTAAAAAACAGGATCCAAAAATAGGTTGTTTGTAAGAAACACACTTGAAACAGAGACACATATAGAGTGCTTGAATTGAATCTATTATTGTTCAAGTGAAGTAAATTAAAAAAAACAGGGGTAGCAGTCATGACTTCAAAAAAAGCAAAATCAAAAATAACATAATTAAAAGAAATAGGGAGGGTTCTAGGAAGATGGCAGTGAAGGTCAGAAAATTCCAAGCTCTCAAGATTTCCCCACACCCCCCACGGTCTGGCTCTGGGTGGTAAAGGCCACGGATAAAAGGCGCCGGCGGAGGCCTCTGGGATCGGGTCATACTTTTGGTTTCCTGACTGCTACTGTTGCGGTCTGGGAGCGCACGCTGCCTGTCTTTGTGGGCTTGGAGCCCGCCCTCCTTGCAGTCATGTCCTCTGGAAATGCTCACATTGGAAAACCGGCCCCTGACTTCCATACCACTGCCGTGGTCGATGGGGCTTTCAAGGAGATGAAGCTGTCAGACTATAAAGGGAAGTATCTGGTCCTATTTTTCTATCCGCTGGACTTCACCTTTGTATGTCCTACCGAGATCATCGCCTTCAGTGATCGGGTCTCTGATTTCCATCAGCTGGGCTGCGAAGTCCTCGGTGTGTCTGTGGATTCCCAGTTCATTCACCTGGCCTGGATCAACACCCCTCGAAAAGAGGGTGGCCTGGGACCTTTGAAGATCCCCCTGCTGGCAGATGTAACCAGAAACCTAGCTCGAGATTATGGGGTGCTGAAGGAGGATGAAGGCATTGCCTACAGGGGCCTCTTTATCATTGATGCTAAGGGCCTTGTCACTGTCAATGAGCTGCCTGTAGGGCGCTCAGTGGATGAAGCTTTGCGACTAGTGCAAGCATTCCAATACACAGATGTGCATGGAGAAGTATGCCCGGCAGGCTGGAAGCCTGGAGGAGACGCTATCAAGCCCAATGTGGAAGACAGCTAGGAGTATTTCTCGAAGAACAACTAGGCAAACAATGTTGCTGCTTTCTTTGCTCCGGTGGCAAACCTCCATATGGTGAAGGAGGCTTCTGCCCCTCTTGGGTAGTGGCCCTTGCCCCAAATTTCCTCTTAATCTCTTTTCCCCCTTGGAGGGGGGGTGGTGGCAGGTATGGGAGAGGAGGAAGGGGCCTATGTCTAATAAACCTATGGGAAAATCCAAAAAAAAAAAAAAAAGATTTCCCCACACAAAAGGGTTAATGTGGGTGGAGATAAATAAGAACAGGGACATAACCCCAGTCTTCCCTGAACAATTTGAGAACATCTGAAAAAGAATCCCAGGGTGAGGTTTGGTCCCTGTGAAGAATAAACACCTCCAAATGAAGTTCCATTTTAACTACAAGTTACAAGTCTCTTAAACAAGTGGCAAGTCCTGGGGTTAGCTGGTTTGAGAAGCTGCCTCTATGCCAGTCACCAGAACTTTTACCCCTGGTATAATAAGGGCAGTTGGGTGTTTGAGATCAGGAAGATCTAGGGAACCTCTGCTGACCAGGAATGCCAGACCCAACTGTGCTGCTAAGAGCTACAGGTGCAAGAAGGAACCAGCACATGCCTGGTGAGTACAGAAACAGTGGGGCAGAAATCTCCTCACTCTGGGCACTTACAGTGGGTTGGAGGTTTGGCTTTGATTTCAGAGTAGAGGGAAGAATGGAATATCTGGGGCAAGAAACAGCATTTCCCATACACCAGGGCTAGAGGTGACTACAGATAATTAAGCTATCTCCACAAAAAAATGCACAGGCAAAGGAGAAAGAATACACCATAGAAACATATTATGGGAATAGGGATGACCAGGATTCATCTTCAGAGGAGTATAATGAAATAAATAAACCCCCCAAAAGTAATGTCAAATGGTCACATGCTCAAAAAAAATCAAAGGAGATCTTAAAAAGTCTTTAAAAATGAAATGGCAGAAAAGGAGAAACAACTAAAAAAATAAAATAAGAATAATCCAAGAAAAACAAGAAGGTTATGAAAGAAAAGTCAACCAAATTGAAAAGGAGATCCAGAAACTTAAGGAAAAAAAATGACACCTTGAAAATGAGAATTGGACAAAGAGAACTCAGTGAAATTATAAGAGATTAAAATTATTAAACAAAATATGAATAATGAAAAAATAGAAGAGAGAGAAAAACATCTTAGAAGAAAATGAACAGATTTGGAAAATAGAACAAGAAGGGAAAATTTAAAAATAATTGAACTAACTGAGAGCTATGATCAAAAAAGAATCTTGATACAATAATGGAAAAAATACTTAAGGAAAATTGTCTTGAAGCATTAGAACAAGGGGGTGAGGGGGAGTAGAAATAGAAGAAATCCATTGAAAGCCTATTTAAAGAGATCATATAAGGAAAATTCATAGGAAAATCATAGTCAAATTCTGAAGCCTCCAGCTCAAGGAAAAAAATGTTAAAAGCATCGAGATTAAAACAATTTAAATATGATGGTACCACAATCAGAATTACACAAGACCAAGCAACAGAGATATCAAACAACTTCACGTCTTGGAACAGAAGGTATCTAAGACCAACATCACTGGGTATGACCAAAAATATCATACCCTGCAAAATTAAATAGCATCTTGAATTTTTAACAATGAACATTTGATAAACTTTCAGACTTTTATGACTTTGTTTAAAAAAACCCGAACTTAATAGATGATTTGACATATAAGAACCAATGTAAATGTAAGGTATATAAGAAAGACTGGTTATAAGAGATCCATAAGGACAGACTGTTTACATTTTATGTATGTAAAATGTGTGTCTGAGATTCTTATTGCTAAATGGGTAGTTCATAAGAAAGATTGGGGGTAAACCTGGGTATATGAATTTAAAACGTAAAACTATATAGGAATAGCTTAAAAGAATAATTATTTTATACAAATGAGGTGCAAGAGAAAGAAATGATACACGGGATTTAGATGGGGTGGGGAAGGCTGGTAGTTTTGGTAGGATACTTTCATCAGGAATGGGTTTAAGAGGGAACAATACATACATACATACATACATACATATATACACACACATATATTTAAAAGAGAATAAAAGTATTCTAGATTCAGAAGAAATATAATGGTATTGGAAAAGGTAGTGGGGAGAGGAAAAGGAGGGATTTTTAGCGGGAAGCATGAGAGAATAGGTAAATAGGGTAAAAGGAGGGTGTTTTGATTTATGGAAATGGGAGGATAGGGGAGGGATCCTTGGAGGGGGATAGATCATAGGAGAACAAGGTATTGGGTAAAAGTAAAGTAGAATAGATAGGAGGGATAGGAAACAAGAGATATGCACATATGTAAGAACAAAAATCAGGAGTAGAATAGATTTGGGAAAGTATATGTCTATGTATGTATGTGTGTGTATATATATATAGAGATATATATATATATGTTCATGAATATATTTGTAGTTATGGAGAAATATCAAAACTTTATTGTGGCCTTCAGGGGGGGGAGTTGGGGAGGGGGAGGGAAAAAAGAAGAAAGTCAAAAAGTGCACAGCAGAGAACAAAAGAAAACTCACAAGGGAGCAAAGATGGACAATTCTCAACACAATGAGCATTATTTATCATAAAGGCTTTCTTGCAATGAAAATTTATTGTTATATATTTTCAATCTTATCTTATGCTGTGTCATGCATACAATATGCTTTTTTCTTTCTAACTTTATATTTAAGTTCCAATACTTAATTTACAATTCGTTTTTTTTTCTTTTCTCTATTCTCTATTTGTATTCTGGCATTTGAGTCTAAAATAAAATTTTGAGGAAAAAAAAACAAGAAAGAAAGAGGGAAACTATATTTTGCTAAAAGGTACCATAATTAATGAATTAATAGCAATACAATGTTTATATGAACCTGCCAGTATATCATCTAAATTCTTAAAGGAAAAGTTAGATGAGTTACAGAAATCAATAGAGAGAAAAAATATAGTAATTAGCACCTCAAGTTACTCCTCTCAGAACCAGAGAAATTTAAACAAAATGAAAAGTAAAGGAGATGAATAGATTTTTTAAAAAATTAAATATGACTGACCTCTGGAAAAAAACTGCATGTGAATAGAATGAAACAAACCTTCTTCTCAATGATTCATGGCACCTACACAAAAAGTGAATGTACATTATGACATTTGAACTTTACTACAAATTCAGAAAAGCTGACAAATTAAATCATTCTTTTCATATTGTAAGGCAGCAAAAAAATATATTCAATATAAGGCCATGGAAAGATATATCCACAATAAAATAGAAACTAAGTAATCTAATCTTAAAGAATGAGTAGGTCAAAGAACAAATTATAGAAACAATCAATAATTTCATTACAGAGAATGACAATAATGAGAAAACATACCAAAATTTTTGGGAACCAAGCAAAGCAGTACTTAGGGGAAATTTTATATTTGTACATTCCTACTTCAATAAAATAGAGAAAGAGCAGATCAATGAATTGAGCATGAAATTAAGGAAAAAAAAAACTTTGAAAGTCCAAATTCAAAATCACCATTTAGACACTGAAACAAGAATCCTGAAAATCAAAGGTGTGATAAATAAAATTTAAAGTAAGAAAACAACCAGTGGTAAATAAAATTTGAAACTGATTCTATTAAAACCAATTAAATGGATAAATATTTAGTATTTTTTCAATTTAGAAAAATACAAAATTATGGTGATCAAAAGTTGTAAAGGTAAATTCACACACAATGAAGAGAAAATTTTGGCAATTATTACGAACTAATTTACCCAGTTTTAGACCAATACATCTGACAGTCTAAGCATAATGGATGAATATGTGAAAAATAAAAATTGAGCATATTAACAGAAGCCCTAATTTAGAAAAAGAAGAAATTGAACAAGTCATCTAAAAGTCTCCCCCCCCAAAATTGCCCTGGATCAAATGGATTCATAAGTGAACTATACAGAACATTTAAAGAACAACTAATCCCAATACTGTATAAACTGCATTGTATTCAGTAACTGTAATATTCTAAGATGATCAACTCTGAATGACATCAATTCTCAGTAATATAATAATCCAAGGTAATTCTGAGAGATTTATGATGGAAAATGCTATACACCTCTACAGGAAGAATTAATGAATCTTAATGAAGATCAAAATATATTTTTGTTTTAGTTTATTATTTTTCTTGCTTTTGTTTTGGTCTCCATTTTTTGTAACATGGCTAATATTGAAATATTTTATAAGACTACAGAATTATGATCCATATCAAATTGCTTGCAAGGAGAGGTGAGAGCAAGAGATTTTGGAATTCATTTTTTTAATGAGTGTTAAAAATTTGTTTACATTGAGAAGAATTGAGAAAAATAAAAATTAAATGTAAAAAAGAATAAACTAAGGAAGTATTGGCCATACCAAGAAAAAAATAACATTGCAAAATAATAAGCCTGATTGTATCTTACACCCCCAAAATGTATTGTTTACTGACTCATTAGTGATTTCAGAATCCCTCTTTCTCTGTACATTCATATCATGTATTATTCAGAGGAAAAGACAAAAATATTTTTAAAGGCTGAGCTGAGAAGGCTTGTTAGGAAATTTGAAAAGGTTTAGCCTTATGTCTTTAAAAAAAGCTATGAATAATGAAAAATTGAAAACAACAAAAGTAAAGACAATGGCTAACTATTTCTTAGAAAATTTTTACAAATTCAAAGTAGTTATTACTATTTAAAGTCAAAAGGGTTTTAGGACTAACTCATCCGGGAAACATCCAATTCCTTTGTGATCCAGGGACATATAACAGTAAAGACTAAATAAGAAAGATAGATTAGTAGATTGTTTGTAAAACTATAATGACAAAGCAGTAAAAAAAAAACTGGGAAAGTTATCCTGAAGTGAATTTTGCAGGAAGTAAACTTGATTTAGACAACACTGAGTGTATTGGTAGATGAATTTGGAAGGAGAAAAAAAGGAGAAAAGAAAGTAATGGATCAGCCGTTCTTTCTGTGATAATCTCTACTCTTTAGAACCAACAAGGAAATCCCCAAATTGAAGGTCATGACTTTAACACCCAGTTTATTATGTAAGGAAGTGGTAATAGCATGTAAGAAATGGTTGTTGGCAGTCACTGAATCTTACAGGTAGAATCTCTGATGGAAAAAACACAATTTTAAAGGTACTAATTGGGATAATTTTCAAGGAATTTCAAAAGTAAATGATCTAAACTTTGAAAATGATTAACAAAAGGTGGTTAAATGGTCATGGTAAAATATAAGCTCCCTGGAACAGGGACTTTTCACTTTTGCATCTATGTATTTACCTTTTAGAACAGTACCTGGGCAAATAGTAAATACTTGCTAAATGTTTATTAATTGAGCTATCTCCTTTTTTATCTCTATAGAATATTTTTTTTTTGCTAAAAGTTTGTGGGTCAGGAATATCCTTTGGTAAAATTTTTACATATCACTTGCTTGGAACGGGTGAAAGGTCTTTTCTATTTGTTGAGGAACACTTAGAAGGCCGAATATTAATATTGTCAGGTGCTCTGGGTTGAGGCATGAGTCAAAATAATGATCTTCAAAGAATGCCTTCTATAAAACATTGCTTTTTAAATAAGACAGTGGAGTCATGTGATTATGTTAGGACATCAGGTGCATCAGGGGACTTCACTGACCCTCCAACATTGAAATAGATGAGTTCCTGAAAAATACTAAGAGTTAAAGGAGTGCAAGCCAAAAAAAGTGGAAAAGTTGCAGAGTTCCTATACAACCGAGTTTCTAGATCAGCATAGGAGTTTCTGAACCAAGCAGAAATAATCTTAGACTAAGTGAGAATTAGAATTTAGGAGAGCAAGGATCAGAGCTCTGAAGTGAGGTGAAACAGTGAGAGATTTTACCCATCCTGACATTTGTATTCTAAATGATTTGTATGGGTCAGACTGAGAAGTTTCTAGTCATCTCAGCTGCTTTGGAGTCTTGAAGATAGAGATGCCCATGTGCTATACATATGGGAGATTGCATGAACTTTGGAGATACCAGAGTGGGTGTCTGGGTTGCTTGAATATCTAGAAATTCCAAATTCTTTCCCTTTCAGGGGATTATCATACATGTGATATAAAAAATTCAAGTTCTAAAAGCATGGGGGTACTATATGCCTTGGAAGCAAGCCCAAAAGTTCCTGCATGATCCACCAGAGCTAGGAAAGGTAACGGACAATAACACTGATGAGATGTTATATGTAAATAAATGTGAACCCTCTATGTTTGGAATTTAAAAAGCAAGGTTCAATTCCAGCTCTGTCATCTGCTCACCATGAAATCTAACAGCTCTGCCTTGACTTCAGAAAAACCTGGAAAGGCCTACATGAACTTATGCTGAGTGAGGGAAGCAGACCCAGGAGAACATTGTACACAATTACAGTCACATTGTGGCTTGACTAACTTTGATAGACCTGGCTCTTCTCAGTAAGACAGGATTCTTAGAAAACTCCAAAAGGCTCATGATGGAAAATGTTATTATCCACATGCAGATCAAAGCATGCTATTTGCTCCCTCTTTTGTTTGGTTTCTTCTTTCTCATGGTTCATCTCACTGGTTATAATTCTTCTTTGCAATATGACTAATACAAAAATATGTTTAATGTGAGCATATATGTAGAGCCCATATCAGATTGAATGCCATCTTTGGGTGGGGGGAGTTGAGGAAAGGTGAGAACATTTGAAAATCAAAGGTTTGTGGAACTGAATGTTGTAAACCAAAGATAAATAAATAAAGTTGCTCTACCTCTTTGGAAATAAGTTCATATCTTGAAAATAAAAAGGTTAGGAGTGGCTAGGTGGCACAGTGAACAGAGCACCAGCCCTGGAGTCAGGAGGACCTGAGTTCAAATACAGCCTCAGACAACACAAAATCTATCTATGTGACTTGGGCAAGTCACTTAAACCCAATTGCCCTCCAAAAAAAAAAAGCAAAATAAAGGGGTTAAAAATAAAAGGAAATGATTTCTGATATGCTTTCAAATTCTGATTTAATGTTATGACTAGGAGAATAGGCTAAGGTCAATGAATTTTGCCAGAATCAATGAAGGGTATGAGTGAGCTATGAAAGTCAAAAGTCTGCATGATGGTCAATCCATTTTACCAACTTTAGTGAAAACATTGGATGAAATAGAGGAGCAAACAAGAATCCAGGGGAAAATATTAGAAAAATTGGGATAGTAAGAGGGAAAGGCAAAAGAAAAAAAAAGTATCCTGATTTGATTAGATATGGGAACACATCCAAAGAAAGAACTCCAGCGTCATAGGTCAGATTTTAACACTCAGAGCGGGCAAACATAATAGGTCAGGGTAACAGCTGAATCAGAAACAATGAAACCTGACAAAATTTTTGCAGACAACAGAGCCTTTTGATGGCCTTGCTCAGACCTTGAGGCTCTCCCTCCTTCAAATTTTTAATAGTTCAGAGAGAGGGTTAGTACTGAAAGAGAGTAAAAAATATCTTAGGTTATAAACTACCATTTTCTATAACATCTTTATCCTTCCCATTGAAACACCATTATTCCATATTTTTCTTCTCACAATATTAATCTTCTCCCATATCTTCAAACCCATAAACCATGATAGTTGGGGATCATGTTACAATTTGTTCAGAGATGGCCTATTTAGCTATTATGAAGCTGCAAATACTCTCCACCAAGAACCATGATAGTGACCAAGATAGTAAATGCCTTAATATGGTATCATACATGGAATCCTTAAATACATATGATTTGCTAGCTAATACAAAATAAATGTATGAAAGAAAGGATAGTGGTTTTCAAATAGATATCACCGCCATAAAAAAGTGGGTTTAGACCTCTTCCTAACAGTTCCAAAATGAAGAATTGGGACAAATGTTTGGAAGTTCATGCAATGAAGATTTGGGAAGAAAATAAGAGAGATTTTTCTGAACAATTAGAATTAAACATGTAATTGAGGTTCATATTCCCTTTCATACTTCACTGATCTTTTTCATAAGAACACTTGTAAGCTAGTGTTTCAACATTTCCACAGTTATTTAGCACTAAACATGCATATTACTTTAATGTAATAGAACATAAAATCTTGACTTAATGTAATGCAGCTATGAACACAGGCTTAACATACAACAGAATATAACCCTAGCTTAACATGCAGTGTTACATAAATGTCAGCTTAAAGCATGATATTTCATAAAAATTACTTTTCCTCCTAATGGAGTCCTGTTCAGCAAGCCTTACACTAATAGTTACATAGGTATAAGTACAATATGATGATCTGAACCTCTATGCATCTTTTCCATCAACCATAAACTTCAATTTGATTTGCAGAATAACTTCCTTAATATTCAGAGTAAATCCTCTCATGCCTGTACATTATTCCCACGAAAAGATCCCCCATAAGACCAAAAGCTGATAGAGTAGGAGCAAATATTTAACTCAATGCTCTTTCTCTCACTTTGAAATTAAATTTTATTTCTAATTAAGCTAAATTTACTCTTTCTCCTCTCTATTACAGTTGAATATCATGTATGTGAACAAAATTATGCTGGTTTATTCTCACAAACTTTCCAAATTATTTGTATATCAGACTGCCATTTTAAGACATTCTTTTCAATATGTTTCTTATCTTGTCAATTTCCAAAATTCATTAAAAAATTTTTCAAAATGGATTATGTTGACATCATTCTCTTAAAATTTATAATGGATATGTACCTAAGAGGAGGTAGATAATATGGTGGATATCAAAATTCAGAATATAAAAATATCTCAACAGTCTAGAAGAATAAATCAAATCTAACAAGGTGAAATTAACAAGACAAATGTCTATCTACTGAAATCTTTAAAAATATGGGACTGGAAAATATTACTATAGTTTATGTGAAAAAGGTGTGATGGCTTTAGTTGACTGTGTAGTCAGTGAGGTAATACTAAAACAAAGCTACGAAACACAATTTAGTTTTAAACTGAATTAATACATAATGGTAGGACTTTATATTATAATAACTAATAAACTTTATTACATATATTTAATGTCAATTATAATATATTAATTTATCCAGTTTTAATAAATGTTTTGCATTTTCAAGTATACATCTATATGACAAGGCAAATAGAGTACTGAACCTGGAATCAGGAAGAGGTGCTCAAATTCAGTGTCACCCAGTTCACAGTGTTATTGTTAGTATATATGCAAAATGCTTTATAAATGTTAATCTGATATATAAATTTTAGCCATAATTTTACTACATGGTGTGTGTAGGTGTGTGTGTGTGTAATAGTTAACACATTTATGTAGAACTTTAAAGATTACAAAACACTTTAAAATATCCTATAATCTTCACAGTAGCCATGTGAGGAAGAAACTATAATTAATCTCACTTTACAAATGAGAAAACTGAAGTTCAAAGAGATTATGAGGGGGGCAAAGCCAAGATAGTAGAGAGAATCAAGGAACTCACCAGAGCTCTCCCCAGTTTCTGTTAGAAAGAACATTCAATCAAGACTCTAAAAAAAATTCTAGAGTGACAGAATCCACAAAAAGACAATCTAACAATTTTCCTGCCCAATAGAACTTAGAAAGAAGTTAGGAAAGATCTGTCTCACTTGGGTAAAAGAGGAGGAGAGCTCAGCAGAGGTAGTTTTCAAGCAAGCCAGGAAGATGTTCTTAGTCATAGCATAGAGTAGTAACCAAGACCCTGTGCTCCTGGCTCAGCAGAGCAGTGACACATCAGACGCGTTGTAAAGTTTATGACTCCAGTGCAGCAGGAAAATTAACAGTCCTAGAATGCAGAGGATAACAGGGGTGAGTTGACCAGGCAAATCCAGTGCTGTGGAGAAGCTGCCATAAGCTCACTCCACAGAGCAGAAAGTTAGTGACTAGGGCCCTGGCCCCAAGGCAAGAAGCTTGGGACAATGACCTCTGTTACTCAAGAGAAGAGCTCAAATTTTAAAAATGAGCAAAACGAAAAGAGGCCTGAACATAAAAAGCTACTAAGGCAACAATTCAAATAAACTCAGAAGAGGGCAACAATGTCAAAATGCCTACATGAGGAACCTCAAAGGAGAATATAAATTGGTCTAAAGCCCCCCAAAAATTGGATGGGAGGAGGAGTGGTGTACAAGACAGTCAACCACTTGGAAACGGAAGGACAAAAATTGACTGAAGAAAACAACAACTTATTAAAATGTAGAATTGGCCAAACAGAAAATGAGGTTCAAAAGCTAACTGAAGAAAATAATTCCTTAAAAATTTGAACTGGCCAAATGAAAGCTAATGACTCTCTGAGACATTAAGAAGCGGTCAAACAAAATGAAAAGTATGAAAAAAAAGAAGAAAATGCATAATGTCTCAGTGCAAAAATCAACTGACCTTCAAAATAGACCCAGGAGAGAAAATATAAGAATTATTGGAATATCTGAATATTTTAATTAAAAAAAAAGAGCCTGGACAGAAACTTTTAAGAAAACCTTAAGAAAACTACCCTGAGTTCCTAGAACAAGAAGGTAAAATAGTCATTGAGAGAATCCACCCATCACCTCCTGAAAAAGATCCCAAAATGAAAAATTTTAAGGAATTTTGTAGCCAAATTCCACAATTTTTTAAAGGATAAAATACTCCAAGTATTCAGTAAGAAAAAAAAAATATCAAGGATCCACAGTCATGATTAAATGACTTAGCAGTTTCTATATTAAAGGATCAGAGAACTTGAAATATCACATTCCAGGAGGCAAAGGGGCTTAGATTACAATCCAAGAATCAATTACCCATCCAAATTTGCATAATCATTCAGGAGGAAAGATGGAAATTCAATGAAATAGGAGACTTCCTAACTTTCTTGATGAAGAAACAGAAATAGAAACAAACCTAACAGAAAACTTCATCTTCAAACACAAGAATCAAGAGAAGCATAAAAGGGTAAAAAGGAAAGAAAAAGAAAATAAAATATTGATGTGGATCGAAAAAGGCAGAGTAAAAGCAGAAACTTGCTTAAGCTCCTGCACCAACCACCTCCAATACTTGTAAAATATGACTCTAAACAAATCACATGTAGAAGAAACCACAAAGTGACAGAGAGAAACAAATCTCCCATTGAAGGCAGCCTGGCAGGCCAACAGGGAGGATCTACCACACCAGGCTGGAAGGTGAGTAGAGTCCCAAGTGAGCTACAGTAGGTCCAGACCCAGGGCACCCTGACCAGTGGCACAGACTGGCTGGAGCAGACTTCAGGTGAGTGAATTATTGACATCTGTGGTGTTTTCCAGAATTCTTAACTCATAAACACCAAAGAGAATGTCAATGGGGAATCCTGTAGATTAAGGGTGAGAGAAGAACCTGGTCCAGCCCTTGCCCCCAGGGCAGCAAAGGTGGAGCTGTGGTGGCTACAGTTGCTGTCACTTAGCTTCCTTTGAAACTTCTGGCCTGCAGATGGTAGGGGGGCCAAACAATGATTCAGAGGGTAATTGCTCTTTTTTTGACCTGCTTGGATCAGGGCCACGGTCATGGAGAGTGGTACTGTGGTGAGGAATGCCACTGTGCCAGACCTTGTGGTGGCTGTAGACAGGGCACCCTCCTCATAGCACAGACAACAACTCTGACAACATCTGAAAAAAAAAAACCCAGTGAATTAATGTAAAAAATGACTTTAGGGGCAGTCAGGTAGCACAGTGAGTAAGAGCACTGGCCCCAGAGTCAGGATGACCTGGGATCAAATCTGGCTCTGACATTTAGCACCATACCCAGAAATAACTGACCATGTAATCTTGAGCAAGTTACTTAACCCCAATTGCTTTAAAAAGAAAGAAAGAAAGAAAGAAAGAAAGAAAGAAAGAAAGAAAGAAAGAAAGAAAGAAAGAAAGAAAGAAAGAAAGAAAGAAAGAAATGACTCTAGAAAAACTTTGGAGCTACAGAACCCACAAAATGACACAGAGAAGCTAACTTCCTGCTGAGGACAACCTGGCATGCCAGCAGGAATTAGCCAGCACAATGCTCTGGGAGCAGAGCCCATTCCCAAGTGAGTCTGAGGTTTTATCCTCAGGGTGGCCTGACCAGCTGCTGGCTGGAGGGACTTAAGACCACCAGCAGTTCTGGCAGTTTACAGAATTATCAACCCACAGATGCTAAGGCCAAAGTGAGAGATCAGTGTAGTGTGGACTTTGGGACATGTGGATTTGGGAGTGAGATCCGGCCTTTGCCCCCCAGGTCAAGAAGCAGCTGAGGCTTCAGAGCTGTGCAACATCTGCCACTACATGGCTGCTTCAGAGCTCTGGGTCTACAGATTGTAGGGGGATCAAGAGACCAGTCTGAGGGGTAATTGCTCTTCCTTTAACCTGCTTGGATCTGGATTGCTGTCTAGAGTTGAGGTCCTGGGGTGTGTGATGCAGTTTGCCAGAGAGTACATGGAGACTTCAGAGGGGAGACCCAACTAATAGCTCCAGCAGCTGTGAAAACACCAGCATTCAAGATAAAACTCCCCTTTCTGGTAGCAGAGCTCTACTGTGGCAAAAGGCACAAAAATCAAGAACTCCTGCATTAAAAGCTTCCAAGAAGAAAATGAGCTGGTTACAGACCATATAGGAGATTAAAAGGATTTTGAAAACCAAATAAGAGAAGTGGAAGAAAAATTGGGAAGAGAAACGAGAATGATGCAAGAAAATTATGAAATGAGAAGAAAATACTGACTGAAGAAAATAACACCTTAAAAAATAGACTCACTCAAATGGCAAAAGAGACTCAAAAAGGCAATGAGGAGAAGAATGCCTTAAAAACCAGAATTTGGCACATGGAAAAAAAATCTCAAAAGATCACTGAAGAGAATGATTCCTATAGAATTAGAATGGAGCAAATGGAAGCTAGTGACTTTATGAGAAATCAAGATACTATTAAACAGATGCAAACAAATGAAAAATAGGAGGCAAAGTGAAATATCTAATTGGAAAAAGCACTGACCAGGAAAGTAGATCCAGGAGAGATAATTTAAAAATTACTGGTCACAGGCCATAGAGGAGCTCAAGAAGGATTTTGAAAATCAAGTAAGAGAAAGGAGGAAAAATTGGGAAGAGAAACAAGAATGATGCAAGAAAATCATGAAAAGTGAGTCAACAGCCTGATTGAAGAAAATAACAGCTTCAAAAATAGACTAACTCAAATGGCAAAAGAGTCTCAAAAAGCCAATGAGGAGAAGAATGCATTAAACAGCTGAATTGCCCAGATGGAAAAGGAATTTCAAAAGCTCACTGAAGAGAATAATTCTTTCAAAATTGGATTGGAGCAAATGGAAATCAATGACTTTATGAGAAATCAAGATACTATAAAACAGATCCAAACAAATGAAAACAGAAGCAATTTTAAATATCTCACTGGAAAACCACTGACCTTGAAAATAGATCCAGGGGAGATAATTTAAAAATTATTTGACTACCTGACAGCCACAATCAAAAAAAAGAGCCTAGAAATCATCCTTCAAGAAATACTGAAGGAAAATTGCCTTGATATTCTAGAACCAGAGGGTAAAATAAAAATTGAAAACATTCACCAATTTCCTCTTGAAAAAAATCCCTAGGAATATTATAGCCACATTCCAGAATTTCTAGCTCAAGGAGAAAATATTACAAGCTATCAGAAAAAAGCAACTTGATTATTGTGGAAGTACAATCAGGATAACACAAGATCTTGCACCTTCTATAACGAGGGATGGAAGGAATATGCTATTCTAGAGGTCAAAAGAGCTAGGATTAAAATGAAGAATCATCTACCCAGTAAAACTGAGTATAATGCATCAGGGGAAAATATAGTCATTCAACAAAGTTGAAGAATTTCAAGCATTCTTGATGAAAAAACAAGAGATGAACAAAAACATTTTAATTTCAAAATACAAGAAGCAAGAGAAGCATGAGAAGGTAAACAGGAAAAAGAAATCATAAGGACCTTAATAAAGTTAAATTATTTACATTCCTACATGGAAAAATGATCATTGTAACTCATGAGACTTTTCTTAGTATGAGGACAGCTGAAGGAAAATGTGTGTGTACATATATATTTATATATATGTATACACACACATATATATATACACATACATATGTGTGTATAGGAGGGTATATGTGTATATAAATACATATGTGAGTATGTGCATATGTGTGTACATGCTTACACAGAGGGCACAGGATCAGGTGAAAATGAAAGGATAATATCTAAAAAATATATTTAAGAGGTGAGAGAGGAATATATTGGGAGGAGAAAGGGAGAAAAAGAATATTGTAAATTATCTCATATAAAAGAGGCAAGGGAAAATTTTTACAATGGAGGGGCAGAGCAGGAAGGGAAAAGGGAGTGGGTCAACCTTACTCTAATTGAATTTGGCTTAATGAGGGAATAACATAAACACTTACTTGGTATCTTATTCTAGAGGAAAGTAGGGGAGAAGGAGATAAGGGGGAGATGATAGAAGGGAGGGCAGATAGGGGGAGATGGTAGTTAGAAGCAAATACTTTTGAAAATGGACAGGGTCAAAGGAGAAAATAGAATAAGTGGGGGGGCAGGATAGTATGGAGAGAATTAGAGTTAGTCTTTCACAATATAACCACTATGGAAACATTTTGCATAATTACACTTGTACAACCTATATTGAATTGCTTGTTTTCCCAGTGGGGGTGAGTGAGGAGGGAAGAAGGGAAAGAATCTGGAAAACAAAGGTTAAAAAAACAATTTGTTCTTTACATGCAACTAGGAAATAAGATATACAGCCACAGGGGTATAGAAATCCATCTTGCCCAACTAGAAAGTTGGGGGGGGGTATAAGGGAGGATATAACAGAGAGCACATTGGAGGAATGAGTATTCAGGAGGCTTGGGATGGTGGGGTGGGAGGTAAGGGAAAGACAGGGAGAAAATTTATAACTCAAAATCTTGTGGAAATGAATGTGGTGGAAATAAATAAATTGAAAAATAAATGTCTTCCCTATTTCTGTAACCAATAATCTAAAGGAAACATTTGGAGTAATAAGTATATTACCATTCAGTGATTTTCAGATTAATGAATAAAAAAGGACAGTTAAATATGTAAATATATGACTAATTTACCATCCCCCTCCCCCAACTTGAGTGATAGAATTATGTAGCAATAGATTGAAAGAGCAATCAAATGGCAAGGAATTTCTGTGCTAATTCAGGAGCTGTGGGAAGATGTGAATGCAACTGAATGAATGCAGTTGAGGAGTAATACAAGAATCCATGAACCAAGTCTCCTGGAACAATCAGAGAGTTGTTTCTTTTTTTTACTAGACCAAATGGGAGCTAGAACAGAAAAGTAGTGGTGGATGATATATCAAATTTGTGACATTATCCTACATCGGTAATTTGAGTTATATAAATTGCACAAGTTTGGGAATGTGGAACAATTTTCTTTCAACCCTTATCAGAGTATTCCCTATCCACGGTGGCAAACTTCTAGAGTAACATCCAACTTTTTGAGGGAGGTATGAGCCCATTAGAGAAAGAGACTGTTTTCCTTACTCTTTTATTTAGGTTGATGGGAATTCCTCCCTTTTGGGAGAAGAGGATAGGTTTAAAACTTACCCTACATTCAATGCTTTCATAAGCCTAAGCTTTAGAATATGAGGGTCTTTTCTTTTTATTATGATTAAGTAGATTCAGGTTGAATTATTATTTCCAAGATGGAACATGTCTAGGAGCAAGGCCATAAAAGAAATTTTTAAAATGAAACTCCCAAACTGAACTTCATCTATATAAACCCAAAAACTTTAGTTCTAGGACATGGGGTTCATTTTGAATTTTATCTGATTCTCCGTTCTCATTCAAAGTGATATTTAATTAAGTATTTATAACTAACATTCTAATTTGGTTCATAAACTTCTCTGTAATGACTCACCAAGGTTTTGCTGGAATGAAGATTTATTATATCAACTAATTTTCTAACATCTACTTCTTAGTTCAACCAATTAGGGATGATAGATAAGCATGTCATTTCCCCCCATTCAATAAAAGAACACAGAAAATAAAGTCACAAGAGAGTGACAAAAGAACTGGAGAAAACAGCATCATATTGTTGTGTTTTGGTTTGGTTTTTTTGTCCTTCCAAATAACTAAGGCATTCTTTGCGGAGTTACGCTTCTATATCCTAAGAAAATTAGCTGTGAGTTTTACTTTGGATATTTTTACAACCCTCAGAGGTATGCTATGAAATAATTGTTTGGCGGAAATCGTATAGTGAAGGGATGTAAAACGCACTGTATGTTATTTTCAGGTAGTCAAATAACTGGTTATCTATTCAAAGTCTTTGATGGTAATGAAAGACAGTGAGCTAACATGTTATACAGAAGAAGATATAATTTGGAGCTTGGAATCAGAAGTGCTTTGTTTGAGTTCTGACTGTCTAATCTTGAGCAACCGGAGAGAGAGACACAAAGAGAGAGAGAAACAGAGACAGAGATAGACAGACACAGAGAGAGACAGAAGGAGAGACAGAGACAAAGAGAGATAGAGACAGACAGAAAGACATGCAAGACAGACAGAAAGGCAGATATAAAAATATACTGAGAAAGAAGGAAGGGGGAGAATAAAATAATAACTATAAGGTGATTTGAAATAATTGGACCAAGGTTTGGTAATGTGTGGAATACATGTAAATTAAGAGTAACTATTTAAATTTACTTTGAGTGGCAGGACTAGGATCTTTCTTAAGAAAATTTGACTCTATTAAAAGTTGTCTTAGTGAAAAAAAAGTTGCCTTTGTCTCTCTTTAATCTTTACTATCAGTTAGCACCTTATCCTTCCTTCTGCCTACCACTTTCCTTAGCTATATAGTATTTAATCTTTATTCTTGTCAATTTATTCCCCTTAAAATGTTTTTACCAGTCCTGAGGTGGGGAATTAAGGATTAAATGTGATACTGAAAACTTTCTTCCCTCTAGTTCGAGAATAATTGTCACTCCAACTGTACCTGTCTCACAAGTGAATGAAGAAATAAAAATGTAAGCAATGGATAGGCCACCTTTGTAATATTGTGAACCCCTTAGCTTCACATTTTTTTCTCACAGCAGATGGTGAAGCTATTCTGTTAATGTCCATAGTTGGTGGGGGAAAGGGGAGCTTCCTGTTGGTGAAAACCCTGACTACATAAACTCTGAGACCTGTTCATAGATCATAGAACATCACATGTGGAATTGTCATTTGAGATCAAAGAAGAAGTTTTGGGAGAATCTCAAATTCTTCTCTCATCAAGCCCACTGTGATTCACTGGAAATATTTACAAATAATGAGCATTCACAAGTCTTTAATGAAAATAAGACACAGCCTCAACTGCTTCCCATTTGTTCTTTTATGTCCTTCAACTAATGAATTTATTTGTATAATCTACAGTGAATAGTCAAATTTAGCTGAAATATAAAATGAAGTTTGACATAAAGTTAATGTTGTGAATATTAATAGCATGAAATTAAAATTAATAACATGAAATGAACACAGAAATATGGAAAGGCACCAGTTTATGGCCAGCCTTAGTTTCAAAGATCCAGAACTAGAAAATAACTTTAGTGTTTTGCTAGCTCAGACTTCTAATTTTGCAATCTGGAAAGCTAAGGTTTGAAGAGTTTAAGTGATTGTTCAAGGCCATACAGATAGAGAATGGCAAAACTCTAATTTGAACTCCTGGTTTTGTTTTGTTTTTTACTTTAATTTTAATTCTCTTTTCACTGCACTAAACTACCTTCAACACAAGGCTAAGCTGTTACTATCCCATCAGATGGGCAAGTAACAGAGTACTTTAATTTAAAATGCTAACACTTAATATAGATTTTATTCTTTAGTACTGTATACTCTATACTATGTGACACTATACTTTTCTTTCAAATTTATTTTGATTTGCAGTTTCATTACTGAAGTTTAGTAATATGCTTCTTTATGTTTACAAATATCAGTACTGGTTGAAATAATCCCCATGAGATAATCTGATGGATACTGACTAACGACAGTGGGCACAGATGTTGATTAGGTCAAGGATTTGTTATCTCATTTCTTGGTAAAATGATTAAATTTATGAATATGTGTTGAGGCTGCAGTATGTCATTTACTATTGGGGGTTATGAAAAACTATTTATAGACCCTTGCTTGGTACCTGGTGCCAAACCTTGGAATGATATGAAATTCCTACACTGTCATTTATTGCCCCTCTTGAGGTGTTCAATGCAATGATGCACTGTTCTGTACAACAATATTGCGCTGCATGCAAATAACCCATTAAATGTGCATATGACTTTATTCAGAGACTCTCCTAATTCTCATGGGTATGTGCTAGTAATGTAAGGGAGTAAGATCAGACAATAATTTCCCTCAAGCACTCATTATTTTTTTCTCCTTTTTATGTGTATTATTACTATTCATATTAAAAAAGCAATGAGTCTTTGGAAAGACATATTCACACAGCTCCCATCTTTGCAGTAAAACAAATCATTCAGATACATGAATTCTGGTCTCATCATCAAGAGGATTGTTGTTTTTTTGTTGTTGTTGTTGTTCATTTGGAAAGAATATTTGATGGTGTTGGTAGAGTCAGATTCAGGAAGACTGGTTACCACATCTAGTCATATTGTCACATGGATGAGTATTACAGCTAAAAGCTTAATATGTGCTATAGACTAATGGAACTGACTAATAGAATAATTTAAGATTCCATTAAAATTGGAGGATTATTATTTTCTCCTAATATTTTCTCAGTATGGTGTATTCAAAATTTTAACAAATATTTGTTAATGTCTACATGTACAAA
Organism: Petaurus breviceps papuanus; assembly: GCF_028583685.1. Lineage (NCBI taxonomy): Eukaryota > Metazoa > Chordata > Mammalia > Diprotodontia > Petauridae > Petaurus > Petaurus breviceps. Next base: position 7,180,356 of record NW_027187361.1, on the reverse strand, counting down.
GCACAGGCTGAGGTGCTAGGGATGCAAATACACAAATAAGCAAATAAAGTTTGCCACAATGGCACATTCAAATTAGAGAAATGCATTAAACATAATTATCAAATTGGGACCTAAGTAGCTGAGGAAGATAGGTCATGACAGCATGAAGAGAAGATAATGAAAGGGTTTGTTTGTTTGTTTGCTCATAAGCTTAGCTCACTATGAAATTGCATAGCATGCAGTGAATTGCAACAGAAAGAGGATATACAGTGAAAGAGTTGTTTCCTAACTCTGACTCTAGAATTAAAAGCCATCAAAAATATCCTCTCTGCAATAATTTCACACAGTCAAATAAGGACTTAAAGAAAGAAATTTAAAAAGTAACCGATCTTGGCAAGATTAACCAAGTGTGCTTTCTGATCATTTTTAGTTGTAGAAATATGATGATACTTTCATGGCAAGATCAATGGATTGTTTGAAAAAGGTACTCCCTCCAATGACATTTATCATGATCCATTAACCCTTTTGAATTCTGTGTGTATTTTTGCTCAGATCTTTCTAAAATACTCTCTAAGAGGGTCTTTAAAACTGTTATGTATCTTTCTCTGTAATTCTTGACATTGCATGGATACCAGTGGAACATATGGATGACCCACAGATGATCATGTCATGTGATCATTATATTTTCTGGTGCATTTTAGGTGTCAATTCTCAATACTTCATTGCTGATATACCACAACATGCTTACGCTCACCAATAGATTCTTTTTTTTTTGAAGTTTTGAACCGAATTTTTAATAACATGTAAGATGGTATTAATAATAGTATATACATATATATATATGTACACACACACACACACATATATATACACACATATATTTGAATATTTGATTTTAAAACTTTCAATTCCAGATTCATTCCCTTCCCCCCCCCCC